>NW_005365229.1:5101626-5113883 GCF_000412655.1 Myotis brandtii
AAATATTAAAAAATTTCTATTTGTGACATGGCACCAGAGTTAAGTTAGGGTTTTTCAAAATGCTGACATGCCGAGCTCAAAAGGTTTGCCATCACTGTCCTAGAAGGTGTCATCATGTGAATTCAAAAGGCTGTCATTAGTCTAGGAATCAGGTCCCATTGCAGCTGCAGGGTAATGGAACAGAATAAGAATGGTCAAGAGTGTGGGAGCAGAGGGTGGGTTTCATTTTTAGTTTGGGTAGTTAGGGTACTCCTCATTGAAAAAAAATGACATTTGAACAAAGACTAGGAGGAGAAGGAATGAGCCATGTGGGTCTCTGGGGAAGGAGTGTAACTGACAGCGAGAATAGCCAGTGCAAAGGCTCTGAGGCTGGAGGGGAGCCTGAGCAAGGAGGCCACTGTGACCTACTGTGGACTGAGAGAGAAAAAGGGTAATAAATGAGATCCATGAGCCAGATCATGTAGGGCAGTGCCTTTGGAAGTGACGTGAACTGAAATTGAGAGTAAGTATTTAGAAAATTTTAAAGCAGTTTGACATTGCTGTACTACCCAACTGAATTTTTGTTGTATTTTTTAAAAATGTTTTTTCACAGATCATTTGAGAATCACTAAGAAAGGGCCTTGAGTCCCTACATAAATACTTTTGTAAGGACTTGGACTTTCTGAGTTATAAGGAGGTAGCCTTGCAGGGAAGTAATAGTTTTACTTAAACATTTGTTTACGTCTTAAACATTTGTTAACGTCTCATGTTACAGAAACGTTTACCAGACTGTGGCCTCCTTGAAGGCGGATTCCATGTCATATTCATATTTGCATTTCTCAGAAACTAGCATAATGGACATTCAATATGTTAGTTGAATTGAATGAAAAAGGAGAGGGGCCATATTGACTGCTGGGTTGAAAAAAGATGGTAGGAGGTCAAGAGTGGAATCAAGAAGACCAGGGAAGCCCTAGCTAGTTTGGCTCAGTGGATAAAGCATGGTACTGTGGACTGGGGGGTCCTGGGTTGGATCCCCAGTGAGGGCACATCCCCAGTAGGGGGCCTGCAGAAGGCAGCCGGTCAATGATTCTCTCTCATCATTGATGTTTCTCTCTCTCCCTCTCCTTTCCTGTCTGAAATCAACAAAAATATTTAAAAAAAAAAAAAAAAAAAGAAGACCAGGGAAACCCAAAACAATATATAGATTCAATGCAATCCCTATAAAAATACCAATGACATTTTCACAGAAATAGGACAAATAATCCTAAAATGTATATGGAACCACAAAATACCCTTAATATCCAGAGCAATCTTGAGAAAGGACAAAGTTGGAGGTATCATGCTACCTGAAACCAAACTATACCACAAACTATAGTATAATCAAAACAGCATGGTACTGGCATAAAAAAAGACACATAGATCAATGGAACAGAATAGAAAGCCCAGGAATAAACCCACAATTATATGGCCAATTAATCTATGACAAAGGAGGCAAGAATATACAAAGGGGTAAAGATCATCTCTTCAATAAATGGTGCTTGGAAAACTGGACAGATACCAACAAAAAATGAAACTAGACCACATTCTAACACTATATACAAGAATAAACTCAAAATGGATTAAAGGCTTAAATATAAGACCCAAAACCGTAAAACTCCTAGAGGAAAACATAAGGAGTAAACTTTCTAACATTGCTCTAAGTCAGTGGTCGCCAACCGGTGGTCCGCGGACCACTGGTAGTCCGTGAGGTCCAAAAGGTTGGCGACCGCTGCTCTAAGTAATATTTTTTTGGATATGTCTCCTTAGGCAAGAGAAACAAAAAAAGTAAATAAACAAATGGGACTACATCAAACTAAAAAGTTTTTGCACAGTAAAGGAAACCATAAATAAAATGAAAAGACAACTTACTGAATGGGTGAAGATATTCATCAATAATACATCTGATAAGAGGATAATATCCAAAATGTACAGGATGAGGTAAAAGTAGGTTTACAGTTGTGAGACACAAAACACAGTTTATTCTTGTATTATTATTTCTTAATTATTGTATTATTTATTTGCATTATGTAAAGCTATTTTTGCCCACTCCTGTATATACAGTAGAATATTACTCGGCCATTAAAAAAAAAGAATGAAAATCTTACCATTTTCAATGACTTGGATGGACCTAGAGGGTCCTATGCTAAGTGAAATAAGTCAGACAGAGAAATACAAATACCATATGATTTCACTTATATGTGGAATCTAAAAAACAATAAATGAACAAATAAAACAAACACATTTATAAACACAGAGAACAAATGGATGGTTGCCAAATGGGAGGAGGTTTGGGAGGTGGTGAGTAAAGATGAAAGGGTTAAGAAGTACAGATTGGTTGTTATAAAATAGTAACAGGGATATAAAGTACAACACAGGGAATATAGTCAATAATATTATAGTGACCATGTATGGTGCCAGGTGAGTACAATACTTACAGGGGGGATCAATTTATATGTTATATAAATGTCTAACCACTATGCTGTATATCTGAAATGAATATAATATTGGTTGTCAACTGTAATTGAAAATAAGTTAAAAAACACAAAGATGCAGCTATGGTGTAATTCTTATATGAAATGGTGGCTCAGAACAGAGTGGACTAGAAGGGGTGATGATAGAGGCTGTGTGCCCCTCAGAGAATCACAACAAGATACAATCAGAATGCATGTGCTGGACTAGCTCTAGCCAAATGAGTCCTCATCAACTGACCCAGATGGGCACCCCTTAAAAGGAATGCTGGGCCTCAGCTGGGTGCAGGAGTGTGTGCTGAGGGATCTCACATCACCAGCCAGCCTGAACTGCTCTCCTCAGACTGCTCTCCTTAGAATAACTGCTTATTCTAACCTTGGGATAACAACTGATTTAGTTTCTTGCTTCTACAAAGATGACAGGAGATGTAACAGATAGTGATGGGCAGATCAGGTGGTACTCAGGCATCAGAAGTGGGATTAGGCAGAAGGCCCCCATGATCATCTCTTCTTTCCTCTGAATCTTTGCTTGCCTCCAAGTCTTGCCTGTTCACCATATCCTCTTATGTGGCCACATCCCCTCAGGGATTCCCACCAGTGTGGAGATAGGCAAGCACTATCCTTATTGAATCCTCTTTCAGGGAAAATGAGTGGGATTCAGGATAATTAAAGAGAAATACAAAGAGCAGCTTTAGTAAATACACTACAATCTTTCTCAGTTGGAGAGGATATCTTGTCTGTGATATTGAAAGTTTTTGTTTTAGGAAAAATGCCCACAGTGAGATACCTTCCAGGAATGATGGTAGCCAGCTGTAGCATTGTTTGAGAAATTCGTATGCTGGGTTGCTAAAACTCTGCATTTAGGTATCCAGTCCTTTCTGATATGATCCCTGTGTTCTTTGACCATTGGTGCAGGTATACACTGGGGAAATGAGACCAAAATACTCCTGGCCACTCCCAGCAATTCTGTTTCATAACTCCAGACCCATCAGCAGAACACCCAGATCTACAGGCTGTGCAGGAACAACTCCAGGAGCAGGGTTTTCTGAGGACCCCATAGCAGTGTCACACCAAATTCAAAAGCCTATAGTCAGGTTACTGCAAAGTGAGGAGAGATAGTTTGCCTGGCCTTATATCTTTCATGAGGAAATGGGTGCCCTTTCAAGCTTCTCTGAACCTCCTGTGGCAAATGATGCTGTTTCTAGCCAAGAGGGAAATTACATGAAGTTTGGAGAGCTGAGTCAGCAGAACAGGGAGTCCACAGAGGTTGGACAAGGTACCACTAAAGATAATATAGCCAGAGATGAAAAGGACTACAGGGTTGCTGGGAAGGAAGTTAGGGGAGTTGACCTGCCAGTCCTGTGCCCAAACATACTTGGTAAGACTCTTTACTCTGATGGTCAAAGGATTGGAAAGTATACTTAGAAAGGGTTGTTTCTGCTCTTGGCCTTGTCATCTTCTTGATGAATGACCATATACTTGCCAGAGAGTTTCGATTTTCATGGAGTTTAAGTATTATTTCCTTGCACTTTAGAGCCCAAATTTTGCATTTGCTGGTCTCTTTCACAGAGTCCATATCATTTTTTTTCTTCATGGAGTTTCACTTACTTTTCTTCCTTAGATTGCCAGTTAGGTCTCCAGCTCAGACTCTCTCCTCTTCCCTCTTTTCATAACTTAAGTCTGTGCTTACCAGATATTCAAAAACTTGCTTTAACCCGGTTGGTGTGGCTCAGTGGTTGAACATCAACCCATGGACCAAGAAGTCACTGGTTCAATTCCTGGTCAGGGAACATGCAGGAAGCAGCCAATCTCATCCATGTTTCTATCGCTCTATCCCTCTCCCTTCCTCTCTCTCTAAAAATCAAGAAAAACATATTTAACACACACACACACACAAAGAAACTTGCTTTATGTTTCAGCTGCCCAAACTCAGAATGACCTTTTATGATTCTGCTCGCAGAAGCTAGGCCATTCAAGAATTGAGAATACAGCCCTAACCGGTTTGGCTCAGTGGATAGAGCATCGGCCTTCGGACTCAAGGGTCCTGGGTTCGATTCCGGTCAGGGGCATGTACCTTGGTTGCGGGCACATCCCCAATGGAGAGTGTGCAGGAGGCAGCTGATCGATGTTTCTCTCTCATTGATGTTTCTGACTCTCTATCCCTCTCCCTTCCTCTCTGTAAAAAATCAATAAAATATATTTTTTAAAAAAGAATTGAAAATACACCTACAGACAGAATGACAGCTTACCTCTTTGCTTCAGTTTTGTCATCATGTCAGAATATCCCAAAAGATACAGAATAGGAGAAAAATGGGGGGAGGGGTGTACAGTATATTTATCAGTGACCACAAGTTTGGAGCTAAAAAGTATTACAATTGGAAAATAAAAGTTAGGCCTTTCATTAGCAGAAGACTGACTGTGACTGAGTCACATGAAGAATTCCAATTAGGTATTCCCTCTTTATAGTAGTTTATTTGTAACTCTTTCCTCATTCCATTGTTTTCCTTCTCCAGAGTCCAATGTAATTTTATTCTTTCAGGTTCTGAGATGAAGAATGGAACTATAAACGAGAATCTAAAATGGGATGATTCAGAAGAAGTAGAAATGAACAAGGATTTATGGAGAAATTCTAGTAGAAAAGTGTTTTGGCACTCTGAGCTAAACACAAGCAAGATGGGTGAACCAATGCCAGGAAAGCAACATAGACAGTGTCCAGGGGAGAATGAGGAGACAGCTCCATCCCAGGAAACTATATGTCACCAGAGACTTTGGACTTAGGAGAAGCCCTGGATACATCTTGTGTGTGGGAGAGAAGCTCCCAGAATTCTCCCTCCTCTCATCACCAGCCAGCCCCTGAACTGGAAAAGGCTTCAAATGTCACAAAATGGGCAAACACTTTATCCAGGTTTCTTATCTTGTTGGCTTCAGAGAATCCACACAGGAAAGAAGCCTTAAAAGTGCAGTGAATGTGGGAAAGGCTTCAGTGAGCACTCCATCCTAACTGCCCACCTGAGGACTCACACAGGGGAGAGACCATACCAGTGTGGGGAATGTGGGAAAAGCTTCAACCAGAGCTCCAGCCTCATTGTTCACCAGAGAACCCACACTGGGGAAAAGCCTTATCAGTGCACTGTCTGTGGGAAGAGAGTCAACAAATTCCCATTTAGCCCTCATTGCCAAGTCCACATTGTGGAGGGCCTGTACCAGCATGCCCAGTGTGGGAAAAGCTTCAAGAACAGCTCCTGCTTCAGTGCCCACCAGGAAACCCACACTGGGGAAAAGCCACATAAGTGCTTCCAGTGTGAGAAAAGCTTCACTAAGAATTCTTCCCTCATCTGCCATTGGGATATAGTACATAGAAGAGATACATTACAGGAAGCAAGAGATGTGACAAATATGTAGAAAACCTGACCAACTCCTTAGGTCAACATTTGTTTCTGAGAGCTTCCTTATTCTGTGGATAGTTCTACTAGCCAATCCCTGGCTTAGCAGTAAACTTGACAACTGGATCTCAAGAACCATGTCCAGGAATAGGAATCAGCCTAAGAATGCACAGCCCTCTTTCTATTTCTGCCCAGAACTTCACAATCCTGTCTCACTGTGGATTTCCATTTTGCTTTGAAGGAGAGAAGGCTCTAAAATCCGTAATTCCTGCCTGGCCAGTGTGGCTAAATGGGTTAGCATCAACCTATGAACCAAGAGGTTATGGTTCGATTCGTGGTCAGGGCACTGCCTGGGTTGCAGGCTCGATCCCCAGTGTGGGGCATGCAGGAGACAGCCGGTCAATGATTCTCTCTCATCATAGATGTTTCTGTCTCTCTCTCCCTCTCCCTTTCTCTCTGAAATCAATAAAAATAGATTTTTAAAAAACCGCCATAATTGCCCTGGCTGGTTTGGCTCAATGGATAGAGCGTCAGCCTGAGGACTGAAGGGTCCCGGGTTCAATTTTAATCAATGGCACATGCCTGGATTGTGGGCTCGATCTCCAGTAGGGGGCGTGTAGGAGGCAGCTGATCAATGGTTCTCTCTCATCATTGATGTTTCTTTCTCTCTCCCTCTCCCTTCCTCTCTGAAACCAACAAAAATATGTTTTTTAAAAACCCACCATAATTCCTGTTGGGAAACTATCCTTGCTCTAAACAAAGAACGCATGGCTAGTGGCCTAAGAACTTTCTGGGCCATATCAGGGAAGAAATTCTTCCCCTCTCCTGGGGAGCACATCTAGAATTTTAACAACCTGGATCTATTCTAAACCAATAATTGACTTCTAGGCACCTACTGTTATATACTACTGTGACCTTCAGGGAAGATAACTATTCTGCAACACAGCCACCACCAAAAAAGGAACAGAAAGGAAGGATACATTAAGCCATTGAGTAATACTAAGTCTATGCAACCTAATCTTTTAGCAATCATAATATTTAATTTTGTAAGATTTCGCATTTTACCACCATCCCCAACCCAGTTCCTCGTTTCTTCTCCCTTAAAAAGTTTCTTACAGGGGGTCCCAGAGTCCTTCCACGCCTGCTTTGTCATTTCTTCGTTATCAGCCTAGCCCAGCCTCACCATGGCGGACGCCTTCGCAGGCACCTGGAAGCTGGTGGACAGCAAGAATTTCGATGACTATATGAAGTCCATCGGTGTGGGTTTTGCTACCAGGCAGGTGGCCAGTATGACCAAGCCTACCACAATCATCGCAATAAATGGGGACACGATCACCTTAAAAACACAAAGCACCTTCAAGAACACAGAGATCAGCTTCAAGCTAGGGGTGGAGTTTGACGAGACAACGGCAGATGACAGGAAGGTCAAGTCCACCGTGACGCTGGATGGAGGCAAACTTGTCCATGTGCAGAAATGGGACGGGCAAGAAACAAAACTTGTGCGGGAGCTCGTGAATGGCAAACTCATCCTGACGCTCACCCATGGCAATGTAGTGTGTACGTGCACTTACGAGAAGGAGGCATGACCAGCCCACTGCTTCACTGACTGCTCCGCTGCCAACTGGCTACCCCTGGACTCAGCACCAGATTGCCTCGTCTTTTCCTCTGGTGTTTTGTATAAATCCACCTTGGGGGGGAAATTCTTCTCTGGTCAGGTGCACCATCCTGGATACAGTTCCAGTTCCCATTGTGTTTGTCTGTCTTAACTGCATCCAAAGAGTGCTCTGAAGTCAATAAAGCAGAGCCAAGGCCAAAAAAAAGAGTTTTTTACAAATTTATAAGTATTATTATTATTACTGACTAAATAAAGGAGTTTCTCCCTCCCCTTCCTTGGCCTTTGGTTGTAGTTTTCTCAATTAGAAACCTCACACTCATGTTGAAGTCTGCAGGGTTCTGATAAGGATTTAAGTGTAGAACTTGCCTCAGGGCAGTAGGACATACAGAGACAAAATAAGGGACAGGAAATGGGGAAAGGAGGAATAGAATTGGGTTGGGATGGGTTTGAGCTATCACCAAGAATGGAGATCATAGGTATAAGGAAAATGCAGGAACTGGGGGAGGCTCTGACTGCAGGTGAAAGGAAGGCTAGGTTTAAAGAGCAGTAGAACCAAATTAAAACTTACCAATCTAGAACAAGGCATAAAAATTTAGGCTTTTGTGAAATATACATGTATATAAAGTAGCAGAAAGTTGGTACATTGTCCTTGGCCCCCATGCACATGAGCTATTAGTACCTTGGCTAAGCTATGGTGAAAAGCAAGTGACACGGTCCCTGCCTTTTTGAGGAATCAAATGAGCAAAAACAATGTACATTCTACCTCAAAAAAATTATTTTTCTAAATTTGGGGGAAGGAGAAGCCAAGGTAGGCCAGAGGAATATACTTTAGCCCTGGCCAGATGTCTCAATTCCATACACCAAAAAATTGCGGGTTCTATCCTGAGGACTCACACAGAGGAGAGACCATACCAGTGTGGGGAATGTGGGAAAAGCTTTAACCATAGTTCCAGCCTCATTGTCCACCAGAGGACCCACACTGGGAAGAAGTTGCTGGTCTGCACACATTACAGGAGCAAACTGATCAATGTTTTTCCTCTCTCCCCCCTGTCTCTGTCTCTCTCCCATTTTCTCCCTCCTTCTTTCTCTAGAAATTGATAGAAACATATCCTCAGGTGAGAATTTACAAAAAAAATCTAAGATTAGAATTAATAGATTTCATTGGATATGTTAATGACATACATTTTCTAGTGTAGCATATTTAGAACAAATAGCAATTACAAATGTTAAAAAGAGTAAAATCTAAAACATGAGGAATTTACATTAAAAATAGCAAGGACCCTATGCATTCACCACTCATACAGTGATATACTTGTTGAATTAGGAAGGTAACATGTTGAGAAATAAAATTTATTTGAAATATAAAAAAGGAATATACTTCAGTGTTTCCCCAGTTTGAGCCTTGGTGGGGCCACTCCAGGTTTCCTTGCATACAGTGTTCTTATGACACTAAGCATGGCCCTTATGACAAGCTATGCAGACCAGTTCCCAGAATCACATACTTACGTCTGCTCTACACAGAGGTACAAATGAACATCTGTCAAAATCCTGGAAAAAGGCAAAGTGTTGGACTTCATTGTGACCTCTTTGGGACAACGTGACTTAATAGGAGATTTATGGTCTGGAAGAGGGAGATGGCCTGGGTGGATTGATTACTGAAGGGTTTGCATATCAGCTCAAAGAGATTGGAATTGATAAATGAGGAGTCACTGAAAGTCAAGCAAAATTCTAAGGAAATGGAGATACTCAACTAGTAGGTTCCTCCCACTCCTGGGTCTGCTTTGGCCTAGGAAACAGTGATGCAATTGTTGACCTTGCATCTTTAGGTTGTCCCAATCCTCCAAATTGCTTTATCCTCTAGCCTGCTGAGCAGAAAAAGAAACAGAGTATTGGAGCTCCCAACTACTAGAGCTCCCAACAAGTAACTGACTTGCCTGTCAGCTACTCTGAATGGTCTGTAGTAGACAGGTAAGAAATTGCAGAATACATTTATTCATTCATTCAATAAATATTTTATTGCCTATAATGTGCTAGATAGGAAGCAGATATAAATCAGTGAATGAAGTAGACAATGTATCTTCCAGAACCAGTCTCACTGGATGCCTCAGAAATCTCAGCACATGTCAAGGAGCATCACCTAGCTACCAACTCCAGGAGAGAAGAATTTCTTTCCTGATATGGCCCAGAAAGTTCTCAGGCCACTAGCCATGCATTCTTTGTTCAGAGCAAGGATACGCTAGTTTCCCAGCAGAAATTATGGTGGTTTTTTAAAAAATATGTTTTTTAAAATTCTGGGCATGTACCATTGATCAGAATTGAACCCAGGACCCTTCAGCCAATGTTCTATCCACTGAGCCAAATCAGCCAGGGCAATTATGACGGCTTTTAAAAAATCTATTTTTATTGATTTCAGAAAGGGAGAGGAAGAGAAAGAGAGAGAAACATCTATGACAAGAAAGAATCATTGACCGGCTGCCTCCTGCATGCCCCACACTGGGGATCGAGCCTGCAACCCAGGCAGTGCCCTGATCAGGAATCGAACCATAACCTCCTGGTTCATAGGTTGATGCTAACCCACTGAGCCACACTGGCCAGGCAGGAGTTAAGGATGTTATAGCCTTCTCTCCTTCAAAGCAAAATGAAAATCCACAGTGAGACAGGATTGTGAAATTCTGGGCAGAAATAGAAAGAGGGCTGTACATTCTTAGGTGGGAATTTCAGGTTCCAAAGACTTGGCTCCTCTTTGTCCTTGGCTGAGAACCTTGTCCAGCTTTGGATGAAGCCCACAAGACTAGTAGGAAGATGACTGTGGTCACTAAGACCTTAAATTTTTAAAAAATGTTCTCCACACGTAAGATTTTTTTCAAGTTGGTCATCTCATATAAAAAGTTGTCAACTTCCACCATGGCTGGTGTGGTTCTTCCTGAGCACTGAAGAGTCACAGGTTCAATTCCAGTTGGGGCACAGACTCAGGTTTTGGGTTTGATCCCCAGTTGGGGCACATATCAATTGATGTTTTTCTCTCTTTCTCTCCCTTTCTCTTCCTCTCTCTAAAACACCCAAAACATTTATTTTTAAATTACAGTTGACATACAATATTACATTAGTTTCAGGTGTTCAACATAGTGATTAGACATTTATATAACTTATTACAATGTTTTTGACTATATATTCCCTATGCTATACTGTATATCCCCATAACTGTTTTTTTAACTGCCAATTTGCACATTTTAATCTCTTCCCCTTTTTTACCCATGCCCCCAACCCATCTGGCAACCATCAAAATGTTCTCTGTATCTATGAATTTGTTTCTCTTTTGATTGTTCTTTTATTTTGTGTGTGTTTTTACAACTACAAACATATTTTTATTAACTTAAAATTTATATCTTTAAATACTGAAATTGACACCACTTAAAAAATCTTTAGTTTTTCTAACTGCCTCTCAATCCTGTGTAAATTATTTACCCATTGCAAGCACCAGCTGCTTTCCAGTCACAGCACTTGAACCAGACCTGCTGCTATAAAAAGGTTGTGTATATTTTGATTTTATATACTTGGCTTCCGTTTGGTGGTATACTGGATGACCTAAAGGTAATGTGCAGAATCCTTTTTTTAAAATTCTTTATTGTTGAAAGTACTACATATGCCCCCTGTTCCCCCCATTTTGTTTTTAGATTCCACATATAAGTGAAGTCATATGGCATTTGCCTTTCTCTTATTTCCCTTAGCATTATACCTTCTATTTTGTTGAAGATGGCAATATTTCATTATTTCTTTTTTTTAAAAATATATTTTATTGATTTTTTACAGAGGAAGGGAGAGAGATAGAGAGCTAGAAACATCGATGAGAGAGAAACATCGACCAGCTGCCTCCTGCACACCCCCCACGGGGGATGTGCCCGCAACCAAGGTACATGCCCTTGACCGGAATCGAACCCGGGACCCCTCAGTCCGCAGGCCGACGCTCTATCCACTGAGCCAAACCGGTTAGGCTCATTATTTCTTTGGCAGAGTAATATTCCAATGTACATATAGACCACATATTCTATATCCAGTCAATTATCAATGGACACTTAGGTTGCTTCCAATCTTGGCTATTTTAAATAATGCTACAATGAACATAGGGATGCATGTGTCTTTTCAAATTAGTGTTTGGGGTTTCTTCACATAAATACCCAGAAATGGAATTGCTGGGTCCTTCTTTATCTCTTGTTATAGCCATTGTTTTAAAGTCTATTTTGCCTGATATAAATATTACTATCCCAGGTTTTTTTCTTCTTCATTTCCATTTGCAAGAAATATCTCTTCCATCTGTTTACTTTCAGTCTGTCTATTTTTTTTTTTTATATCTGAAGTGGTTCTCTTGTAGGCAGTATATGCATGGGTCTTTTTCTTCTTTTCTATTCAGCTACCCTGTGTCTTCCGATTGGGCATTTAATCCACTTACATTTAAAGTACTTATTGATAGGTATATAGTTACTGCCATTTTATTATTCACATTTTTATATTTTTCCCCTTTTTCCTGAAGAAGTCCCTTTAGCATTTCTTATAATACTGGTTTGGTGGTGATGAGCTCCTTTAGCTCTATTGTCTAGAAAGCTCTTTATTTCTGCTTAAATTCTAAATGAAAGCTTCTCTGGATTGAGTAATATTGGTTGTAGGTCCTTTGTAAAATTTTTATTTATTTATTTTTAGAGAGAGAGTGGAGAGACAGACAGACAGACAGAGACAGAGACAGAGACAGAGAGAGAGAGAGAGAGAGAGAGAGAGAGA
>NW_005365229.1:5114078-5116362 GCF_000412655.1 Myotis brandtii
CATGCCCTTGACCGAAGAAGTCCCTTTGACCTTTCTGATAATACTGGTTTGGTGGTGATGCTGAGCCAAACCTCTATTGTCTAGAAAGCTCTTTATTTCTGCTTAAATTCTAAATGAAAGCTTCTCTGGATTGAGTAATATTGGTTGTAGGTCCTTTGTAAAATTTTTATTTATTTATTTTTAGAGAGAGAGGGGAGAGACAGACAGACAGACAGAGACAGAGACAGAGACAGAGAGAGAGAGAGAGGAGACAGACAGACAGAGACAGAGAGAGAGAGAGAGAGAGATTGCCTCCTATACGCACCCTGACCAGGCACCCAACCCACAACCTAGGTATGTGCCCCAACCAGGAATCAAACCCACAATCTTTTGGTGCATGGGATGATGCTCCAAACAACTGAGCCACACCGGCTAGGGCTATACTTCAATTTGTTTTATTTCTAATGGATATTTGGGTTGTTTCCCCTTTGGGTTATTATGAATAATATTATGAATAATGCTGCTAAGAACATTTGCAAACAGGTTCTTGTGTGGACATATCTTTTTTCTTTCATATACATACCTAATTATTGAACTGGTGTGTCATATAGATGCTTAATCTTTTGGGGAACTATCAGACTCTTTTCCAAAGCAGTCTTCTTATTTTAAGTGTCTTTCATATGAAATTTTAAAAAAATTTATGCCCTAGCTGGCTTGGCTCAGTGGATAGAGCATCAGCCTGCGGACTGAAGGGTCCCAGGTTCGGTTCCGGCCAAGGGCACATGTCTGGGTTGCAGCTCGATCCCCAGTGGGGGGCATGCAGGAGGCAGCCAATCAATGATTCTCTCTCATCATTGATGTTTCTAACTCTCTCTCCTTCTCCCTTCCTCTCTGAAATCAATAAAAATATATTTTTAAAAAATAAAAATAAAAAAATTTAACAGAGTCATTTTATTAGATGTTTCTTTTATGGATTATGCTTTGGTGTCCTAAGAACACTTTGCTTAACTCCACGTCACAAATATTTTCTCCTATGTTTTCCTGGAAGTTGTACAGTTTTAGATTTTACATTTAGGACTATGACCCATTGGGGTTAATTTTTGTATAAGGTGTGAAGTTTAGGTGGACATTCATTTTTTGGCATATGGATGTCCAATTGTTACAACATCATGTATTGAAAAGACTATCCTTTCTCTACTGAATTGCTTTTGCACCTTTGTCAAAAATAAATTTGCCACAGCCCTGGCCAGTGTTCTCAGTGGTTAGAGCTTTGGCTGGTGCACTGAAGGGTCACAGGTGTGATTCTAAGTCAAGGAAGCACATCTAGGTTTCAGGTTCCCCGCCCAGATTCAAGGCATGCTTGGGAGGCAACCAATTGATGTGGCTCTCTCATAGCAATGTTTCTCTCTCTCCCCTTGCCCCCTTCCCTTCCACTCTATTTAAAATCAATGGGAAAAAAATATCCTCAGGTGAGGATTAACCAAAATAAATAAATAAATAAATAAGCCACAGACAAAAATACCACAAGGGAAAAAACTACAGACCGATATCCTTTATGTATACAGATACAAAAATCCTCAACAAAATACTAACAAACTGAATTTAACGGCACATTAAGATTTTATAGCATGACTAAGTGAGATTTATTCCAGGAATGCAAGGGTGGTTTCAACGTAAGAAAATCAACTAATAAGATCTGTGCAACAGATCTTCCAGTGTAGACACAGCTGGTCATCACAGCCAATTGGCCTGGAGGTCAATTCCTCCCAGTGATACCAACAACAATCAAGGTTTAACTACAACAAGACTGTGCAAACAGCCCACAAAGGGATGCACCAAGAGTGTCCACCTCAGGTGACTAGGGAGGTTGAGCCACTGGGCCCCTATAGGACACCTACCATACAAGGCCACTCTCTCAACTCAAGGAGACTTAGCAGCTCCACCCAATACATAGAAACAAACACAGGAAAGCAGCCAAAATGCGGAGACAAAGAAACAAGTCACAAATGAAAGAAATGGATGAAAGCAAACTACTGGATATAGAGTTCAAAACCACAGTTACAAGGTTACTCAAGAATCTTCTAAAAACCTCTGAGAAATTTAGTGAGACCCTCAAGGATATGAAAAAGGATGAATCAGAAATTAAGCATACACTGACTGAAATAAAGAATAATATACAGAGATCCCACAGCAGACTAGAGGATCCCAAGAATCAAGTCAAATATTTTAAATACGAAGAAGCAAAAAATACCCAACTAGAAAAACAAAGAGAAAAAAGAATCCAAAAATATGAAGATAGTGTAAG
>NW_005365229.1:5117046-5152551 GCF_000412655.1 Myotis brandtii
AGAGCTTACACCTATGGAGGAGGTCAGTGGGGTGGGGGGAAAGGCCTGGAGTGGGGTGGGAACCGGGTGGAGGGGAGCTATGGAGAAAAAAAGGAACATATGTAATAATCTGAACAATAAAGATTTTGTTTAAAAAAGTACAAATAACATCATACTCAATGAGAAAAGACTAAAATCTTTCTGCCTAAAATCAGAAATGAAATAAAGATGCCTAATACCACCACTGATATTTACCATTATATTGGACGTTTTATAGAGAGTAAATAGGCAAGAAAAAGAAATAAAAGGCATTCAAATTGGGAGAAAAAGAAGTAAATCTTTCTCTAAACATAGATGACATGATTCTATATATAGAAAATTCCAGAGTCCACATAAAAACTACTAAAGCTAATAAACAAATTCAGCAAAATTGCAGGATCAAGATTAACGAAGAAAAGTCAGTTATATTTTTATACACCAGTGATAAACACTATGAAAACTAAATTAAGAAAAGAATTCCATTTATAATAGTATCCAAAAGAATAAAATACCTAGGTACAAATTTAACTAAGGAGATGAGACTTGTACACTAAAAACTACAAAACATTGCTAAAATAAATTAAGAAGACATACATAAAAGCAAAGTACTTCATGTTCATGGATTGGAAGACTTATCATTGTTAATATGGCAGTACTCCCAAAGCAATCTGAAGATGCAATGCAATCCCTATCAAAATTCCAATGGTCTTTTTTTTTTGAAGAAATGGAAAAGCTAATCTTCAAATTCAAATGGGATTGCAAGGGACCCTGATTAGCCGAAACAGTCTTGAAAAAGAACAAAGTTGAAAGATTCACATTTCCCAACTTCAATACATACTACAAATCTATAGTATTCAAAATAATGTGGTACTAAGATTATATAGAGAGACATATAGACCACTAAAATAGAATTAGGGCCCCAGAAATAAACCCAGACATCTATGGCAAACTTATTTTCAATAAGATCATTCAATGGCAGACAAAATAGTCTCTTCAACAAATGGTGTTGGGACAATTAAATAGTCACATGCAAAAGAATCAAGCTGGACCCCTATCTCACACTATCCAAAAAGATTAATAAAAATGGATCTATGACATAAATATAACAAATAAAACTATAAACCTATAGAAGAAAACATCCAGGTAAATCTTTATGACCTTGTATTTGACAATGGATTTTATTTTTATTTTTTAAAAATATATTTTTAATGATTTCAGAGAGGAAAGAAGAGGAAGAGGGGGAGATAGAAACTTTAATGATAGAGAATCATTGATCCACTGACTCCTGCAGGCCCCCCACTGTGGAATGAGCCTGCAACCTGGGCATGTGCCCTGACCTGGAATCGAACCATGACCTCCAGGTTCCTAGCTTGATGCTCAACCACTGAACCACGCCAGCTGGGCTGACAATGGATTTTAAATATGACACTAAAAGCAAAAGCAACAAAGAAAAGTAGATAAATTGGACCTCATCCAAATTTTAAAATTTTTGTTTAAAAGACATTATCAAGAAAGTGAAAATAAAACCTACATAAGGAGATAAAATATGTGCAAATCATATTAGGATAAGGGTTCATATCCAGAATATATAAGGAACTCCTATAACTCAAAAGGAAAAAGACAAACAACCCAATTTTAACATAACCAAAGGATTTGAGCAGATATTTTTCCAAAGAAGAGAAATGATCAACAAACACATAAAAATGTGCTCAATAGTATTAGTCACTGGGGAAACGCAAATCAAAACCACAATGAAACACCACTTCATAGTAATTTAAATGTCTATAATCTATAATAATAAAAGTATAATATGGGAATTAGACCAGATGTCCTTCCGGGTGACCTTTTGGATGAAGTCGGGGCTGCGAGGGAAGCCCGGGTCCGGGTGCCAGAAGGAAGCTGGTGCCAGCAGCTGGTGGAAGAAGGCCTACTCTTGCAGAATTTCATGCATTGGTTCTCTAGTAATAATATAAACTAGGAAAATAGCTAGTGTTGGCAAGGATGTAGAGCAAGTGAAACACCTGCACATGGCTGGTGGGGATGTAAAATAGTTCAGCCACTATAAAAAAGTTTGACTATCCCTCAAGAATTAATCATAGAATTACCATATGACCCCACAGTTCCACTCCTTGATGTATACCCCAAAGAATTGAAAGCAGGTATTCAAAAACTTGTACATGAATATTTATAGCAGCACTATTCATAATAGCCAAAAAAGTAGAAACAACTCAATTGTCCATCAACAGATGAATGGGTAAACAAATTGTGGTTTATTAATATTATGGAATATTTATTCAGCCAAAAAAGGAATGTAGTGTTGATACATGCTACAATGTAGATGAACCTCAAAAACATTATGCTAACTGGAAAAAAAGGCCAGACACCCCCCCTTTTTTTTAACTGCTTGATTCTATTGATATTAAATATTCAGAATAGATAAATCTACTGACACAAAAAGATTTCTGGTTGCCAAAACTCTGGAGAGATAGGAATGGGGAACAACTACCTAATGGATATGTGCTTTTCTTTGAGAGTGATGGAAATGTTTTGAAACTAGATAGAGATGGTGGTTGCACAACATTGTGAATTTACTGTCACTCAATTGCTCATTTAAAACTATATCTTTACTAGAGGTCTGGTGCACGAATTCACGTACCAGTGGGGTCCCTTGGCCTGGCCTGCAGGATGGGGCTGAAACTGGCTCTCTGACATCCCCCGTGGGGTCCCGGATTGTGAGTGGGCACAGGCCAGGCTGAGGGACCCCACTGATGCACAGTCGGGGCTGGGGAGGGGTGCAGGAGGTTGACCAGCTGGGGAGGGACTGCAGGAGGGCTCCAGGGTGTTTCTGGCCCATCTTGCTCAGTCCAGATCGGCCGTACCCCAGCAGCAAACTAACCTACTGGTCAGAGCATCTGTCCCCTGGTGGTCAGTGAACATCATAGCAACTGGTCGACTAGTCGACTGTCTGCCCCTTGGTGGTCAGAGCATGTCATAGTGAGCGCTTGAGCAGCCTTAGCATATCATTAGCATATTACACTTTGATTGGTTGAATGGCCTACCAGTTGACTTAGCATATTAGGCTTTTATTATATAGGATTGATTTCAGAGACAAAGGGAGAGGGAGAGAGAGAAAAGTATCAATGATGAGAGATAATCATTGATCCGAAGCCTCCTGCATGCCTCCTCCTGAGGGTCAAGCCTGCAACCCATGCATGTGCCCTAACTGGAATCAAACTGTGACCTCCTGGTTCATGGGTCAAGGCTCAACCACTGAGCCATACCAGCCAAGCTCAATTGTTCACTTTTAAATGGTTATTTTTATGTGAATGTTACCTCATTAAAAAGTTGCCCATAAAAAATCAACTTGCCATATTTATGTGGATCTAATTCTGGACTTTTTATTCCATTGATCTATGTGTCTGTCTCTTTACCAACTGAACCACACCAGCCAGGACTATAAGAGTGCCTCTTAACTCAAAGAAGAATAGTTTGGAAATGTGAGCTTCTCTTTAGGAGGATAAATAGCTTTAATGCTGGGTAATGCTTACTCACGATAGTTACAGGATGAAGAAACTTTTTAAAAATTATTATTTGTGTGTGTGTGTGTTTTGTTAATCCTAACCTGAGAATATTTTTCCATTGATTTTTAGAGAGTGGGAGGTGGAGAGACATAGAGAAACATTGATGTGAGAGAGACACATCAATTGGTTGCTTCCCGCATGCACCTGCAACCAAGGGCATGCACCTGCAACCAAGGGCATGCACCTGCCCTTGACCGAAATCGAACCTGGGACCTTTCAGTTCGAAGGTCGACGCTCTATCCACTGAGCCAAACTGGCTAGGGCTGTTGTTTTTTACTTATATTTTGACTTTTACCTATAGTCTTGTAAGTTCCTAATGTTCCCATCAGTGTTACATCAGCTTGGTGGAGCATCCATAGGAACTAGATCTTTCCTGAGGGCCAAAGGCCAAGTGAAATGGAAAAAAAAGTTTCAAAGCTCTAATATAAGACCCACCTCTATTAAAAACAGCCCAGGTAATACTGCAGAAACACACAGCACACATCTCAGTGATTAAACACAAATGTTTATTTCTTGTTCCCACAAAGCCCATTATAGGCCTGGGGGACTCACAGAACAGCTAACCCACTATGTAAGGGACTCAGCATTCTAGACTGGTTTGATCTCATGACACCTCTCTCTATATGTGCTTCCACGATTGAGGCAAGAAAGGAGAGCACTAGAGAGTCTTGTACCAACAAATAAATGCTTCAGCCCAGAAGTGAGGCTTCTGCTAGCAACCCACTGAACAAAATGACCTGATGACCTTGTCTAACTACAAGGAGTAAAGCATAACCTTTCTCTTATTTACTGTTCACTAGAATACAAGCTCCATGTGGATATCCATTTTTTTTTCTTTTTTTAAATATATTTTATTGATTTTTTATAGAGAGGAAGGGAGAGGGATAGAGAGTTAGAAACATCGATGAGAGAGAAACATCGATCAGCTACCCCCTGCACACCCCCTACTGGGGATGTGCCCGCAACCAAGGTACATGCCTTTGACCAGAATCAAACCTATGACTCTTCAGTCCGCAGGCTGATGCTCTATCCACTGAGCCAAACCGGTTAGGGCCATTTTTTTTTCTTGTTCACGATTATATCCTTGGTCTAGAACAGTGCCTAGGTGCATAATAGGCCATCATTAAATTAAGTAAGTGAATGAATGTACTACCAAGAAATTCACATGTATCTTTGAAGAGATGAGTCCCAGGGATCTAAAGCTGAGGGTGTTGGGTAAGAGCTACTCAGACTAAAGCTTCAGAGCTGGCCATGCTTAGGAAATAATTGTTGGTGGTCTGCCAGTGTAGCTCAGTGGATAAGTGTGGACCTATGAACTAGGAGGTCATGGTTTGATTCCTGGTTAGGCCTGGGTTACAGCCTCACTCCCCAGTAGGGGGCATGTAGGAGGCAGCCAATTGATGATTTTCATCATTGATGTTTCTAATTCTCTCTCCCTCTCCCTTCCTCTCTCTGAAATCAATTAAAAAAAGTATTTTTTTAAAAAATGATCATTAAAAAAAAAGTACTTGGTGTAGTTCAACTTTTGGAAGAAAACAATTCCCACTGAAGAAGCCAGACCAAAGCTCAGGTGATATATACAAAAAAACCACTGAAGCCACGAACCAAATCAATTCAGCATAACCACCACAACCAGTGCTCAACTCCTGAAAGAAGCTGCAAGAGCCACAAATGCATCTACTCCTTAAATATAGTCAGTTCACCCAATATATCTGGGAAGCAGGAGAAAGGGAAAGAAATGCACATTGATTAAGCATCTACTATTGGCCAGGCTGGTAGGTGCTTTTCTTTCATCAATCCCTGTAATTCCCAGATCAACCCTGAGGAGAGTGTTTTTCTATACAGAGAAAATGGAGACTGGCTGGTGCCTGAGGGGAGGGGGATGGGGTGACAGGATAAAGGTGATAGGATTAGCTAAAGAACATATATACATACCCCATGGATTCGGACAACAGTTTGGTGAAGGCCGAGGGATGGGGAGGCAGGGGTGGGTGGAGGTGGGCAAATGGTGGGGAAGAGGGGGACACCTGCAATTATGTCAACATTAAAAAATTTTTTAAAAAGAAGAGAGAAAATGGAGACTTAAGAGTGTTTCAGTAACCAATCAAGAAACAAAAATGTTTCATAAGCTGAAAACAGATATAATACAATGTTATCTAGTATGACTCCACAGAGATAACATACGAAGTCCTGACAATCCTGCCTTCAGGTCTGACTAAAGAAGCCAAGTGACAGCCAACAGCTTTGGGGTCTTGAACAAGTCCCTGTATCTCTTTGTGCCTTAACTTCCTCATTTATAAACTAACTAGAGGCCCAGTGCATGAAATTCATGCACTGGGGAGGGGGGGTGATCCCTCAGCCCGGCCTGCACCCTCTCACAGTCTGGGACACCTGGGGGATGTCTGCCTGTGGGCTTAGGGAGCGGGCCAAAGCCGACAGTTAGACATCCCTCTCATAGTCCGGGACCCCTCACTCCTTACTGCCCGCCTGCAATGGAGGCAGAAGAAGCTTCTGCCACCGCCACTGTGCTTGCCAGCCATCAGCCTGGCTACTGGCTGAGCGGCGCTCCCCTGTGGAAGCGCACTGACCACCAGGGGGCAGCTCCTGCATTGAGCATCTGCCCCCTGGTGGTCAATGCGCGTCACAGCGACCGGTCATTCTGCTGTTCAGTTGATTTGCATTAGGGTTTTATTATATAGGATAGATTTGGAAGAGATAATTTAACCCCTTTCCTGATACTACCTAAAAGCTCTAACAAGAACACATCTGAATCAAAGGTAAAAATAGATAAAGCATGAGTTATAATATCTACTGCCTATAGGTTTTCAGCAGTCTATTAAGCATCAACCAAGACTACTATTAAATGCTGAAGAAAACAGATACAGGTAGACCCTACCTAATAGTTTACAGTGTAAGACAACCAATATGGATGTGGATTAGCTCACTTTTGCCAACCACTCTGCATCAGTTCCCAAAACTATCCTTTTGGAAACCTGGTACCCTGCTGAATGGATTCCTGGGTCACCATGTACAGTAAAACACAGGATCCCACCTACAGCACATGTTCCAGTTCCCAGACACACAAATCTCTCCTGATTCTTAATAACAAAAGCCAAATGAAAAAGAAAACAAAATCCTGAGAAGTGAATCCAGGACTCCCATTTCTTTTAGGCCTCAGGAAAGTACTAATTTTTATGGCTATGTTATCCTATTGACATTATGAGGAAAGGAAACAATCTAGTTTCTTTTATTGCAGAAAAATTTTCTTTACATCTAATATATTATTCCATGGCTAAAAATTCCAACCCATCCTATATAATAAAGAGGTGATATGCAAACTAACCCTCACACCCTCACAAAGATGGCTGCCTATGACCAGGCCAGCAGGGAGGATAGTGAGGGACGACCAAACGACTGAACAAGCAAGCTGCGTGGGGCAACCAGGCCAGCGGGGGGGGCTGTGAAGGGTGACCACAGCAGGCTGCATGGGGTGACCAGGCTGGTGGGGGATGCAGTGAGGGGTGACTAGGCCAGCAGGGTGGCAGTTGGGGGTGACAAGGCTGGCAGGGGGGGCAGTTAGGGGCAACCAGGCCAGCGAGGGGGTTAGTGAGGGGTGACCAGGTGGCATGGGGGCAGTTGGGGGTGACCAGGCCGGCTGGGGGGGCAGTAAGGGGGGACCAGGCCAGCGGGAGGGGGGGCAGTTAGGAGCAACCATACCACCCACCTCCCCCCACCGTGCAAGAATTTCGTGCACCAGGCCTCTAGTTTATATATCATCTCATTAGAAATGTTTTTCTTTTTTCAAATACCACCAATGAGATGCATAAGATAGTGCATTATTAGTTATCTGGCAGATTCCCTAGTGGTGAAGTAAATATGATTTCATAAAAGTAAAATTTGAGCTAATACAATTCAAGAGCTAAAGTTCCTAAAAAGTTCAAGAAAAAACTCACACAAAGTCCAGTGATGAGAGAGGAAGAAAATCCGATTAGGTTCTTAGGAAACTTTACATTAGAATTCATTTCTATCCCATGAGACTAATGAAATTTTTAAGCTTGCTACCTTGAAGACAATGGTATGCAATTAAACAAGCATATTATTGCTTTTTGTTTTGGAAGACCATGCGACAAATGTTTCTATCACATGCATTTGAGTGGCTGGGCAGATCAATGAAAAACCAACACTATTTACCTCTATGACCACAGAAGACTGATTGATTTTATGGCTTCATCTGCTGTCTGAAACTGAATTTGCTATTTTGGCAGGTACAATCCTAAAACAGTTTTTTTCCATTTTTAGAATGTTCCTAGAACACCAATCTTGCTATGGAATTCCCTATAGGTTATAAGTAAACACAGTAAGTAGAAAAACTTTAATTCATCCCATGCAGAGTTGAACTTGATTCCTTTCTGTGTAATATTCCACTGATAAAAAAATCATGCTTCATAATTTTCTATTTTTTCATAAACTTTAGTGTCAAGTTCCTCTTGGTGAATTTGTTCAGACTGAGGACACTGGACGATCTTCCCTTCACTGGTGGAGTTTCTGGTGCCTAAGAAGGCTTGACCGCCTGCTGAAGTTTCTTCTGCATATGTTACAGGAATAAGGCTGCTCACCTGTGTGGGTTCTCCGATGTTTAATAAGGTGGGAGTTCTGACTGAATTTTTTCCCACATTCATGACATGTAAAGGGCTTCTCTCCAGTGTGAATTCTTTGGTGTGTGTGTAGATTTGTATTTTGACTGAAGCTTTTCCCACACCATGAGCATTTATATGGTTTTATCCCTTGGTGTGTTGTTAAGTGCTTATTAAGATCTGAACTCCACCTAAATCTCTTATCACACTGTGGGCATTTATACGGTTTCTCTTCAGTATGAATTCTTTGGTGCTTAATAAGGTCAGAGCTAACTCTGAAGTTTTTCCCACATTCCTGGCATTTAAAAGGCTTCTCTCCTGCACGTTCTTTCTTGTGACGATCCATAAGTTTCAGCAGCTCTTGTTTCCAGGTTGAAAGTTTCTTTCTTTTCTTCACTGAAAAGTCTTGGTGCCATTTCCCCACCCTATGTATATCACCATGATTTTCTTTGACTGTTGTTTTCTGGGGAACTTTCACTCTGACCTTTTTTGATATTATGTCTCCAGGAGCTTGTATTTCTAAGTCAGAAGGACATATAGGCTGATGATTTTCAGTATCATTTTTGAGCTTTAACCCTGTTGGAATTAATATGACAATCAGCCAACTGAGTGGCAGAGCAAGAAAACCACAGGAATGGAGAGGAAAAAACATCAAAGATCACTGATTTGTAGTACAAGATAAGTAGAATCTTAAAATGTTAATTCCTTGCAAAGATTCCTATTAAGGCACATTTCTCCTCTTCCCATAGTGTATTTACCTATAGGCAGCTCTCCAGGACTATCCATGATCTCTGTGGATCCTTGAACCCAGGGCTCTTTCCCTTGTTCTAGACAGGAGATGACTTTAGGTTTGGGGAGCACAAATATGGCTGTGAAATGAAAAAACTGAGGTCAAGGATTGCTAACTTAACAATGGTTCACTAATTCAAGATATTTCAAGTAAGAATAAAGAACACTTACAATTTGTTATCCCCAAATGGTTAAATGGTTAACCATATCTCATATCAGCTATTAGTTTTATACTACACTGCATTTGTAGGTTGATATGCGAAGTGGAGATTAGCTTGGTCGACAGAAAGGACATAGTCATGGGAATTTTGTGCATGTTCGTTCCCCTCTTCTGCCACCAATAACTGCACACTTGACCAAGTTGGACTAAAACTCCAGAGATTTTAGAGTCTTATTAACTCTTTAAGAGTCACCTGAATAAGACCAGGCCTAGAAGAGCCAATGTGAAGGTCAGTGGATTAGGAATCATATGCCCAAGTGATTTCTGCCATAATTATAGTAGTCTTTTATTTTGCTCTTGAGCACCAGAAACTGAACTAGGAAATATTTCTATCACTCCTGCAGCTCACTGGTTCGTATCCAGTTGGACAAAAACAGATCAGCATTATTTAGTGGACTTTTTCTACATACAAATTTCCAAGGATAGAAAGTATTCATCATTCAATATTTCAACAAATATGTATTAACTGGCTATGGCATGCCAAACACTTTCTATGAAATAGGAATATAGTGGTGAATAAGCCAAAATCCCCTGATCTCATAGAACTTATCTTCTAGTGGGAAACTGAGGCAATCAAACATCAAAAAATGGACAAAAGGAAATATCAAGAAGTAATAAATGTTTCTGTGTGTGTTTTTTAATTCTCACCCGAGGATATTTTCCCATCGCTTTTAGATAGTAGAAGGGAAAAAAGAGAGAGTGACAGAGAGAGAAACATTGGTGTGAGAGAGATACACTGACTCCCACATGAGCCCTGACTGGGCCAGGAACAACCCATGACCTTTTAGTGCATGAGCCGACGCTCTAACCACTTAGAAACACCAGCCAGGGCAGGAAATGATATATATTTTTTTAAAAACTGAATCAGGGTAAGAGAGCATTTAAGATTCTGTTTTTACCCTAGCCGGTTTGGCTCAGTGGCTAGTGTTGGCCTGTGGACCAAAGGGTCCTGGGTTCGATCCCGGTCAAGGGCATATACCTTGGTTG
Organism: Myotis brandtii; assembly: GCF_000412655.1. NCBI lineage: Eukaryota > Metazoa > Chordata > Mammalia > Chiroptera > Vespertilionidae > Myotis > Myotis brandtii. Next base: position 5,127,276 of record NW_005365229.1, read on the forward strand.
CCATCTCCTCGGGTCCTGGCCCTGTTCGAAGGCAACCAATCGATGTATTTCTCTCACATCAATGTTTCTCTCAGTCTTTTCCTCTCTCTTCCACTCTCCCTAAAAATCAATGGAAAAATATCCTCAGGCGAGGATTAACAAAAAAAACAAACAAAAAAAGAACAAAGATCCTGTTTCTGTGAAGCTATTTGAGATATGGCTATGTGGAAGACTTCTTTGGGAAAGTGGTATTTGAGCAGAACAAAAGGTGCAAGTTTTGTCATACAGCAGAAAAGTATGTCAAGTAGAGGAAAGGGGAAAGTAGAAATGAGCATGGTTATTTCAAAAAACAGCAAGAAGCCCTGGCCAGGTAGCTCAGTTTGGTTAGAAAGTCATCCCAATACGCCAAGGTTGCAGGTTTGATCCCCAGTCAGGGAACATACAAGAATCAACCAATGAATGCATAAGTAAGTGGAACCACAAACTGGTCTCTCCCTTTCTCCCCTCCTTTCTTTCTAAAATCAATACATTAAAAAACTAAACAAAACAAAACAGCTTCCAAGAAAACCAGTGTGGCTAAAGAGAACTGAACAAGGGCACAAGCTGTAGAAGATGAAGGCAGAAAGAAGAAGAGACACCAGATTTTGAAGGGTCTGAGAACTTTGATAAGGAAAAGTTTTAATTTTATTCTGAATGTGATGAGAAGTCATCATAAGATTTTGAAACAGGAAAATATCATAATCTGATTAGGTTTTAAAGACTCTGGCTGCTGGATAGAAAACGGACTATTGGAGGGCAAGAGTGTTGGTACCATCAGCCACTTTAAAAAGCTACTAAGATGGGCCTGGTTTGAGATGATACTGATTTAGACCAGGATGCTAATAAGGCAAGAGGATGAGACATAGTTGGACTTAGGTTATACTGTGAAGATGGAACCAAGAGAATAGTGATATATTAGTAGTGGAGTATGATGACAAGATAATGGGAAAGAATGACTATGTGTCTTGCTCTGAGCTACTGAGTTGATCTTTACTGAGATGAAGAAGATATGAGAAGAACAGGTTTAAGGGAAAGAGACCCAGAATTCTATGTAGGATAAGGAATGTGTACTTGGAAAAAGCTCTCAGGTGATCTGGATATACACTTTTCCTCTGCAAACATCAAGTTGAGAATCAACTAAGTACTGGAACAGACTGTCCCTCAGGGGAGTATTCACAGTAAGATGAGAACATGACAGATTACTCAGCTTCTATACAAAGGGAAGGGAAGAATATTTACCTAGAGAGATGACAGTCTCATAGTTTTCCTGCATTACATCATTGTATAGGGCCTTCTGACCCGGATCCAGTAATTCCCATTCTTCTTGGGAAAAAAACACGGCCACCTCTTCAAATGTCAATAAGGTCTAAAGAAGAGAATGGGCTTCAGCTCAGTACCTGCCACTCCAGAAGTAGCTCTAATATCTGGCCCATGAAATTAATAGTAGGTGAGGCACTGAAGGAATTAATTTTTTTAAGTGAGAAGGCAGAAAGGAAGTAGGTAAGGGATCAGCAGTCTGGGAGGTGTCTAGTTCCCTAGGGAGAACATCTGGGCTAACATGTCTCTGAGCACCTGCTGGGCAGTGGTGGGTCATGGGCAGCAGGGAAAGGCAGCCCTGAAGAGCTCAAAAGCACAGCTCACCTGGGACTCAGGCAAGATGAGCTCAGGTGCCACTGTCCAGTCTTTGGTGTTTGTCTGCTCAGGAAAGTATAGGATCTGGTGAGTAGGCACAGCTGTGGATGGAAAAGAGCCATAGGAAATTTCTCTTGCTTCTATGAACATCCTGGGCACATTTCTAAAATATACAAGATCTGATTCCTTCAGTAGAAATGGGACTCGTTTACAAGTGTTATGTGGTACCTAGAAGTGGCTATCAGCCCTACAACCAGTTCCCAAATTGACTTGTTCAGTTTTCATGACTGAAGTCAATAAAAGGAAGTCTCATTTTTTTCCCTACATTACCTAAATTATTCTGAGTTGGACAAAAATTAGAGGTGTCTGAAAAAGTAGGAGAGAGTCCAGTGTGTCAGGTAAAGGAAGTAGGAAGGTAAAAATGAGCATAGCAAGTTAAGGAAACAGCAAGAAGACTAGTGTGGCTAAAGTGGACGGAGCCAGGATACAAGTGGCAGGCAGGTGAGTAGGAGCTAGATCTTGGAGGGGCCTACATACCTAATAAGGAGTTTAGATATTATTCTGAATGTGAAAAGTTATCGTAAGGTTTTGAAGCAGAGAACTGTCATATCTCATCAGTTTTTTTAAAGACTCTGACTGCTTTGTGGAAAACAGACTATGGAAAGGTAAGAGTGGTGTCAGGGCACCAGTTACAAAGCTGGTTAGAGAAGCCACTGGCTTAGACCAGAATGCTAACAGGGCAAGAGAATGAGACATGGTTGGACTCAGGCTATGATGCAAAGGTGGAGCCAAGAGGACTAGTGATGCATGAGTAGTGGAGTATGAATGGCAAGTTCAGACTAAAGCATGTCAAACTCGTGGCCAATAGGCTGCATGCCTCATTTATGGCACGCGGCCCACCAGCCGCGAGTTTGACATGCTTGGACTAAAGGATGACGCAAGTATTCTGGCCTGAAATATTGGGTAAATAGTGGTGGCATTTATGGAAATGGAAAGATAAAAGAGCAGATTTGTAAGCAAGAGTGAAGAGTAGGGAGAGTAGAGAATTTTAGGATAAGGAATGAGCATATGCGCTTTGTAAAAGCTTGAGATAATCTGGATACACTTTTCCCTGCTCACACCATCAAGTTGAGAAACAACTAGCTACTGGAACCAGGGTGCATTCCCAGTAAGCTAAGAACATTAGATTACTCAACTTCTACACGAAGGGCAGAAAGAATCTTTACCTAGAGAGATGACAGTCTCATAGTTTTCCTGCATTACATCATTGTAGAGAGTCTTCTGACTGATATCCAGTAATTCCCATTCTTCCTGGGAAAAATACACGGCCACTTCTTCAAATGTCAATAAGCTCTAAAGAAGAGAATGGGCTTTAGCTTAGTACTGGCCACTCCAGAAGCAGCCCTAACATCCAGCCCACAAACTGTATGGTAGGCCAGGCACTGAAGGAATAAACAATACATGATTTTTTATTTTTTTTAAAGTGAAAAGGCAGAAAGGAAGGAGGCAAGGGATCAGCAAACAGTCTGGGAGGTGTCCAATTACCCAGGGAGAATATCTAGGCTAAATGCCTCTAAGCACCTGCTGGGCAGTATGGGTCATGGGCAGCAGGGAAAGGCAGCCCTGAAGAGCTCAAAAGCACAGCTCACCTGGGACTCAGGCAAGATGAGCTCAGGTGCCACTGTCCAGTCTTTGGTGTTTGTCTGCTCAGGAAAGCCTAGGATCTGGTGAGCAGGCACAGCTATGGGTGGAAAAGAGCCATCAGAAATTTCTCTCACTTCTATGCACATCCTGCGCTCATTTCTAAAATAAAGAAAATCTTGATTCTTTCAGTAGATGGGAAACCTTTATAAGTGTGAAATGGCCTTATCATTGTAAGAACCAAGTATCTATCAATCCCCAGAACAGGCTGCCCAGTTTTCATGAGTGAAATGAATAAAACAAAAACCATTAACTTCCTCTCATGACATAAATAGTTCCGAGTTAAGAAAATTTTAACAGATTTGAAAATGAAATACTCATGGACTCCAGTGTACAGTAGGAGATGTATTATTTATCATTTATTTATTTTCATAGTACACAATTATAGTTCACATACTGCCACTGACAGCCCATTTGTGATCCCAATTCCTTCTGTGATTTGAGGATGGGGTGGCCCAATCCTCCACTTTGCTAAGGAACAGTGTTCATGGTGTTATTACCAGGGTCCTCTGGTTTGGATATTTCTGTACCTTAGGCCAATCCCCTCCTTCACAACAGCTGGTCTATTCTAAGGCCATCTGTGAGGGGTGGGGGTAGGGGTAATCATAATTGCTAACATGACTACATTTGCACATCCACAAAGCTGGGAACCCAGAAAGTGCTCACAATGTTCTGGCTGGACAAATTACTATGACAGCTCCCAGCAGAAAGAAATTATCATGAAGCTCCTTACCCCTCTCACACATAGGCTCAGTTTCTTTATGAGTATTCCTGCTCAGCTGTTGTTGATCCTGATATTCATTCCAAAATTCTTCATCCTGGGACCTGCCCACTGGCTGGGACTCTGCTGGCCTCAGTTTGAAGCCTGAGGTCTCTGCTGTTTCTCCCAAGAGCACTGCCTCCTTTCCCAGCACATGGACTGCAACCTGGAAATAATTCCCATCCATATTACCAGAACTTACTTGAGGCTTGGGGCTGTGGAAGAGGGAGGAGAAAGCAGAGTCCAGATTGTGGGAAGTATGAGACACTAAAGGAAATGACAAAAAGACTTAAGGAGATAATGGGCTAGGCGGCATGGCTCAGTGGTTGAGCATCAGCCTATGAACCAGGAGGTCAGTTGATTCCCTGTCAGGGCACATGCCCAGGTTGTGGGCTCAATCCCCAGTAGGGGGCATGCAGGAGGCAGCTGATCAATGATTCTCTCACATCACTGATGTTTCTCTCTCTCTCCCTCCCTCTTCCTCTCTGGTATCAATAAAAATATATATTTTTAAAAACTTAAAAAAAAAAAGACATAATGGGACACCAATTTTTCACGAAGAGCTATCTAGCTGGTCTGCTTCAGTGGATAGAGCGTCGGACTGCAGACCTAAGGGTCTTGGGTTTGATTACGGTCAAGAGCACATACCTTGGTTGCAGGCTCCTCCCCAGCCCTAGTCAGGGAGTGTGCAGGAGGCAACCAATAGATGTGTTTCTCTCATGTCAATATTTCTATCTTTCCCTCTCTTTTCCACTCTCTTAAAAAAATCAATGGAAAAATATCCTTGGGTGAGGATTAAAACAAACAAACAAAAAAACAAAACTATCCACAAATGTGGGAAAGTCAGGATAAAAGGAAAAAGATGTGGCTACTGCCAGCCCTCCAAAAGAGTACTCCCTACTCCTCTATATATAGCCCAGCTCAGACCACTAGCAGGGTTGTGCAGGCCGCCTATTCTCATGCTGTCTTGACAGCATCTCTCTTTTCACTTAGATCCCTGCTGGATTTCTTATCTTATACTTTCTTCAAAATATTAAAAAATTTAACTGTCCAAGATTTTCTCCATGGCCAGGAAAGGTTTTACAGAGAATGTGGATAAAATGGAGAAGGGGAAAGAATGATCTGACTGCTACCTCTCTCCAGATGTTCTTGACACCAAACATATGCCCTGCCCTGTATTCTTGACAGTAGGCCTGAAGCCAGTTGATATGATTCCCACTCACCAGCAGAGCCAAGGACCAACCACTAAGGGAGGGCAGTGGAGGCTCTTGTCTATTGTAGGAAGGACACTATCTCTCTTTCTTCTCTGTCACTCTGTTGGGATTTCCAAATCTTTGTTTCCATTTTTTTAAATTTATCCTTTCTTCCTCTGCAGTCTTCCCTACTAACTTTTTGGTTTCTCTTTCTTTTTACTATCTTTTCCTTTCATCTTTATATGTTCTCCCTTTTTTGGATCTGCCCCTTCTTCTCCAATTTCTTGTTGCCCTTTGTTTCTTAGAACTTAAGACCCATCTCCTACACCAAGCCAGACTCAATATATTCTGGCTCCAAAGAGGGGAAAATGCAACTCTCTCTATGGCCAAGGAAGTCTCTGCCAGAATCTCCAACACCTGTGGAATGACTATTGCTGCGGATCAGTGGTTTCAGGTCCTGCCTTAGATGGCCTAAAGCAATAACAGATCATTGATCTAATTCATCTTACTTCTCAGTTAACTGCCCCTAACCCCATTTATCTATTTTCATTCTATATCACTGTTATTGTTAATCAGGAATCTTCTCACCCCAGTCTTCGTTTGACCAGATTCACTCTGCAAGTGGTCTACCAAGGCCACAGCCTCTTCAATGCTCTGTAGGTGGTGCTTCTTTATCTGGGTCTGAGTATCCCTGGGCAGAATGTTCAGGAACTGTTCTAGCACCAGCAGATCCAAGATTTCTTCTTTTGAGTGTATGTCTGGCCTCAGCCATTGACGGCATAATTCCTGAAGTTGGCCAACAGCCACACGGGGTCCAGCTGCTTCATGATAGTGGAAATTCCGGAAGTGTTGGCGAAAGCTCTCAGGACTGAGACTGTCCATTTGTGCAGTATATTTTTTACTCTGAGAGGAGCTCTCTGTCACAGGTCCCTTGGTCTCCCACAGAGCCTTGATCTGAGGGTTCAAGTACTCAGCCACTTTCAGATCTACCATCATCATTCTGCTGGAACAGTTGTTCCTGTGGGCACACCACCAGTACCACCTCTGACAACTAAGGCCCAGTCTGGTCTGGAATAAAATCAATAAAAGGATCTTCTTCCTAAGGCACCAAGGACAGAAAAAAAGCAGGTCAACAAGAAAATCACATGAACTTTACTACTTGCTACTTACTGTGAGAGAAAAATGAAAACATCCTGCTTGTCTTCTCTTTAAAATCAACTGCCAGGCAGGCCCTTGGTTTCTCTCCTTTTCTTTATATTATTCAGTTGATCTATAAGACAGCTCATTAAAGACAAATGTCAATTGATGACTTTGCCTTCACAAGAAAATAATAAATCAGTGAAAACTGGTGGGTGAGAAAATTGGCACCCAATGACTCCAAAGAGTTTGGGGATTATCCAAAGAGTTCATTGATGTGCTTCCTTCCTATCATGTAAAAAAAAAAAATTATGAAAACATTCTGAGTTTCTCTTAAATTTTAATATATCTCCTAGCCTTCTGCTTTTAATAAGAGGTACAAGTTCTATGACCCTCCATCCTCTTGTGATGATTGAAGCCTTCACTTCGTGGAACATTTGAGACTCTCCTTTACTTGCATGAATACTGGCAGCACACAGACAGTGAGACCAGAGTAGAAGGAACGTAATTAGGGAAAAAGTAGCCTTTTCTTCTCAGAAAGCATCCCCCAATTAAGTAACTGAGATGCTCAACATTCTTTTTTGGCCCTTCTTTGCAAGACCTATTAAGGGCACTACGCAGAAGACTTATACCTGTATTTTAAAATGTCTGTTTACTTCCACTAGGAAAAATCACAGCCGACCTTTCTTTACAAAATGTATGTCCAAATACCAAGTCGTAAAAAGGGGGAAAATAGCAGTTGGTGATGATTAGGCTGACCCTTCCGCTGATTTTACGTTTCGAGGATCTTTCAGACTTCTAAGGAGCCTACAGAGAGCTTCATAAGCCTCCCTCTCCCTGGGTGATGCAGCAGAACCCGCCCGAGCTTCTGTGCAGGATGCACGGTTCACAAATGAATGGCCGGCTCCTCGCTGTGCACCCGGCTCAGGAGGCCTGGGGACTTCTGCCTCAGAAGAAAGGATCTTCTTAGGCTGAACTGCGGCTCTCTGGCGGTTAACATCAGCAGCAATGCCTCCCAAACCCCCCCCGCCCCAAAAACGGAGTTATCAGCGCAAAGGGCAGAAAGAGCGACCTCCGGAGCCTGACGGCCGGCCTCGCCCGAGACAGGCTCTCGTCGCCGGGCTACCGGAAATAGCGTCTCGCCTCCAACCACCTTGCAGTGGCCTCGAGCAGAGGACGGCAGGTCTCTGAGGCTCCGCAGCCGACGCCGAAGGGGAATCGATTCTTAGTTACCTCAGACAGCTGCGTTTCGTGAGGGCCGCTCCCTCATCCTCCGACGCTACCGCAAGTCGCCGCACTTCCGGCGGCTTCTCCAGGACCGCAGCTATCGGCTTCTCGACACTCAGAGGAGTTCCAGAGAACCCAGAAGTGCGGATGCAAGGTCACAGGCCTAACAGGCCCGACGGACGTACCGGACGCCTCACCCGCCTGGGGCCTTCTCTACGCAACTGTCTGAAACCCGCGCTCCTACCGGAAGCGGAAGTGGTGCACTTCCCGACTGGCTCTGCCGCCCAGCTGAGTCAGCCGGCCTGCGCAGGGGCTGCAGGCTTCGCGGAAGGAACCGACGTAGTCCTGTAGGGTTCAGCCCTTGCGCCCGGAGGAGTTAATGCTACTCAGTCTCCAGGTTGTGGAGCCTAGAAGGACCCTGCGCGCAGCTCGGCCCGTGGGTGTCGCGGTCTCGCGGCCTGGCTCTGAGGCGGTGAGCGTCGGGGTGGTTCCTAAGTCCCCTCAGGGGGCCTGCGGCCGAGTTACCGGGAGTCCCGCCGGGTAAAGGTCGCCGCCCGCTAGTCTCGCAGGGTCCTCGGCCTTCCTGGCCCAGCTGGCCGCACCCGAGCTTTCGTCCCTAGCACATCACTGCCTCGAGAAGGAAGCCTTTTTGTTCCATTCAGGATCAGCGGACCTGAGGTTACCCCGTTTGGAGCTGTGCATCTCACAATTGTTTTTTCTTGTGAGGTATGTGGAATAGGTTACATTTATAGTTCTCCATGACAGAGAAATTGAGAGCTAAGAGGTGACTTGCGAGGGTCACATAACTTACCATTGGCCGCTCCTAGACTGTAATTTAGTTTCCCTGTTGTCCTTTTTCAGGACAGCGTGCTTCCTGCAGAATGGGAACCTTCTTTTATCTTGTATTTCCTTCAGTGTGTGGCCGAATTACCTGATTAAGATGTGCATTCCACAAATATTTACTAAGTCATATTCAAAGGAATCTGAGTATTTCGTTTTGGTTTTGTTCTAATTACTAGTGTTTTCATAGTACCAGTCTCTACCAGTCAAGGAATTATTTAAGTCTACCAGGTATAGTCAGTGTTACAAACTTCATAGAACAATGTATTTTAATCAAGGAATCTGGCAGAAGTACTCAGGCAATTTCATGAATATCAGTATCACAGGGTAGGAAAAGGGAGGACTTTAGCTGAACGCTGCAGAAATTCCAAGGAAATGGACGTTGAATTTTGGTTGGGGAAAATTATAAGGTACCGATTTTCAGCCAATGTGCTGCAAGAATTTTAAAAACATTCAATACCTGACTAGTCAGGGGCACTGACCTGTTTTTCCTTACATTGTCAAAAAAAAAAAAAAAAATGACAGCATCCAACACAATAGCTGTCCAATGTGAATGAATCATAATTCATTCTCCATGACAAATATTTTTGTCAGATTAGCAAAAAATATAATACATTTTTTGGTGTGCTGTAGGAATTTAGTGATTACTTATGTGTGCTGTGAGATTAAAAAGGTTGAAAATAAGGGGGGGTAACATAAAAGCATAGCCTTGAAAAGCCAGAGAAATTAGTGTGTGAAATTTTTAGTATTTTTACTAAATGTAACTGTGCTACATTTAGGGAAAGAAAGTTAGAAAATAAGTTCATGTAGATCTATGTACTTTGAATGGAAGTGAAGAGAAATGCGTTTAATAGAGCATATATCAGAGCACCATTTGAAGGTTTTTGAGGGAGCTTCTTTCTAGGGTGTTCATCTGGAGGTAAGTTTAAGGTGGAAATGAAAATGAGAGACCACTAACCAGGCCATTATGCTATTTTGCTTTTAAATAGAATGGTGTTACACTCCTCTGAGGCATAGATCTTGATCCTTTTTGAGTGAGAAAAAGATTAAAGGTGATAACTATAGGCATCTGCCTAAGTCACTTGCTTATGTTTCAAAGCATTTCCATTTCCTTAGTATCTACCAGGTTGAGACTTAGTTTCTTCAAAAGTCATTATTGTTTCCAGTCTCTCAGAACCAGTGGACAGTGATGCTTTTAGCATTGAGATTCTCATCAGCTGTCCCAAAGCTGAACACATGATTGGAACTTATTGAATTGAATAAATGAAGTTCTGCTAGCAGTGCCTTTTGATGTCATTGGCAGACCTGATTCATAGCATGGGTAGGGAGTTGGTTAAGGAAGTGGGAGAAGAGACCCTGTGAAAGAAAGAAGAGAAAACAAGGCACAAAATGGTGAATAGTGAATAAGGGCCACTGATGGTTTTCACTGGTTGAAGTTCGAGGCCATAGTTACTTCTTGCTGTGGAGCCCATAAAAGTTCCCTGAGTCTTTCCTTTGATCTCACCTTCTCCTACCTGATCATGGTTTGAGAACATGATGAATGCACAGGTGGGGAGCAATGAAAGCAAATACATGGAGTTTATTTTGAGACACCACCCAACTGCCATAGCAGGCTGAGTATTTTTGCTGGGTAATTGGCTGGACTTAATAGTGCTACTGTTGGCTGAAAAACTTTTTTTTTAGAATTGCCTTAGTTATAGCTTCCTCTTTTACAAGGTTGCTTGATCTTAGCCTGTAACTACCTCCACACCATATTAACTATGATATTCTTTCATGATCTTAGTGCTCCATAAACCAGTGGCACTTCTTGCAACCAATGTTAGAGGAAAACTAATGGTTAGGCTCTTCTGGACTCCTAGATAAGCGGCTTGTGAGAATTCTGTTAGTTGAGGAATGGCTGAAAGCCAGTCAGGCTCTTCCCTAAAGGAGTGGAAAAATAACTGAAATTCATTTTTATCATTTCCCTGACACTTTTTTTTTCATAGCACCTGGAATGGAAAAAAAAATGGTAGTTTTTGTTACTTCCCAGGAAGTTCTATATCTGGAATAAGAACCATGAAATTAATAGAGTAAGACATTTCTAAGGAATAAATGGAATTGAGCAGCACCAAGAGGACCTGAATGGACTACTTGAGTGAGCTGAGCTACAGAAGACTTTGCCAGCAGAAGGATTTATGGGAAACAATTGATCAGAAATACCAGTAGAGAAACTTTTTAAAATTTTCCAAGCAGTGGAAAAATTGAGTCTTGGTTCAAATTAAACAAAATCTACACTGAAGAGAAACCAAATAAAGTCTCAAATATAAAATGTGTATTATTTAAAACCCTAATGTAAATTTAGGAACACAAACAAACAAACGGATCTTTAAAAAATTTTTAACTTTTTAATTATGGTGAAATATTTATAAAACTATTACACTCACCTCTAAGAATTGCCATGATTCTGAAACTTGCTAATATCCCACATATGAAACAGTTTCGTTGAAAAATAATACTTGAGAATACACCAGATGTACACAAGGAAGATCTGAGAGTGGAAAGGTGCCAGTAACAAATTATTTGCCTTCTTACAGATGACTTTGTTAAAGATCAGTCTTTGAGAATGCTATATTGAATGTAATCAAAGTTGGATTTCATTCATATGGACAGCAGAAACTACTAACTTTCTTTTTCACTTAAAGATATTTATAACTGTTACTGAATTCTAGCTCTCTAGACATCCCAATGTCAGGGTAAGCTTGGAGTCTATCCAGGTGGATGGACTGCTGCCCAGTGAACACTACATACAGAGCAATATGAACACCATTTTTTTTTTCTGGCAGTGAGGTAAAATCAGGTACTTTTGGAAGAGAAGGAGCCTCACTGCATCTCTGCTACACAAGATTACTCTGTCCTTGCCTTTGAAGCTTCCACATTCCCATGTTCTCAAGCACCATTAAAAAAAAGTTTTATTTATTAATTGATTTTAAATAAAGAGGAAGGGAGAGAGAGAAACATCGATTTATTGTCCACTTACTTATGCACTTATTGGTTGATTCTCTTTTTTTAAATATATTTTTTGTTAATTTCAGAGAGGAAGGGAGAGGGAGAGAGAGAAACATCAATGATGAGAGAGAATTATTGATCGGCTGCCTCCTGCACGCCCCCTACTGGGGATGGAGCCGGCAACCCAGGCATGTGCCCTTGACCGGAATGGAACCCGGAACCCTTCAGTCTGCAGGCAGACACTCTATCCATTGAGCCAAACCAGCTAGGCCTATTGGTTGATTCTTGTATGTGCCCTGACGATATGGAATCCACAACCTTGGCATATTGGGACAATGCTCTAACCAGTTGAACTACCTGGCCAGCGCCTCAGCACCACTTTTTTGGTTGTTGCTAATCCTGATCTGATAATATTTTTTCCATTGATTTTTAGAGAGAGTGGAAGGATAGGAGGAAGGGGAAGAATGAGAGAGGGAGAAACATCCATATGTGAGAGACATATCGATTGGTTTCATGCACCCTGACCACTGGGGATTGAAGCTGCAACCCAGGTACATGCCCTTGGCCAGGAATCGAATCCATGACCCTTCAGTGTGCAAGCTGATGCTCTAACCACTGAGCACACTAGCAAGGATGAGCACCATTTTTTATTGAGGCTTATCTCACCTGGGTCTTTACTTGTGAGCACAATTTGCCTACTCTCTTCCTTGTGTCTTTTTCTGTGTTGACTTAGAGTATGCAGGTATTCCTGTTACTCCTGACTGGTTCTGCTTTATCTGTCGAGGGAGAAGAGGAGCAGGGAAGTTCTGAAAACTGATCATCCATGTCTTGAAGGAGTGAAAGCAAGAGAGGACTTTATAAGTGGCAGCTTTATGAGTTCATAATACCTTTACTTCTAGACTAACACTTTAATAATAAGCCCTTATCCCTTTAGCTCATTATCCTTCAATTCAAATGCCTGTGCCTTCTAGGGCATTAAGCTAGTTTTGGGTTTTTTGTTTTGTTTGAATGTTTTTTTCCAATTCAGTAAGGTTTTTCCCTTTTCTCCTGTTGGTTATTTAAAACCAAACTCAGTATGAAAAAGAGGGAAATATACAGCATTGAATTTGGAGGATAAAATGAAGATTCTAAGTAGGATTGAAGCTGGATGATCTCTTAAAAGTGTAAAGGATGAATTTGGAATCAGTAAATCAACATTTTATGACATTAAAAAGAATAAGAAATTTATTTTGGACTTTGTACTGAAGCAGGACATGCCATTAGTTAGGGCTGAGAAGAGAAAGAAGACAACAGGAACCAAATATGGTGATGTGGACAATGCTGTCTACATACGGTATCAATAGAAACACTCAGCTAGTGTCGCTGTTAGAGGTGTGGAGCTTCAGACTGCTGCAGAGATTCGCACAGTGTTTTGGGCAAACAGACTTCAAAGCTAGTACTGGTTGGCTTTTTATTATTTATTTTTTGTTGAAAGTATTACATATGTCCCCCTTTCCTGCCCCCCTGTCCCTCTCCCCAGTGACCCCCTCCAGCCCGCCCCCTACCCGCCCACTCCCCCACCCCCATTGGGAACCGAAAAATATGAGTGGAGCAAGTCCTAAGTTCAGTTTCAGAAACTGTTGAGCCATTTCAACAAAAATTGTCCATACTTATCAAAGAGGAGAAACTGTATCTAGCTCAACTATACAGTGGGGGTGAGACTGATCTCTTTTGGAAATCAGTGCCAAAGAATGCTGGGGTCCAGCCCCAGCGGGTCCAGGGGTCCCCAAAGGTGTGGACGGAGTCGGCAAAGAAGGAATGACACGGAGACAGCCTTCAGTTGATCAGCAGCCTAGTCAGGACCTCTAGCCAGGATCTCCAGCCAAAGTTCTGGTCGGGATCTGATCAGGATCTGATGTTTATTGTCTTGTTACATCTGTATTTATACCAGTCGATTTTAATCCTGTCAGTTTCTATTGCAAAGGGTAGGGCGTCTCTTATCTCCATTCCCGGGAGTAAAGATTATGTAGCTTAAGCGAGATTGTTCGTAGTTAAAGTGATTAACTCCCCGCCTGGCACTTAGTTAAGGGGTTGTATCCCCTCCCTAACCTCAGGGAAAAATCCCCACCTGGGGAAACAACCTTTCTCGGAGAGGTGACCTTGGTTAAAACACATGGCGTTAAGGAGAGCAAACATATTAAGAACAATATGCTATATATGCCAGGTCCCTTGAAACATATGCTGTGCAGATGTTTCTTTCCTGCAGCGACTGTGTCAAGCAGCAAGAATGGACCGGCTTCCAGCAAAAGAACACTCAAAGTAGAAAAGATGTCTGCCTGCCTGGAAGGAAAATACACAGAGAACGGTTATCTGCTCTCTTATGTGCAAATGCAGATGGCACTCATAAGTTAAAGTCTCATTATTGGAAAATCAAAGCTGCCCAAAAATGTGAAAGAGGACACAAGTACATTACCTGTTATATATAAACCTAGTAAAAATGTTTGGTTCACCAGAGAATTATTTTCAGAATGGTTCTTTCAAAATTTTGTTCCTGAGGTCAAGCATTTTCAACTTAACTTTCTAAGATTCCATGAAGAGGATGTTAGAGCTTGTTACTTCTGGACAATTCCCCAGTTCACCTTTCTGCTGAATCACTAACTAGTGAGGATGGTCGAATAAAATGCATGTTCTTTCCCCACAACACTTCAACCTTGATTCAACCAATGAACCAAGGTATGATCTTAAGCTGCAAACAACCTTATAGGTGGAAGCAACTTGAAGAGAGTCTTGTAATTTTTTTAAGAAAGTGATGATGAGCCCTAACCAGTTTGGCTTAGTGGATAGAGCATCGGCCCTCGGACTGAAGGGTCCCAGGTTCGATTCCAGTCACGGGCATGTACCTTGGTTGTGGGCACATCCCCAGTGGGGGGTGTGGAGGAGGCAGCTGATCAATGTTTCGCTCTCATCGATGTTTCTAACTCTCTATCCCTCTCCCTTCCTCTCTGTAAAAAAATCAACAAAAATATATATTTTTTTAAAAATAGAAATAAAGTTTTAATCAGAAGTGCCTGCAAGCTAGATTGAAGGCTAAAAGAAAATGTTTCTAATAAATGTACTTTTAAAAAAAAATTTAATCCTCACCCAAGGATATTTTTTCCATTTTTATAGATTTTTATAGAGTGGAGAGGGAAAGATAGAAATATTGGTCAGAGAAACACATCCATTGGTTGCCTCCTGCACGAGCCCTGCCCAGGGAGGAGCCTGCAACCAAGGTTATGTGCCCTTGACCAGAATCAAACCCGGCTGGTGCTCTATCCACTGAGCTAAACTGGCTAGGGCTAATAAATGTACATTTGGTTTAACTCATCTTGCTATTCTTGAGCTCCTAACACTTAACTTAGTTAGGAAGTCTCCTAATGCTAATAAATTTGCTAGTTGGTTTCCTATAACATACATCAAGACTTTTTACATGCTTTGTTTCAAATGCTTGTGAAACATTTACAAAAATTACAAGTCTTAAAGCAGTGGTGATTTTGCCTATTTCAAATATGTATTAGTTGATAATTCTGATTATCAGTAGCAAATAGCAATAGTAATGATTCAATAGCCATTTCAGAGTATGATGTTGACACCAGTAAATTCTTTCATTCTTACAATAAAAACTTTTTTTTTTTTAATATTTTTTATTCATTTTTTCAGAGAGGAAGGGAGAGGGATAGAGAGTTAGAAACATCAATTAGCTGCCTCCTGCACACCTCCTACTGGGGATGTGCCCGCAACCAAGGTACATGCCCTTGACCGGAATCGAACCTGGGACCTTTCAGTCCGCAGGCCGACGCTCTATCCACTGAGCCAAAGCAGTTAGGGCACAATAAAAACTCTTAAAATTTCTGATGAGTTTTCTTGGGAAGAAACCCCCAAACAAAATTTAATGCTTGTTTAACGTCTAGTCCAGCCGTGGGCAAACTACGGCCCGCGGGCCGTCCGGCCCGTTTGAAATGAATAAAACTAAAAAAAGACCGTACCCTTTTATATAATGATGTTTACTTTGAATTTATATTAGTTCACACAAACACTCCATCCATGCTTTTGTTCCGGCCCTCCGGTCCAGTTTAAGAACCCATTGTGGCCCTCAAGTCGAAAAGTTTGCCCACCCTTGGTCTAGTCTCTGGTGCTACAGTCTTTGTCCTCACTGCTGTCTGCCTGCTTTTAGTCTGCCTCTGCCAGGCATTTTCACATTGTTTAAATGTATTACTGATTCTCCACTTAGGAGCCTTTCTGCTGGTCTCCTGTGCTACATTTACTACATGGATGTGTAGCTACTGCTCAGGGTCAGGCCACATCTCCTTTGTACCCATTTGAACTTAGGGGGCAGGGATGTTTATTGCATCGTTCTCCTTTGGCATAAAAGCCAGTTGGAATCTGTTCTAGTTAGAGTCTGCAGTAAGGAAGGACCTCTAAGGGAAGACCTCATCAAGCCTGCCTGCAGTTATCAGACTGCTCCCTGAAGTTCTTCCAATGTGGTCTTACATTGATCTCAGCACCAGGGGGCTTAGAAGACAGTCCTGCAAATATCTGACCACAGATGGCACAAACAGGTGCATACTTTCTATGTGCTAGGCACTGTGCTAAATGTTTTTTTACATGCAATAATTTGTGATATTATCTCATGAAAGAAGGCCAAGAACCACTATGCATCTGAAATTTGCTAGAAAGGGAGCTACACTGGGACTGAGTAAAGGCTCCTATTGGAAAGCCTTTCAGTGCCAAAAGCAAATACCTGGGAGTCCTTGTTGCTATAAGCCTCAAGCTGCAATGCTCCAAGTAGGAGCAACACCAGTTGGACACATCATAAGATCAGGAGGAGCGAGAGTGAAGGGGGAGGGGCACTTTCTATTCTTATAAGATTTACAATGCATACAGGTTGTGATCTTAACCAGAGAATGCTTATTAACATCAACTTGATACCACCCACCAATTTCATGGCATCAGCAACCACATCGTCCCTGTCCCACTCTTACCACTGTGGATCCTACACAAATCTCTCAAATCCTTAACGCCCCCCCCACACACACACACCACCACTGCCCTCTTGTGGATAAGAGAAAGGCAGAGAAATAAATAAGATTATTTTTTTTTAATATATCCCATCGAAGGGAGAGGGAGAGTTAGAAACATCTATGAGAAAGATCGATCAGCTGCCTCCTGCACGCCCCCTACTGGAGATGCTCCCGCAACCAAGGTACATGCCCCTGACTGGAATTGAACCTGGGACCCTTCAGTCTGCAGGCCGAGGCTCTATCTACTGAGCCAAACCGGTTAGGGCAAAACAAAGATTTTTAAAAATTGGCTCAGAAAACCAAGGAAGAACTCAATTCTAAACTGAGGCAGGGCTGAGGCCAGACTAATAAAAATGGGCGGGGCACAAAGGGTTCTTTTTCTCACTTAAAATTGCTAATTTGATAGCTGGTTTCCAATGGAATGTTTTGTTTCCCGAACAGCAGCTAGTTAGATATTTTCCTGAGATGTTTTCAAGGCATCAGGATGTCCTCCTAGAATACCTCCTTGTTTTCTATCTCTTTCCCACAGGCATACACTCCTAAAACTCCTACTCCTGATTACCCATTCTAAAATATAATGCTTTCTCCTAATAATTTTGCCCTTTTCCACTAATGGGCAATAATTCAGTTATAGCAGGACCACCTTTTCCTGGGAATCATTTGTAAGACCAAAATATCCTGTCTCTGAAGAGCCCGATCTTCCTTCAGCTACTTCTCAAGAAATAAAACATTATAAACAAAAAAATCAGATACTTTCACTGCTGTACACTACAGAAGGAAAGAAAACCTCAGAGACCATTATGACATCATCACCCCAAACCCACTGGGTTTGACCCTTTGTTACCATGCCACACCCTACCTCAACCTGTCTGCTGCCACCTTTGTGGGACAACTTCTTGACCAACACAGCAAGACCACAAAGAAAAAGCAGGTCCTCCAAACAGATCAACACTGGAGGCCAGGACACTTTCAATGAAGAGTCACACACTTTCATGTTTCTTGAAGGTATTTATTACCATCCAAACATATTTCCAACAGGGAAAGGCATGATCCCTAATTTCCCTAAAATCTGTGTTTTCAAAGTCGTCTAGGGAACCCTTCTTACATAACCCTCTGAAGACTCCAGAGTTCTGTTTATCCTTCTCTGACAGAGGTGGGGGAAGTCTTGATCTCTGTACAGGTTAGAGTAATTCAGATTCCAGTTCCCTCTGCCAATTCCTAGGCTGACCTGCGAATTCCTTCTTACTATTTCCCTTAGGTCTCTGGGTCCTTTTTGTCTGAGGTGACAATGACATTCATGGCCTGCCAATGGCCCTCCTGTGAGGCCCATTGAGGTGCACAGCCACCAGTCTTTCTTTGCCCTCAAGCTGGTTTCCCAGGAGATTTAGCCTCTTTTCTTTGGTCTTAAGGGCCTGAGAAGTTCAAATACTTCTGCTGAATGTCCCAAGTGAGGAAGCAGTAACAAAAAGTCATATAGATTCCCAAAGTTGCTGGGAAAGACAAGACTAATTAAGGCATCCAAATCACAATGTGGCCAAATATACTAAGGGGGTAGGCACCATGAGACAAGGTGGACTTCATAGAGAATTCTGCCCTGAGCAGGTCACCTCAAAGACTTTTCATCCTCACTAGTTCAGACAGAATTCCATTTTAGTTTGATGCTAGTCCTTTGCTGCCTCTGCTTCTCCCTTGCAATGACTCCCCACACCCCACACACACACATACCCATCCTTGTTACTCTTTACAGTAATTACCTCAAAAACAGATGATTTCACCCAGCCCCTATGGCTCAGTGGTTGAGTGTTGACCTATGGACCAGAGGTTACAGTCCTGGTCAGTGCACATGCCGTGTTGTGGGCTCCGTCCCTAGTGGGGGAAAGGGGGGTAGAGGGGGGGGGGACGTGCAGGAGGCAGCCCATCAATGATTCTAATCATTGATGTTTCTCTCTCTCTCTCCTCTCCCTTCCTCTCTGAAATCAATAAAATAAATTTAAAAATAAAACAACACAGATGATTTCGGTCAGCAGGGCAAGAAATACCAGCTCTCAACAGCAGACCCCTCTGAATATGCCACATTATCTGTGGTGAAATGAAACTCCATTGTTTCTATCTGGTGTGAGTTTTCTGATGACTCATAAGGCGTGAACTCCGAGAAAAGCTTTCTCCACATTCAGAACATTTATAGGGTCTCTCTCCTGTATGGGTTCTCAGATGACGAATCCGATTGGAGCTGTGAGAAAAACTGTCTCCACACTCATGACAGGTATAGGGTTTCTCTCCTGTGTGAATTCTCTGGTGCCTGATTAAGTTGGATCTATGAGAAAAGTTTTCCCCACAAAGGGTACATTTATATGGTTTCTCTCCTGTGTGCGTTCTCTGATGTCTGGTGAGGTGCATGCCCTGCCGGAAGCTTTTCCCACAGGTCAAACATTCAAAGAGTTTCTTCTCTGTTTTGTGGGTTCCATGATTTGTAAGAAAGGAGCTGCTATCACTCATTGCTTCCCCACACTCGGAGAAGGGGAAAAGCCTCTCTTTCTCATGAGTTCTTTCATGTATGACAAGGTGGGAACTTCGAGAGAAACTTTTTCCACACTCAGCACACTTATAGGGTCTCTCTCCTGTGTGAATTCTCTGGTGCCTAAGGAGATTGGAACTGTGAGCAAAAATCTCACCACACTCAGGGCACTTGTAGGGCTTTTCACCGGTGTGTGTTCTCTGGTGTCTGTGGAGATTGGAGTTGCAAGAGAAGCTCTTTCCACATACATTACACTGATAGGGCTTCTCGCCTGTGTGGGTGCGTTGATGGCGAGTCAGGTGGGTATTCTGACTGAAGCTTTTTCCACATTCAAGGCACTTATGGGCCTCCTCTCCAAAATGTGCTCTGTGTAGTGATAAAAAATGTGGGCTCCCACCAAAGATTTCACCACACTCTACACCCATACACAGTCTTTCTGCTGCATGTATTCTCTGGTGCCTAATTAGATTTGAGTTACTAGAGAAATTTTTGCCACACAAGGGACATAAATGGAGCTTCTTTGGCTGCAGTTCCTTTGGCCGGCCTGCTTCTCTGCAACTTGTGGCTCCCACTATGGACTGCTCCATCTGATCCTCTGGGGGAAGCTCCCAATGCCCTTCTGCCCTGTCCCCAGGCCGTCCCTGCTCAGGACTCCAGGGCACCTCCCCTCTGGCCTGGCCAGTCAGAAGCACCTGCAGATGGATGTTCTCAGGAGAAATAGACTGAGCACTTTCTTCCCGGCTCTCAAATTTCTCTTCTAGTAAAGTGAGAGAAACCAAACCCTACATTATTTTTTACCCTAAAGAAAATCCCATATGCCCACTACTGCCAGTAGGTCAGAAGTCCAGAAAGACTGGCTGTATCTGTTTTCTATCTTCCCCATACAGGGAAAACACTCTAGAGAGGTATCCGGATAAAAGGTGGGGCCATTGGTCAGGAACCAGAGCTCAGACCAGTCTTATTCCCTTGTAGGGGCCCCTATATCCTTCTTCAACTGAGCCTCTAGCTCTGCCCTTCAGAAATGGGTGGGATGGAGCAGGGCTGAGACTAGGATGGGCAAATGAACCCAGGAGTGAATACTCCCTTACGTTTTGAACTCTGGGTGCCTTGCCTGCCTCACTGGGATGAAAGTGGGCAGTGGGGACACAGGACCTTCCTGGCAGCAGTGATGGACTAGCCCCACACCCAAACCTTCAAAGGCCTCACTCCCAACAAGGGGAAACTAGATGGGCAGACTCCTCAAATTCCTTACCTGGAGCTGGGTTTCTGGGGCTCAGTCCCTCCTTGCATGTCTGGGCACTGGGCTCCCATGGTTTTCTTCCTTGTTCCACCTGGATGCTCAGGGCCTCCTGATTGGGAACCTGAGATTCTGTTCACAATGAAAGATATCGATTTTTGTGTCACCACATTCCCCCACCAAGCAGAGGAAGCACAGACAGTCATGTTCCCTGTCCTCTGTGAGTAGATACAGAGGGTAAAATAAGTCTGAAATATACATTAACCTGCTAAACTGTTCCCAGTGGTTACCTCTAAAGAAAGAAATTGGGGGAAGACTATAGCTTTTTTCTTTTTACACTTTTGTAGTACTTGGGATTTTTCTGCAATGAGAATGTACCACTTTTGTAATTAAAACAACCAAACCAAAATGGTCAGAGTGGTCAGTTCCTCAAGTAATCAGTTTAATATTGTAAAAGAGCCTTGACTCTTACGTATAGAGAATAGAATTTAGTCTGACTGGGCAACTCCAGAAGAGGAAACTATAATATGATGGACAATCAGAAAAGGATCTGGAGGCTCTAAAACGACCCTGAGGTCAAAATCAAAATGTGCCATTCCTATGCTATGCTAAAAACAAAAACCTCACTCTAACTCCAGCAAACTTGGACTTTAAACAGTTTAGTTCTAAGAACTTGTGATCTGAACATCTCTTCCTATTTAGCACTCACTGAAAGAGCTGTGCTCAACTTAGGCACCAAACCACAGCAGAGTAATAGGGAAGCTAGAGAAGGTCCTAATGAAGGGAAACAAACCCAGCAGTGACCCCTTTGCAGAATTAGTGCAAGTCAACTGACAGTTGTGCTTCTCTTTATAAAAACGTAACTTATGAAAACAAAGTCCAGTGTGACTCTTCTATGGTGTGTGTCAATGTAGCCATAATTGTAACAGACACATTGCTGTCTTAGGTTGTTTTTAAAGACTTCCCTCAACTTTTATTATGAGAATTTTCATACATACTTAAAAGTTGAAGGAATTAAACAATACCTGTACACTCTTCACCTAAATCCAGAGTTTTTGTGCACTCTCCACCTAAAAAACTGTTGGGTTTTTTTGGTCATATTTCATAGGCATCATTTAAAATCTTTGCAAAATAGGTCAACACACAGGTGCACCTTAATTTACACTTGATTCATTTAGCTCCAGTTTTGAATATATATCATTTCCAAATTTCCATAAGGTCCTCCCTACTTCCTGAATTTTTAAGGGCTGGGAGAGCTGCTAAGCTGGAATGCTGGTGCCACTGCCCCTGAAATTTGTGTCTTTGGGGAAGGGCCTAGAAATACTAATGAAGTTTAGAAAACACAAGTGAGATCAGAAGAGTAAGCATTTCAAAATTGCAAGTCATCAAGAACTTTATAGTTCCACAGCATCCTAGGACATTGAGAATGTGTCATGCTTGGAAGGGGGTCAGTCACTGGATTTGATTTTGTTCTCTTTGTTCTGCCTTGGGAAGACCATTATAGCTCTGACTCCTTGCCTTCAGCTCTGGCAGCTGGGGCCTTTTAAGTGTGCCAAATGTGCCACGTCCGTTCAACCAATCAAAGCGTAATATGCTAATGATATGCTAAGGCCACTCAACTGCTTGCTATGATGTACTGACCACTAGGGGGCAGATGCTCCAACTGGTAGGCTAGCTCGCTGCTGGGGTCCAGCCGATCCAATTGGGACAGAGCGAGACTGGACGGACTCGCCCTGGAGCCCTCCCACGGCCCCTCCCCTGCTGGTCAACCTCCCGTGTCCCTTCCCCAATCGTGCATTGGTGGGGTCCCTCAGCCTGGCCTGCGCCCTCTCGCAATCCAGGACCCCTCAGGGGATGTCGGAGAGCCAGTCTTGGCCTGATCCCGAAGGCCAGGCCGAGGGAACCCACTGGTGCATGAATTCGTGCACCGAGCCTCTAGTTTTAGAATAAGGGAGGCCTTTTGAAAAAATTAGGAACTTATGTCTGGGGGGTGAGTGGCTAAGACATAGGAACCTGGTCAGAAATGACTCAGTCTTCATCCCTAGAAAAGAAGTCCTTACCCAGTGAGTCCACATTCTCATAACTCTCCTGCACCGTGTCCCTGGAGAGGGCCCTCTTACTAGGATCCTGATGCCCCCACTCCTCCTGGGAGATGTACATAGCCACGTCCTCTAAGCTCTCAGGCAACTGAAACAGCACAAGATCTCCTTTAGCCCCTGAGGCACCAAGAACAATTCAAGCAAAGTCAAGGGTTAAAGGGGCAAAACCCAGGAGTGCCCAGAACACATTTCATGGGGAGTGAGGTGAGGCCTAGGAGTGAGGTGAGATGGAGGCATATAAAGAAAGCCGGGGAGACACATTGGTGAGGAAGAAAGGATCCTCTCCAAGTGACCAAAGGACCCCACCACCACAAGAGCAACACAGTGTGTATGGGGATGTATGTGTGTGTGCTGAGGGAAGACATTGGGAACTTCCACATCACCTGGGGCCCAGTCATCTTGTCTTCCATATTTCCTTCGGGAGGAAAGAGAGAAAGCCAGGGAGCAGATAATGCTGAAGGTGACAGAAATCATGATGAGAATGGCATTCCTAATTCTTGGCAACCCAAGGATTATAACACAGTATCCATTCCCCATCACCCAGTCTGCTCTGAGGACTGAACACTGAACAAAAGAAGGCAAGACAAGCACAATTAAGCTACATCCAAAATGGCATCCTAAATGCAGGGGTGGGAATAAGGAATATCACTAGTCTGTCTGCAGCATTCAAGCCCTCAATCATTCATCTAGCTCTAAATGTCTCTGTTCTGCATACAAAAGAGCAAAGAAATCTCCCTCCTCCTCCCACTTCCAGAAGAACCCAACCACCACTTCTAGATCTTTCACTCCATTCAGGGAACCCTGAGCCAGAAATTCCCTCTCCCTGGCACAGGTGCTTCATCCTGCTGTCAAAGGCAAACCCGAAGCCCCTCCTCCCTCCCACCTACCCAGATAACTGTTCCTCACCCCTCTCCTTTACAGCCTGGGGGTCCCTTTTAGGGCTGGGGCCTAGCAGCTCCTGCAGCCTGGGACCAGGGCTTCGCTCAGTCTCCATTGGCTCCAGCTTGAAGCTCGGTGACTTTCGTGCTGTTTCCAGAGACAAAGGCTCCTCCAAAAGCACTTCTGTTCCCCGCCCATGGTTTGTGACCTGGGAACCAACCCACATTACTCATCATCACAACAGGGCCCCACAGGAAGGGAAATTAGTACAGAATTCTGAGGGCAAACCTTCAACAGTGAACCATTGGTACATACCTTTGGACCCAGCTAGAGAGAAGGATGGTTTCCACTACAGGGTTTTCTGATCCCAAGTGCATGAGAGAAAATGGGGATGGAGGGTTGGGGTGGGGAGAAGAGTCCACTCCCTGAGCACACCTGCCCACATAGCTCCTCTGGACACACCTTACTCCCTCTAGATTCCCCCTACCTTTTCTAGATGCTCCCTTTCCTCACTACTGGCTAAGTTAAACTTGGGTGGCTCTGGGGGCACACGTGCCCTCAGAGTCTCAGTGACAAACTGGTTTTCTAAGTCCACAATTAACTCCCACCCAGCTCTGTATAGGAGACCAGACTGCTGACCCTAATATAACAAGAGCTAACAGCTATTAAGCACTAACTACAAACCAGTAGTGTGATCAAAACTACATGGCCCTGACCAGATGCCTCAGTTGGTTGGAGCAGCGGTCGCCAACCGGTGGTCCTCGGACCACTGGCGGTCTGTGAGATCCGAAAGGTTGACGACCGTTGGGTTGGAGTGTCATCCCGATATGCCAAGGTTTCTGGTTCCATCCCCAGTCAGGGGACATACAAGAATCAACCAATGAAGGCATAAATAAGTGGAACAACAAATCGATGTCTCTCTCTCCTTTCCTTTCTCTCTCTCCAAAATCAATTTTTTAAAAAACGTATGTCTGAATGTAACAACTTGCTTGAGTGCTTTTCACCAAGCAAAATAAAAAATACTGGTAAAAGTGTGATTCAAAAAGTAGTGTGACTGTTTAAAGCAGCGATTTTCAACGTGTGCTGCAAGAATTTGGAGGGGAGGGGACACACTACATACTGCTCTCCCTCTAACCCTAAAAGCAACACCAGGAAGGTATTCTACCATTCACACTTGACCAGTGGCGTATCTGAGACTAATAAAGGCTAACTTGCCCAAAGTCACAACACTAGTAGGAAACAAGAGTGACGATTTAAACCCTGCAAACTAAGTTTGGGGGGCTCCCACTAATGCAGAGACACTGCCTCCATATGGAAACAGGACACTTTACTACTCACTCTGTTCATTGGGTAAAATCTGGAAGATGACTATTCCTGACTGAACTACAACAAGGCTTCTGGCCCATTTAAGGTCTATTCAGGGAAACCAAGTAAATAGGGAAGTGGGCCGGCACGCTGTCCCAGTCCTAGGGTCAAACAAACCGCGGATACAACAGCTCTTTTTCTCACCTGCTGCCTCAGTTTCCCAAGCTCTCTCTGCATATCTTCTACAAGGGTCACTGCTTCCTCGCCGCTCTCCGGGTGCAGCTCCTGCACCCTGCTCTGGATCTCCTGGGGCAGGATGATTAGAAACTGCTCCAGCACCAGCAGCTCCAGGATCTGCTCCTTGGTGCGCATCTCAGGCCGCAGCCATCCATGGCAAAGTTCCTGGAGCCGGCTGAGGGCTTCCCGGGGCCCAGCGGCCTCTTGGAAGCGGAACCGTCTGAAGAGCAGGTGGGAGGCCTCCGGGCTGGGCCCCGGGTCCGGCGGGAGCAGCTCCTGGCTCCAGGCGCAGTCCTCCTCCAGTTTCACTATCAGGAGCCCTTCCCGATCCTGGGAGCCCGGGCCCGACGCCATCGTCAGGCCCCCGGAGTGCCCTACCCGGGAAACCAGCGGTGCCCGCCTGGAAAGGAGCCCCCAGCCTCGCACAGGGATGGCCGGCGTCAGCAGAAGCCCGAGGACCCTGGGCTTCAGG
>NW_005365229.1:5152691-5153290 GCF_000412655.1 Myotis brandtii
TGGGCGCCGCGCTTCTCGCCGCGTCGCGAACTCACGCAGAACTCCGCGCTCCGCTCCCCCGCCGGAAGTCTCAGGGCGAGAGTTAGGCGTCCACGGCCAACGGCGCCAGCTGGGGACCCACCTCCAGGTGACGTTCTGCGAGCTACAGCGCCCATTGGTCCAGACCTCGCCACGGATTCACCGCCGACCAACCAGGAAGGGAGATTCATCTGCCGGGACGGGACGAGCGAGGGGACAATTCAAGGCGAGAGGCGGAGTCATCCGACAAGCCCCGACATCCTGGAGGTTCCAAGGGAGAGGATGGCTTCGCTAAATAGATTTGTAAAAAATGGTCCTAAAGCGGGCGTGACCGGCGGGCCACGTGGGCCCGAATCCCCCGGAAAGTTTACTAAGATACAAACCCTCGAGCCACGCGAGATTCAATGCGTCAGAGTGTCGGGGTGGCTCGGAAATCTGAATTGTTAACACCCCTCCCCCCCGAGAAATTCTTCACCCATAAGCCTATTTGAGAGTCACTGTCCCAGTCATGACGGATTAAAGGCGGTCTCCACCCGCTCCGGTAGTTCAGGGCTGCAGGAGAGGGAGCCATCTACCCCAGC
>NW_005365229.1:5153458-5156264 GCF_000412655.1 Myotis brandtii
CACCCTACCGTCCGGCGTCCAGTTTGGGGCGGCTGGATGGCCCGGAAGGCCGTTAGGGACTCGGCCCTGCGCCACCGGCTTCCTGTTTTAAACCGTATTTTAAACTTGCCTGGAACGTGTT
Source organism: Myotis brandtii (assembly GCF_000412655.1). Lineage (NCBI taxonomy): Eukaryota > Metazoa > Chordata > Mammalia > Chiroptera > Vespertilionidae > Myotis > Myotis brandtii. The sequence continues at coordinate 5,153,580 of NW_005365229.1, forward strand.
GTTCGTTGTCCAGCCCTGCGGGGGCGGGATCCTCTCTCCCTCCCGGCTCCGCCGGGAACTGTCGTGGTGAGAGGTGAATGGAAGCAAACCCGTAGGGTTGTCTTTCTGGCCGAGCAGTTGAGTGCTTTGTGCCGGTGAGGGCAGGGTGGCCCAGTTTCTCCATTCCCTCCGGCAGCGGGCAGGCGCGTGGGCTCAGGAGGTAGAAGCATAACAGGAGTGACTCGTGACAACCAGGACCGTTTATCGAGCGCCTGCGTACATGCAGCCGGAGACTCACAACACGCAAAACTGTAGCAAGTGTACACCGTTAGGCGCCTGTTACAGATAACGGCACCGCGGGTCAATAAGTCACTTGCCCAGGGTCGCACACTAGTCTGTCGCTGATGTTAAAGCGACATGATGGTAAAGGATGATACGAGGATGCAGAGAAAAAGTACGGAATATATATATATATTTTATTTCACTCCGGGGGAAAAAGTCAGGTCCACAAACTGTTGTGGCAAATGCAGATCCAGAGGCCTCCGTGCACTGGCAGGTTTAGGTCCATTTCAAAAAACCATGTGACCTCAGAGTCCTCTAAGACCATTTTCATGTTTTAGAGATTTATATTTCAGGAGACTATAGAGTCTAACTTTATAACCAGTTCTCTGGCACTTACTATGTTATCTCAGACAAGTTATTAAATCTTGTTAAGTCCCAAACCTCAGTCCTCTCATGTTTTGAGGGGATAATTCTATACCCATTTTATAACATTGGATGAGGATTAAATAAGCTTACGTATAGGATGCTTAGAATGGTACCTAGCACTTAGTGTGAAAATGAATATTAACTGTTGTTTTAAAAAATTAGCTGTGCCCTAGCCGGTTTGGCTCAGTGGATAGAGCATCACACACAGCTTGGGATGAAAGATGAATCATTTGCTATGTAAGTTCCTTTTGATTTCAGGTTATTAATGGGTAAGCTAGATGGACTTTCAGAGTTACTCAAAATTACTTTTATTTTTTAAAATATATTTTATTGCCCGGCTGGCATAGCTCAATGGTTGAGCATCTACCTATGAACCAGGAGGTTGCCGGTTCAATTCCCAGTCAGGGCACATGTCCGGGTTGAGGACTCGATTCCCAGTGGAGGATGTGCAGCTGATCAGTGATTCTCTCTCATCATTGATGTCTCTATCTCTCTCTCCCTCTCCCTTCCTCTCTCTGTAATGAATAAAAACATATTTATGTATATATATATTTTTTTATTTTTTTAAACACTTTATTTTGTGTCTTTTTAATTTAATTTTATTTTTTGAATATATTTTATTGACTTTTTACAGAGAGGAGGGGAGAGGGACAGACAATTAAAAACATCGATGAAAGAGAAACATCGATCAGCTGCCTCCTGCACACCCCCTACTGGGGATGTGCCCGCAACCAAGGTACATGCCCTTGACTGGAATCGAACCTGGGACCCTTGAGTCTGCAGGCCGATACTCTATCCACTGAGCCAAACCAGTTAGGGCTCAAAATTACTTTTAATATTCATCGGCCATTTCTTTGAGGCCCATCTGTATTCAGACAGAAAATAGCTGGTATTTGGGAGTGAGATTATAGACCAGTATATCTATAGGGGTTCATTTAGGACAGAAGTTCTTAACCTAGGGTCCATGAAATTCTAGAGCAGCACTGTCCAATAGAACTTAATGAGATATTGTCTTTTGAGTACTTAAAATGCAGCTCGTGTTGCTAAGTGCTGCCTTGTGGCTACCATATTAGTCAACGAAGTTCTAGAGGGTAGAGTGGATAGACTTAGAAATTCTGTCAACCTTTTTATATTATATACAAAATTGCATGTGTATGTGTATTTTCTAAGATGTAGATCTATGACATTAAGTTCTCAAAACCACCAAAAAGTCATTCCATTAGGGCTTTGGTGAAAAGTTAAGGGAGGTAAGTATGCCTTCTTGTAACCACTATTGATTCTACTTTCTTGTCCTCAGCTGTAGGTGGCTCCTTGACTATTACAAATAAAAACAAATTTGAATCTCAGATAAAGAACCCCTGCCAATCCTGGTCTTAGTTCTCATAAGTGCTAGATTCTGTCCCTAGAGCTGCTTTTAGTCTCCCAGGTCTTATATATTCCCTTGCACTCAGGTGGGCAGTTGTCTGTGCCTGGTTTTCAAATTGACATTTGATGAAACCTAGCAGTAAGACTTTCAGGTCTGTTCTCTCTGGCGTGGGAACAGACAAATGAGCAGTTCCTGTCTTTCTGAAATGCTGCTCACCATAGGATAGTCTGACTTCCAGGCTTCTGCCACCCTAAGCCTTAGCTATTTGCTTCCCCCCCGCGCCCCCCAGTTTTGGTTTCTTCCCAGTTTACTTGACTACAACTTTCCTGTGATCGATGGCTTAGGATTTATTTTCAAGTGCACCTTATTACTCTTTGATTCAACTCTTAGCTTTGAAATCCAATCATAAACAAAATAATGACTATAAATGGCATTTCATTTGAAATGCATTTTATTTTTGTTAATCTGAAATTATTGCCTTTTCTTCATGAAAATAATATAAAATAAGGTATTTTGCATCACTTCCTATATTTTATTTTATTTTTTTTAATATATTTTATTTGATTTTTTACAGAGAGGAAGGGAGAGAGATAGAGAGTCAGAAACATCGATGAGAGAGAAACATCGATCAG
>NW_005365229.1:5156409-5157828 GCF_000412655.1 Myotis brandtii
CCTTGACAGGAATCGAACCTGGGACCTTCCAATCCGCAGGCCGACGATCTATCCACTGAGCCAAACCGGTTTTGGCTCTTCCTATATTTTAATAAAATGTTTTGGAATTTAAATTTGTCTTCACATTAATATCAACCAAACTAATTACATTAATATTGTTTGTTAATGTTGACATTTAAACATTTTTCTCTATTTGAATCTTTTTTTATTAACTAAGATGTCTTTATTTATTTTTGTGTGATTAATCACTATGCTTTCATTATGTTCAATTTGTAACAATGAAAATTGGGGTTCACCACAACATGAGGGACTGTATTAAAGGGTCGCAGCATTAGGAAGGTTGAGGCCACTGGTCTAAGGTTTATTTCGACCTCAATTGCTGTCTCCTACCCAGCCTGGCCCTGTTCTGGGCTTGGGCAGGAGGCAACCAACTGATGTGTTTCTCTCACATCGATTATTTCTGTCTTTCCCTCTCTCCCCCACTCTCTCCAAACAACAATGGGAAAATATCCTCGGGTGAGGATCACAAAAACAAACAAAGGTGGGCACCCTGGTCAGAAGGCCAAATCTTCAAAGTGCATGCCAGCTGCTCCTCCCAGGGAGTCCCTACTGAATGTTGGAGAGCATCTCCAGGAAAGCCTGGGGGGGTGGTGCCTGCACATTCTGGAAGGTGTTCTGGACTCTGCCGAACAGGAAGAATTGTTTTTCCTTCAGGAAGATGTACCCGAAGTGGTTCTCATCGAACAGGACGAAGACTCCAGGGCAGCGCCAATGGGGAGGCAAGGGATGTGTGATAGTGAGGGTCACGCCATAGAAACACATCCTGCAGGTCCGGGGGTAGTTCTGGTCCATTGAGCGCACGCCCACAGGCAGAACAAAGGGGACAGGCTGCTCCTCCAAAGCTGCAGCCCCGGACTCCCCGACGCTGGGCTGGGCAGGGCTCTGCCAGCCATGGCCCTCGCTTTCCTCAGTCCCATCTTCTTGCTGCAGCTCCTCCCGGAACACCTGCTCGTCAATCTCCTGGACCACGCGGGAGAGCTCGTTGAAGTTGCGGAAGAACCCGCCATCTGGCAGCTGGATGAGCCGCATGAGGTGGATCTGTAACGGCCCGTAGAGAGATCTTCCCCTGATCTCCGTGACCCTGGCACATTTCCCTTTGAAGCTGAGCGTGACAATCTTTACATCGCGGCCATTGTAGTTGACCTGGAAGAGGCCTGGGCTGATGAGGTCGTCCGGGTGGCTCGGCGGGCGGTAGAGGCGGCTGTAGGTCAGGCAGTGACAGGGCAGTCTGTCCTCCTGCACCAGCACCCGCCCCCGTTCTCCCCTGAGCCGCGTTGGTGAATCCTTTCGGTGGTCTCTCTTGATCCACTGGATGCTGAACCTGTCCTTCTGAATCTGCAAGTGGCGGCGGTGGGACAA
>NW_005365229.1:5158758-5207871 GCF_000412655.1 Myotis brandtii
AGGTTGGGGGACTGGGGGGAAGAGGACACATTTGTAATACCTTACACAGATTTAGACAAGACAACTTCATCGGTTGGAAGCCGGCCCATCCTTGCTGCTTGACACAGTTGCTGCATGGATGAAACATCTGCACAGCATATGTTTCAAGGGGCCTGGCGTATATGGCATAGTGTTCTTAATCTCTATTTGAATCTTAAATCACTATTTACCAACCCACATTTTATTGCAGTCCTCTAAACTTTGTCTGAGGAGAGGAGGGAGAAGAAAGGGACACATGAAAAGGGTGTAAACCATAACTGGTCTCAGTGAGGGAAGGAATGGTAGGACATGGAGGAAAATTGAGCTGGAGAAAATTTTACTAGTTGTCTTTAGATTGCTAGAAACACTGTTAGGTAGTTGTTTTCATTGATTCAGCTAAAAGAAACATATAACCCAGTTCAGATACCAACTTAAAACTTAATTTTAATTTTTATAATTTTATTGATTTCAGAGAGCAAGGGAGAGGGCGAGAGAAATAGAAACCTCAATGAGAGAGAAGCATTGATCAGCTGCCTCCTGCACAACCCCCACTGGGGATTGAGCCCACAACCCGGGCATGTGCCCTTCACCAAAATCGAAACCGGGACCCTTCAGTCTGCAGGTTGACGCTCTATCTACTGGGCCAAACCAACTAGGGCCAGATATCAATTTTTATTTTAAAATCTCTTAACTGAAATTATCCAGAACATAATTCCAAAACTCTCACTTTTACCTTTATCTTCTCTTAGAACTCAGTAACCTAACTTAGATAATTCTATTGTCAAAATATTGTCCCGCCAGCATGGCTCAGTGGTTGAGCATTGACTTATGAACCAGGAGGTCAGGGTTCGATTCCTGGTCAGGGCACATGTCTGGGTTGCAGGCTCAATCCGTGGTGTGGGGCGTGCAGGAGGCAGCTGGTCAATGATTCTCTCTCATCATTGATGTTCCTATCTCTCTCTCTCCCTTCCTCTCTGAAATCAATAAAAAAATATTTTAAAAAATTTTTAAAAAACATAATGTAAGACTAATTTAGTGCATTACTATAACATAGAATTAATTCACTCCTATGGGAGCACAATAGCCTTGAATTAAGCACAAGAGGAGTTTTTCCCTCATTTTGGTTTTGTTTTAATATTGAAAAAACTGCCTGGCAAAGGCTCCAGATAAAATAATCCTAAAAAGGAGATAGATATAGAGGCTGTCTGCCCCAGAAATCAGCTTGAGTTCAGGCAAAACTGATGGTGATCCAAATATTATGCTTCCAGTCTTTCTTACAACCACGATTTCCAGTACCACATCCTGGCCTGAGCTTCCCAGTGAAGCATAGAGGTATCACATGTGTGAAGGGATTGCAGGATTCCAAGTAAATGAAACAATTATTTGACTTTGAAATAAGTCGTTGGATACGGGGGAAGGAAGAAAAGAAAAAATCAGCCTTAATTGGAGTAAAAGCTTTGGGATCAACATAGGTGTTTCTATCATCCCATTACTGGTTGAATACAACTCTTTCCCCTTGGAACAGGGTAACATATTCAATTTCTATTTATTTTCTCAAGTTTTGAGATCAGGAGAGAAAGAAGAAGCAGAAAAAACTGCATCCATTCATTGTTCATTTAGAGGAGAATGCTCTCCATGTTTTTTTTTTTTTTTAAATATATTTTATTGATTTTTTACAGAGAGGAAGGGAGAGAGATAGAGAGTTAGAAACATCGATGAGAGAGAAACATCGATCAGCTGCCTCCTGCACATCTCCTACTGGGGATGTGCCCGAAACCCAGGTACGTGCCCTTGACCGGAATCGAACCCGGGACCTTTCAGTCCGCAGGCCGACGCTCTATCCACTGAGCCAAACAAAGGTCCTGGTTCAATTCTGGTCAAGGGCACACACCTCGGTTGCAGGCTCGATCCTTGACCCTGCAGGGTGCATACGGGAGGCAACCAATTGATGTGCCTCTCTCACATGGATGTTTCTCTCTTTCTGTCTCTCCCTCCCTTCTACTCTCTCTAAAAATCAATGGAAAAATATCCTCGGGTGAGGATTAACAACAACAACAAAAATGTTTACAAAATCAATGTGGGAATCCCCAGTCTTAGCAAAGCTTATAGATCATCATAACCACTCTATAGAAAGAGAGCCCAGAGAACTTCAACCTAGAACAGTGGTTGGCAAACTGCGGCTCCTGAGCCACATGCGGCTCTTTGGCCCCTTGAGTGTGGCTCTTCCTAAGCCTTAGGAGTACCCTAATTAAGTTAATAACAATGTACCTACCTATATACTTTAAGTCTAAAAAATTTGGCTCTCAAAAGAAATTTCAATCGTACTGTTGATATTTGGCTCTGTTGACTAATGAGTTTGCCGACCACTGAGAAGAACCTGTCAATGTTAAACTTATTGAGCACCAGAGGATTAATTTACAAGTGGAAACTTATATGTGCCCTGACTGTGGGAAAAGCTTCCTTCTCAGACCTTTATAGACACCAATGCCTCCACACAGGGGAGAGATCCTGGGAATTCACTACATTTTATGGAAATCAATTTGACAGTGTGTTTGAAGAATCTTGAAATGTTACTCCTCTTTGATCAAGCAGTTCCATCTCTGAGAAACTGTGCTGACAGGAGAAACCAAAGCAAAACAAAATAGCAACAAAAAATCTTCATGATGCAGGCCCTGAACGTGGCACTAAGCACTGCATGAGATTCCTGCCCCACCCCAAGTCAGAATAACTTTCTTCTGGGTCCCCAGTGCTTTGTTTAGGCCTCATTTTCAGCACTTAACACAGTTTACCTCAGCTAGGCAGGTCAGTTGCAGTCATACTATCACCTGTGTCTTCCTCTGCCCTTATGCTACATCAACATCACCCAGGACTGGAATTTTACAGGGTAGAGAACATCTATTCATATCTTCATCCCGTAAAGTGCCCTGTACATATTAAACATTAATAAGTGCTTGTAGCATTGAGTCAAGAAATATAAAATATCTCTTGGAAACTAGGAACATAGAACATTGCAATGGATGTGCCTAGTTATACTGAGTATTTTGAAAGGGGTGAAAAACAGTGCTGCCCTTATAAGTATTATAAAGATTAAGTGAAATATATTTAAATGCAGGCTCTTTACAAAATAAACTTTCAATAAATATAATTGTATTTTATTTCTAGTCTTTGTTGTTTAATGATAAAAAAAATTTATGAGCTTTCCTCTAAGTACAGCTTTGGTTACTTCACGTAATTTTTATATAGAATACTCTCCTTATTGGTGATTTCAGAATAGTTTGTCATTGCTGTTTTTAACTTATTTCACCTTTGAGACAAGAGTTGATCAACTGGATAATCTGGTCAAGAAAATTTATTGAACTTTTTAACTGCATTGATTAGAAAATGAAATTCATTCTATTTCTGCTTTGAAAGTCTATTAGGATTTTTCTGGTAGACTTATATTTGATAAAACTTGTTAAGTATTCTAAAGGCTCTAGGAAACAAGGGCTCTGTTTATAAAACAACAAATCTAAAATAGCCTTGGCCTCTCAAGTACTTTTATATGTTTGGAAGCATCCTTCGTGCTTATGTGAAGGGGAAGTGAGAAACGTTTGAGTTGCTTCCCATTCTGCCTCCTGGGTTTTTGTTTTGTTTTTACTTCCTCTTATCTGTTAAAAGTTTTTTAAAAACAACTACTCTATGTATTTTATAAAGCAGTTGTTAATAGCTGCTTAGCTACTTAATGTAGTAAAAATAGGAGGCTAAAGGATCCAGGAGAGAACTCATCCCTTTCTCTAGCTAAGATAGTCCTCCCTAAGATGCCATAGTTGTTTGTCTTCTTGAAAGCAAAGAGAACCTGCAGGGGTCATATTAAAATTTTTGCAATTGTGACCTTCCAGAATCTCCATGAATTCTTGCACAGTGTGATGAGGATGTTGTCTAGACTGAAATCAAGGGGATCAGGGAATAGACTGGTGAATCGGCTCCCAAGGAGCTCACAATACGGAGGGGGTTGAGGGACTTTATGCTTTTTCCTCCTGCACTTGCAAGTCACCTTCACATTCCTGAAAAACCATCCTAAGGGCCCTCCAGGAAACTTGGATCTTTATTTCTAGCCTAGTGATCTGGGCTGAATAATCTCAGAATCAACTAACACTTAGTCTCAAGCCTCCTTGCCTGACTCTGCTTTCTCTCTCTTCAAGTCCCCCCTGTAAAGCTGTGGAATGGGGTGAGGAGAGCTTATCTCTTGGCCTTTCCTTAGCACTTATAGTCAGTTTAACCAGCCCCCAAATCTGAGCGTTTTAAAAACTGAGATGGGGATTTTTCTCCCTAAAATGGGAACTGGTGCGAGAACAGTTTGCTCACAATCTCCAGGGGTGGGGAAATTTTTTCTGCCAACGGTCATTTGTATATTTATAACATCGTTCAAGGAGCATACAAAATTAACCAACTTAAAAAGTAGCCTGCTATATTTGGTCAAACATTAATTGGCAGGGCCAGACCAAATGACTTTGAGGACCTTACACAGCCCAAGAGCCAGATTATTCCCCACCCCTGAACCACTGATTCTCAGCTTTGTGCATATTGGAATCACCTTTGGAGCTTTGAAAAGATTGGATGCTTAGCCCTGGCTGGTGTTGCTCACTGGTCAGAGCATCAGCTCATGCACCAAAGGGTTGCAGGTCCAATACCCGGCCCAATAGGGGCACATTCAGGAGGCAACCAATGGTGTGTCTCTTTCACATCGATATTTCTCTCTCTTTTTGTCTCTCCTTCCCTCCTTTTCTCTTCCCTCCCTCCCAAGTCAATGGAAAAAATATTCTCGGGTGAGGATTAACAAAAACACCAAACAGTTCTGATGACTAGTGTCTTAGTCTATTAGGGTTGCTATAACAACATATCACAGCCTGGGTGCCTTATAAACAGCAGATATTTGTTTTTCACAGTATTGGTTATTGGAATTCCAAGATCAGAGTGCCGGTATGGTTAGGTGAGTGCCCTCTTACAGAAGGCAGACTGCCAGTCTCTATGTTCTCCCTCACATAGTGGAAGGGGCCAGGGAGCTCTATGGGGTCTCTTATAAGAGGATTAATACCATTAATGAGGGCTCTACCTTCATGACAAAGCAATTCCCAAAGGCTCCACCTCCTAATACCATCACATGAGGCATTAGCATTTCAACATATGAATTTTGAGGGGACACAAATATAGCACGTAGGTTACACCCCCTAAAGGTTCTTTTTTAAAAAAATATATATTTTTTAAAATTGATTTCAAGAGGAAGGGAGAGAGAGAGATAGAAACATCAATGATGACAGAGAATTATTGATTGGCTGCCTCCTGCACGCCCCCTACTGGGAATCGAGCCCACAACCTGGGCATGTGCCCTGACCTGGAATCGAACCCTGACCTGGTTCATAGGTCAACGCTCAATCACTGAGCCTTGCAGGCTGGGCTAGAGATTCTGATATATTTGGTCTTGGCATCAGGATTTTCCAAAGATCCTCAGATATTTCTAATGTGCAACCAAAGTTGAGAACCACTGATCTAGACATTAATATGAGCAATAGCACAAGAGCCCACAACTCAAGCATGTTCCCTGACCAGGAATCAAACGCTGACCTCCTGGTTCGTAGGTTGATGCTCAACCCACTGGCTAGGCAATTAGGTTTTATTTAAGTTTTTGTTATAATAATAGTGAGCAAAACATGAAAGTCTTACTCTAACATTCTTGCTGTATTTTACGTTTTGTCTTATTATTTTACACTGAAAATGTATTCACAGATTGTTTCATGTGCCATAAAATGTTTAAATACTCATTAAAAAACACAAAAATATATAGAGGGCATAAGCGGGGAAAGCACAACTCCTACCCCCAATTCTACTCTCTAGAGGTTGCCATGTTATTTCTTTTTTTAAAATAATATATTTTATTGATTTTTTTTTACAGAGAGGAAGGGAGAGGGATAGAGAGTTAGAAACATCGATCAGAGAGAAACATTGATCAGCTGCCTCCTGCACACTCCCCACTGGGGATATGCCCGCAACCAAGGTACATGCCCTTGCCCGGAATCGAACCCTTCAGTCCGCAGGCCGACGCTCTATCCACTGAGCCAAACCAGTCAGGGCGCCATGTTATTTCTTGAGTCTTCCTTGAGATATTTACATTTTTATAATATTTTCCTATTATTTATACACATGGGATTATACTGTCACATTGTATTGTAAACATGCTCTTTTAATATATATTGACCATCTTTGCACACTAGCACATGGAAAACCACTGCATTGTTTTCAATGGATGCTGTACAATTCATGGAATAGATTCACCACAATTTACTAAGCCAGTACATGCTGATAGTCATTTAAGTTGTTACAGTTGCTAACTGGCAGGTGTGGCAGGCAGGAGAATGCTCCAGATGGATGACAAGGATTTAAGGAAAAAGGTGGCCCTCAGACTATCATGCAGGTGAATACAGTCTAGTTATGTTTACCTGATATTAGAAAGTAGTCTTGCCCAGCCACGTTGGCTCCGTGGTTGAACGTCGACCTCTGAACCAGGAGGTCATGGTTTGATTCCCCATCAGGGCACATACCCGAGTTTCGGGCTTGATCCCCAGTGTGGGGCATGCATGAGGCAGCCGGTCAGTGATTCTCATCATCGATGTTTCTATCTCTCTTTCCCTCTCCCTTCCTCTCTGTAATCAATAAAAGTACATTTAAAAAAAGAAAATAAAAAGAAAGTAGTCTTGATGGTGATCCTTGGTGGCACACAAGAAGGGGAAGGCCAAAGGAGGCCTCAACCCAAACCAGATTCTTGTCCCGGAACAAGAAAGGATTCAAGCCCTGACCGGTTTGGCTCAGCGGATAGAGCGTCGGCCTGCGGACTCAAGGGTCCCAGGTTCGATTCCGGTCAAGGGCATGTACCTTGGTTGCTGGCACATCCCCAGTAGGGGGCGTGCAAGAGGCAGCTGATCGATGTTTCTAACTCTATCCCTCTCTCTTCCTCGCTGTAAAAAATCAATAAAATATATTTGAAAAAAAAGGGAAGGATTCAAGAGCATGACAAAGATTTGGCAAAGCACAGTAAATTTATTAGCGATAGTATGTATTCAAGAAAAAGTTTAAAATGCATCCCAAGAGCTGTAATCCTATTTCCACATTTCTTCATTTAAAAACTAACTGGAACCTGAAATAAATGGAAGCTTTGTGAGACTCTCAGTGGCGTCAAAACATCACTTTTCAAGAAGTCCTTTCCTCAGAATTGCCCATTGCAGAAGGTGTCCCTGCAATTGCAAAAGAGCCTGCTGCCGCCTGGAAAGCCCCACTTCCTATCCAATTCTGTCATAGGTGCTTTAATCTCAGCTTAGAGGAGTTTCCTGGCCAGTCAGGACGGGGTCAGAGAAAGCAATTCCAGTCATTGCACTCCAGTCATTGCACAATTTCATCATGCTTGTGTCAGCGGTGGGAGGCAGCTGCGTTTCTTCTACTGGTCCTGGTCCTAGAAACACCCCAGTCAACACCCTTCTGGCCCAACCTGAGAATTTCACACTCTGACATTTACACTGGAAATGTGCATGTGGGTTCATGCATTTTTTTAGGGAAAACGTTGGGTTGGGGGTTATTTTCTCAGCAGGATCCAGAGAATTGGATGTAATCAGCTGTTAAACCAAAAGCACTGAATGCTCTGTAAAATACAAAGCACGTGAGCCAACTGGACAATAAGATAAATGCAATCAACCACAACTCATTGAAGCCTTGGTCTCAGGCTGGTCACACACACACAGCTGTTTGTTCAGCCAGGCACCAGAATGTTGTCACTGACATTTTGAGCATCATTGGTCAGCTGAAAAGGTGATATCCATAAAGTGATGCATAGTAAAATAATAAATTATCATACAGAGAGACAATATTGCAAAGTGGCTAATAGAGTGGGTTTGAATCCTGTCTGTAAATGGGGTGATGAATCCTGCCCTGAAGGGGAGCTGCAGAAATGCTGGAGATGATGGAGATAAAGCAAGCTGTGCTGGGCACAGAGTCTGCACTGTTGGAGGGTATCTGCATTACCAACAAAATATCGGTAAAAAAAATGTCATGAGAAAGACAAAGTTTTAACCAGGATATGGATTACAAGTGACAATCTACGTGATAGAAATATCACCATTTTGCAACCACCACTGTAGCAACTGATTTAGGAAAGGATCATCAATGAATGCTAAAACCACGGATGAAAGATTGTGGGAGGACCAGACACTTCTGCCCAATCAGGTTACTTATTAATTACAAAGAAAAATGTCCCTTTACAATGGAAAGGTCTCGAGGATTCCTGAATGCACCCCCAGTCTAATAATGGGGAAACAACCACACAAATCTAAGTTGAGGAACATTCTGCTTGGAATAGACTTTCAAGAACATTAATGTCTTGAAAGAATTAAAGAAAAAAAAGAGCATGGAAGTGTGAAAGCGGTCTAGCTGGAAGGAGACTATAGAGCAGGGGTGGGCAAACTTTTTGACTCGAGGGCCACAATGGGTTCTTAAACTGGACCGGAGGGCCGGAACAAAAGCATGGATGAAGTGTTTGTGTGAACTAATATAAATTCAAAGTAAACATCATTACATAAAAGGGTACGGTTTTTTTTTTTTTAGTTTTATTCATTTCAAACGGGCCGGATCTGGCCCGCGGGCCGTAGTTTGCCCAGGACTGCTATAGAGACATAACAACTAAAAGCAACACATAATCTCTGATTGGTCCTGGATTGAAAAAAACGAACATGTTCAGGACATTATCAGGACACTGAGGAAATTTGATTTGACAACGTTAAATTTCCTGAGTGTAATGACTGTATTCTGATTATTTGAAATTATATACTTGTATCTTTGTTCTTAGTATTTAGGGTATCTAGAGTATTTGGAGTGATATCTGATAATGTCTTAAATTCATTACCAAACAGTTAAAAAAAAAAGTGGTGCATGAATATGAGAGAGAGAGAGAGAGAGAGAGATCATCACCAAATACTATGAAATATAAACAGTTTGTGAATCCACACACTTGTGTGTGTGTGTGTGTGTGTGTGTGTGTGTTCATTGTACTATGCTCTCAACTTTTCTATAGGTTTGAAATTTTTTAAAACAAAACGTTGGGGATAAAGATCAGGGTATGCAGAAAGACAGAAGCAGTTAACTGAGGAACAAGTCAGTTCACCTCAAGTACAACATCCATGAGCCCCCTTGAGGACCCCTCAATGGGAACACCTATGTCTTATTCACCTTGTTTCTCCAGCATCCTCACATGGTGTTCAGAATATGTGTTTTGCAAACGAGCATGGATGAGTGCCCTCTCGCTTGGGTTTGCTCCCAGGAAGCCAGGACAGAGTCAGCCCTGGGAACAAACAAATCAGGATGGTGCTGCTGAGCATGGCACTCTGAGGCTCTCATGTTGCTGGTGGTACCAGACAACTGGAACTGAATCAACGGGTGGTACCAGGGCTTGTCTCCTGGCGGTGCCCTTCTGGCCTTGCCTGCCTTCTTGGGCAGGGAGCCACAGACCTTGCAGGGCTGTATTTGCTGCTTCCTATTCTCCTCACCATTGGCTTTGGAGGGTCAGTAAAACCCCAAGAGTCTGGAGAACAGTTGGCCAGAGGGGTTGACCCTCATCATGGTCCTCTCCGGCGTGGGACCAGGGACTCTGGTTCCCACACCCCAGCCCTGAATCTTGGAAGTAGGAGAGAGGGAAGCATCTGAGTGCCTGCCGAAGGATCAAGAGGCTGGAATCCAACCCCAGACCCTCCCTCACAGACTTACCCACCTCTCTACAACCCAACCTTGGAGGTGAGAGCTGGGGCACTGGAGGACCACACGTGTGGCAAGGCATTGAGCCCTCCCAGCTGGAAAAGCCTCTGAGTCTGCGACAAAGGGAACACAAAGCCAGCAATGACTCTCAGAACCTCAGTTCCCACCAAAGCACAAAGCATTTCCTGTCCCTTTTCCGTTATTTCACAAGCTGCCTCTTCTCACTTACCCGCTGGGCTCAAGGACAGAGGGCCTTTTCTCCTCCCAGAAGCCAGACAGCTGGCTCTGGCCTCTCCTGGTCAACACCATGGCCAAGACCCCTAGTGACTATCTGTTGCACTCCCTGGAGGAGCTGGTGCCCTATGACTTTGAGAAATTCAAGTTCAAGCTGCAAAACACCAGCCTGGAGAAGGAGCAACAACGGATACCCCGAGGCCTGCTCCCGTCAGCCAGGCCGGTGAAGCTGGCCAGTCTTCTGCTCAGCCACTACGGGGAGAAGTATGCTGTGCAGCTGACCCTGCAGGTCCTGAGGGCCATGAACCAGCACCTCCTGGCAGAGGAGCTCCACAGGGCTATTGACCCAGGTGAGCAGACCCCCATGTCCCCTCCTCTGCTGGCCGTTCATGAGGTGGGGTGGAAGGTGCAAGAATGAGCATGTGTTTGGACCAGTGCACTCTGACTTGGGGACTAGGAGTCCCGCTCTATCAAGATGTTAGTGACTTTGGCCAAGCAAGTCTTTCTCCCTGCTTTGGAGCTGGATTAGTAAAACTAAGGTTCCCAATGGCTTAAAAGGGTGGTGGCGGGAGTAGGCAGCTGAGATTCTGACTCAGGGAAGGATCAGGAGAGGCAGGAGCTAGATGACTTTTCCCAGAGAATTCCTCATGTTATTGATAATTAACACGTATGCACAGACGAGTCTCTGGGTGAGCAAAAGTGGCTTGCTAACCAATCCTATTAACAGGGTTGATAGGTAATCTTTTTATTGTTACCCACATAATTTTAGTTTTGAGTTTTTAATAATTTTTTATTGATTGATTTTAGAGAGAGAGAGAAATATAGATTTGTTGTCTTACTTATTTATGCATTCATTGGTTGTTTCTTGCATGTGCCCTGACTGGGGATCGAGCCCACAACCTTGGCATATGGGGACGACACTCTAATCAACTGAGCTACCTGGCCAAGACTTGAGTTTTTCTTTTTTTAAACAAACAAACAAACAAACAAACAAATTCCATCACCAATTATCCCTACTATACCTTCTTTCACCTCCACCCACCCTTTTCCCCCTGCAACTGAGTTCTTCGCTAACACATTTTACAAAGGCATTTAAAAATTGTTCACGAGGACTTTCTCCTCTTTTTTCTTCCTCTCTTCCTTCCCTACCTTCCTTCCTCCCTTTCTTTTTCTTCCTTTCTCTCTTCTCTCTCCTCTTCCTTTCATCTTTTCTTTCCTCTTTTCCTTCCTTCTCCTGCTTCTTCTGTCTTTTGCTGTACTTTCCAATTTTGTTATATTGTGATTAGCTAATGTGGCCTATTCGATTTCTGCTTTTAAAGACTTTTTAAAGATTTTGGAGGATGGCTAACACATGATCATTAAAAAAATATTCTTTGGTGTTTGAATTTTTCTTCTATTTCTACACTTTAAGAATACATTAGAGCCCTGGCTGGTTTGGCTCACTGGATAGAGCGTCAGCCCTCGGACTGGGGGGTCCCAGGTTCGATTCCAGTCAAGGGCATGTACCTTGGTTGCGGGCACATCCCCAGTGGGGGGTGTGCAGGAGGCAGCTGATCAATGATTCTCTCTCATCGATGTTTCTGGCTCTCTATCCCTCTCCCTTCCTCTCTGTAAAAAATCAATAAAATATATTTTCATAAAAAGAATACATTAGAAATTATTTTCATGTGTTTCTATGTGGTAGAACAGTTTAAATAACAAAAATTATCTGCTCTTTGAAAAAGTGACAGAACTAAACCAACTGTAATCTGAATCCAGAATAATTTGATGAATGGAATTTTTAAATTAGTTTTTCATGCTCTAAAATCTGCATCTTCAGGATTTCTCACCAGTTCTTAAGTCAGCTTTGATAACTCATGTTTTCCTACAAAGCCAACAGCAAAGTGTTTTAAACTACTCTGAAGTAATTTCAATAAGAGCTTCCTCAAACCAAATATTAAGGTGCTAATTACAGGGTATCTTCATCTCTTTATTAGAGTAGTGGTTTTCAAATTATATCTGAGGGTGATATTTCAGGGATTCTTTTGGATATTAGCAAATACTTGATTTAAATTTTATTAAATTTGTTACTAACAAGACTAACAAATTAATATTAAAATGTATCAGTAACCAAATTTTAAAATACTGAAGGCCACAAGTGTGATAGTTCATGCTGTACTTGAACTCCTTTTTATGTAAATCTTGGAAATAAGCCTTTCCTGTCATTTCTGTTTTATTAAACAGTATCCTGACATTTCCAGGCAAGCTGTGTGTTGTTTTCTTTAATTACCATTTACACTTTCTTATCTGTGTGACTTGTGATTTTCTTCACCTCATGAAACCAAAGGAAAAACAAATAAATTACTTCCTAAAGTTTTAACTGTCCTTCATAACCCGATTTCAAAATTTTGGCCAAACACCTTAATTATCGCTTTCCAGTTCTATTGAGAAATAACCAACATATATTACGTATAAGTTTAAGGCATACAGTATAGTGTTTCATTTACATATATTGTGAAATGATTGCCACATAGGTTCGGTTAACACCCATCTTCTCATATGGTAAAATGAGAACTCAGGATTTATTCTCTTAACAACTTTCCAGTACAAAATGCAGCAATGTGGAAATTCCTCTCACCCTAACTGTCTGGGGGCAATGCCACCCAGTACCCTCTTCAAATGAAATTACTCTCTTGAGGGTTTTCGGGCATGAATAATGTGAATTCGGGCTGAAGCATAAAAGAGAGGACTTGTGTTTACAAATCTTCAGGAGAGATTTTCTTTTTCTGCTCTATCTGATGTCAACATCTACAGGTACAGATCCTGCTGTTCCCTTCTGTATGGAAGTTTTTCTTTAAAACCTTTAAATATGGATTTTCAAACACTCAGGAGTAGAGGATACTAAGATGAAGTCTCTCTGTACCCATCACCCTTCAATGATTACCACTACTTTGCCATTCTGAATACTTCTATTCTTCCCCTTGCTTACTGTTATAATTGAGTTTTGTTTTCCTGGCGAGTTTTGTTTGTTTGTTTTTTATTAAAGTAACATTGGTTGATAATATCATATAAATTTCTGGTATAATTATAATTTGATAACTGTATACATTATATAGAGCAGTGGTTCTCAACCTTCCTAATGCTGCGACCCTTTAATACAGTTCCTCATGTTGTGGTGACCCCCAACCATAAAATTATTTTCGTTGCTACTTCATAACTGTAATTTTGCTACTGTTAAATCGTAATGTAAATATCTGATATGCAGGATGTATTTTCATTGTTACAAATTGAACATAATGAAAGCATAGTGATTAAACAAAAAAACCAATATCTAATTATATATGTTTTCCGATGGTCTTAGGCGACCCCTGTGAAAGGGTCTTTTGACCCCCAAAGGGGTCGCGACCCACAGGTTGAGAACCGCTGATATAGGGTGTGCTCATCATCAAAAGTCTAATTTCCACCTGTTAATTCTTTATTGATTGATCTTATAAGGGAATTCTTTACTGATTGATTTTATAATCACACACAAATTTACACCAATAAACTAGGATTTTAGTTATGCATGAAGAATTCTGTTTTTGGAATTCTGATATTGGAAACAAATCCTCCTACCTAAAAAGTTTGAAAGCACTATTTGAAAAATATATAGCAAATAGTATGTTCTTATTTCATGGTAATTTACTGCTATTGTCTAGAATATTCTGAACTTCTCTAATTTCTGAGGGGATTCTCTCTTCTTTCCCCCCAGCCCTGGGCCCTAAGCACCTGACATTTTCATGCCTTTGCATCTCCTTGTCTTTTCAGAATATCCGATACAAGAAAGTGGCACTGACTGTCCAGCAATGTCTTGTTCCTCGGGGGAGAATAAGCCCAAGAGCCTGAAGATGCCAGATGGCCTGGAAGGGGACAGACAGCAGCAAAGTGGTGATGGAGCAGCCAGCCAGCCCGAGGCTGGGAAGGGGCCCCAGAAGAAGCCTCAGGGCAAACGGAGAGATCAGAAGGGCTCAGAGGGCCTGGATGTGCAGGGCAAGCCGGGGGCCAGGGGTGTGACTCTGTGTTCCAGGAGAAGCCCACTCCCCAGCAAGCAGCCGGGGGAGAAGGGCGGTGAGCCCAGTGTCAGGCTCCGCAGGAATGCCAGCTCTGCAGGAAGGCTCCAGGGGCTCTCCAGTGGGTCATACGCTGGGTCCCTGGGAAGGAAAGAATGCAAGGCATCTGAAGCACGTTCACCCTCAAAAAAGAATCGACCCAGAAGTCTTGAATTTACCATTTCTTCCAGAGAGAGAGCTCTCTCCAATCTAGAAACTCTTCTGCCTCAGGAGAAAGTGAGAAGTGAGAATCTGGACTCAGCAGCGGCCCCCAGCAAAGTGGCCACTCTGGATGCAGGGGCTACTATGGCTGTAGCGAAAGGCTCCAGAAATCCAGAACATTCTGTGATCATGGATAGGGGAACACTCAGGAATACACTTTCCAATGTACTGTTGAATGGAAAGGAGACGACCTGGGAGCATCCAGAATACACAGCACTTTTGGAGAAAAATAGAATTGAGGGTCTAGAGACCCCTAAGACCTTGGGGGAGGCAGTAGGCAGTGAGCTTTCAAATCCAGAAGTCCCCTTGTCTTCAGGTAAGAAAGGACCCCAGAATCCAGAAGACCTGGTATCCTTAGGAAGGGTGACATCCACAGGCCTCCTTTTATCCCCCTCTGTAGTTACTGCACCCCTGGTTGCCCCCTAAGGTCCCCAACCCTTTGAGAATCTGTTGGAGGCTGTAAATCCTGAAAAAAAAAATGCACATCTTCACAAATTGTTGTTTCAAATTTGTTAGTTCTTACACACTCTGAAGTGCTTTAGAGTTCCAAGGGCTTTATGAACCCCAGGATGAGTATCTGGGAAAGACTGGGTAAAAATATCCCCTTCTCTCAATAACCCCAGAGCAGTATGTCATGGGGTTGAGAATCTGCCATTTGCCTCTCTCTGGGCAGAGAGGAGAGCTGTTGGCCAAAACCCTAGGTCTCTTACTAAGGAGGAAGAAGTTAGGATTATGTTGGGTTTTGAATGACAGAAACACTATAGTAACAGTAACTAAACAAGATAGAAGTTTGTTCCTCTTTCACATAAATCATAAACAGATGGTCCAGGGCAGATGTGGTACCCTATGGGCCAAAACCCAGGCTCCTGCTCATCAAGTTTGCTTTTAAACTCATGGTCTCAGATAGTGGCATCCTCATTCCAGGAAGCAGGATAGAGAGACAAAGGAGAACAGTATCACTTAGGGAAAGTTTCTAGAAGTTTCCCAGGAGTTTCTAGAAGCTGGTTGTGACAGCTCCATTTACATCCCTCTAGTCAGAATATAGTCAAATGGCCACAACCAACTGCAAAGGAGGCTGAGAAATGTAGTTTTATTTGGGGGGTGTTGAGTCGGGGGAATCAGCCATATGGACAACGAACAATTCTATCACAAGGGAAGGAGGCGAGAATGATTATTGGGGGACTTCTTACAGTCTCACAGATATAGAAATTTCTGAAAGGAAGAGGTGGGAGGGCCCTAATGGATTGTGTTTCTATTTCTTCTTGGATCTCCTGTTATTTCTGCCTTTTTTTTTAATTTTTAAAGTTTATTTTAGAGAGAAAAGGGGAGGGAGAAGAAAGGGAGGGAAAGAGATATATATTTATTTATTGTTCTACTGTTCCACTTACTTATGCATTCATTGGTTGATTCTTGTATGTGCCCTGACCTGGGATCAAACCTGAAACCTGGGATCAAACCTATCAGGACAATGCTGTACTAGCTAAGCTACCTGGCCAGGACCTGTCATTTCTGCTTTGTAAAGTTGTGCTATGGTCTAGGGGCAGAGCTAGTCATACCTGTATGTTATTATGGCAGATTACACCCTTTAGCCTTAGAAAAATCCCCTTCTTTTCTTTCATTTCATGCTCCCGGAACCTGGGTGTGAAAGGCGGTCCATTTGTTCCTTCATTTAACGCACTTTCCCAAAGGCTCACCAGGTGCCAGGGACTTTGCTAGGGGCGGGGGCGTCTGGCTATGAGCCAGTCAACGTCTCCTGGGCGTTTCCTACGCAAGTCATGAGCGGCCTGGGTGGTTTTAAGTGCTAAAGCAAACGCTAGTCAAAATGTCTTGCTGTCTTTATATCAACTGCTAGATCAGTGTGTGTGTGGGAGGAAGGCATAGGATTTACAGCGAAAGGCCTTTCTTTAGGATAAGTCCCCAAGAATTCCAGGTCTCAGGGCTGTCATGAGATCTAGCCCTTAACCCTCAGTCCCAGGGACTTGTCTGCTGCCTTGCTGGAGAGGACTCGGAGCGGGGCAAGCTAGGAAGTGGCCACAGTTCAATGGAGAACTCCCGAGTCCCGGGTGTGGGCTCTTTCTCCGCTGTGCTTTTGCATCACCCCTTTGTCACATCTGGGGGTTGTCACTCAGGGGATTTTTCCACTGCTGTGTTCCCAGGGAGGCCGCAGGATGAAGCTGTGTGTCCCCTCTCCCGGGTCCAGGAAGGAGATCTGGTTGGTAGCACTTGTGTGCATGATTCCTGCAGCTGCTCCATTGCTTCTAAGGATCCCAAGGCCTCAGATGGTTGCTTGCCCAACTGCCTCAGGTGTCAGGTCTCGCTCCCAGGGAAGAGTTCTGGAGGCATCGAGCCGCAGGAGGGCCCACCGATGGGCAGCCTGAGCCCCACGCCCCCGCCGCAATGTACGCGTCACAGGAAGCAGGTCCAGCTGCTCTTCTGCGAGGACCACAGGGAGCCTATTTGCCTCATCTGCAGCCTGAGCCAGGAGCACCGAGGCCACCGGGTGCGCCCCATCGAGGAAGCTGCCCTGGAATACAAGGTAGGGCTTCCTGCCTGGGGGCCCTTCTCTGCTGAGCACTTGGACATGTGGGGGCCTGCTTCCTTTGCCCAATGACGCTAGGAGGTTGGTGCATTAGCTGCCACTCTTGAGCTGTAAATGGCAAAAACACAATATAAACCTGGACAGCACAGAAAAACTTTACCAGTGCGGGTAGCTGAGAGGTCCAAGGGCCTTGCTTCAGGTATGGCGAAATGCAGGTGCTCACAGGAAGTCGTTAGAATTTCTCTTCCTCTTGGCTCTGCTTCCCTTAGTGTGATGGATTCATTCTTCTCTTTCCTGGGCATCCCTCCCTTTGCTTTTAGCTGCAGCACCCTCAGCGTTATGCCCTAAAGCAGATTCTCCCCTCTAGAGTTGGCACCAACTGAACAGAGCTGGAGCCAAGTTTAAGCTTCAACAAATGCTCTTTGTCCAGGAGAAAATTCAGAAGGAGCTGGAGCATCTGAAGGCGTTGAGAAGATCTGGAGAAGAGCAGAGATCTGAAGGGGATAAGAACACTGCAAACTACCTGGTAAGGCAAAGGGTGTTCTATGGCCAGTCCTCACTCAGGCTCACCCCTGCAGGAGGGAAGGACAGAGAGTAAACAGGGGTCCGCAAGGTTCTACTCTGGTTCACGGGGAAGCAGAGCTGATCATATATTTAGAATTATCTGCTCTTGGCTGCAGTGGGGGGAGGGATATGGGTGTCCAAGGATGAGCTGGTCCCTACAGAGCTCGGAGGGAGGGGCATCTCTGAGGACCTTGTCACACTTTCTCATACTCACCACAAAATGGTTTAGAGGAACTAATGCCCGTGACTGTGGCTGAGGGATGGGATTGAGGAACAGGGAGGAGAGACTTTTCAACCTTGAATACTTCTCTTTATTGCTCTTAGCATTGTTGTCCATTTTATTTTTTTACAAAAACCATATTGATTTTTACAATGCAAGTGCTTAAAGTACACATTTTCTTTAGAACCGTGGTTTTGCAATGCCACAGATTACTGGCCTTCCTCTGTGGAGCTGGTGCCCAGCCTCTTGGATGTGTAAATTGCTTCCATTTTACCTAAAGTGAAGGCACCTACCCCAAGGCGCTTCAACTTATCTCATGCACTTTTGTTGGTTGGATCCTATCTCCCTCTCTGGGTTCCAGATTTCTTTTGGGACCCATCACATTGCAATGGGAAACAGGCAAAGATAAAAAAGAATGGGAGGAAGGTGACATTGGCCCAGTGCCTGGCTTTCGGGAAACTCCTAAATTGTAGTAAAATAAAAACCCTTTCCTATAACCCCAGGAGGCTTCGAACTTATGGATGGAACAGAGGTCAGGGATGTCCCCTGAGAAGCATGAGTCAGGACTCAGCTGCTCAGGGAAACTAGGGGGACAAGAGGGTCTAGCCTTCACTTAAGAAATTCACAGTGGCCCACACACTGAAGGGTCAAGGGCACGCACCTTGTTTACAGGCTCACTCCCAGGCCCAGTTGGGGCACGTGCAGGAGGTGGCAGATGGATGTTTCTCTCTGTCTCTGTCTCTGTCTCTCCCACTGCCTTCCTCCCTCCCCTCCTCTCTCAATGGAAAAAATATCCTTGGGTGAGGAAATTTAGTCCTGTCCTTTGAGCCCAAAATGATGAGACTTCTTTTTTTTTTTAATAAATTTTATTGATTTTTTACAGAGAGGAAGGGAGAGGGATAGAGAGTTAGAAACATCGATGAGAGAGAAACATCGATCAGCTGCCTCCTGCACATCCCCCACTGGGGATGTGCCCGCAACCAAGGTCTGAGCCCAAAATGATGAGACTTCTTAAGTCCAGTCTTAGTGGATCTAAGAGGTCCTCACCCTCCTGGGAGGAAGGAAAAGGTGCTCTAGCCACTGCACCTCTCCATAGAAGCTTCCTAGTGATGATGAGAAACAGGGTGAGAGAACTAATGGTTGACCAGTGTGCAATGGTAGTGGAAGTCAAATTCACTTACATTCAAATAAATGGACTAACTAGCCCATTCAGAGCCATATTGAGAACCTTCTGCATGCCAGCACTTGGGGCAGGGGAGCAGGGATTGGAGAGGTTTCCCTTCTGGAGAGCTTGGTGGTCATAATCTTGTCCATTTATGACCCCAGGTATATGCCATCCTCAACACTAGCTTTCAAGGAAGAAGGTGACATCAGATATCTGTGTCCTGTGGCTGCTGTAATAAAATACCACCAACTGGGTGGCTTAAACCACAGAAACTTACTATCTTGCAGTTCTGGAAGCTAGAAGTCAGAAATCAAGGTCTTGGCAGGGTTGGTTCCTTGAGGGCCATGAGGGAAGGACATGTTCCAGGCCTCTCTTCTCAAGTTGTAGATGTCTGTCTTTTCCCTGTCTCTTCACATGGTGTTCTCATGTTCGTGTCTGTGTCCAAATTTCCCCACTCCAGTGGCCTACCCCACTCCAGTATTACCTCATCTTAACGAATTGCATCTGCAAAACCCCTATTTCCAAAGAAGATCATATTCTCAGGTACTGGGGGTTAGAAATTTAACATGAATTTTAGAGGGAACCCAATTTAACCCATAACAGCAGGTTTTAGGGCATTTCCCCCAGAGCCAGTCCCTTCCACCCTCCGTCTGTTGTGGAAAGGTTCTGGTCCATTTTGCCGCCTTCTCTGGAATGCAGGCCTCTAAGAAAGCCTGCCTCTTATCTATCTCCAGGAGGTGGGCTTCTGGGGATCCCCTGGGAGCACACACATCCACCTTACTGCACAGACCCCTTTACCTCCCTGTCCCGTTCCCAGAAACAAACTGAAATCCAGAAGCAGAGAGTCCGGCACCAGATGGAGCAGCTGTGCCGGTTCCTGGAGCAGCAGGAGCGGCTCTTTGTAGCCTGGCTGGAGAAGCTGGCACAGACCATTGTCCAGGTCAGGGAGACATATGACACCCAAGTGTCCAGGGACATTGCCCTTCTCACCGAGCTGATCGAGGAGCTGGAGACCAAGCAGTGCCAGCCGGAATGGGAGCTTATGCAGGTGAGTGTGGCTGGACCTGGCCTTGCCCTGCCCATTGTGCCCAGTAGGAAGACATGGGCTCCTAACACAGACATCAGCTCTGCCCCAGCCAGGGGGTGAGGTCCTTGGGCCCAAGGGTGGGACTTGGTCTTGGTGACCCACAATGCCTCTTGTGCCCAGATCCCTTTTGTGAGCTCTTAGGAGCCCAGAGTGGCCCAGAATGAGGGGATCTCCTGGCATCTCCCAGAAGAGATCAGCAGGACTTGGGTGCAGTTCTGTTGCAGGCCACAGCTGGGCTGCACCTTGGGGAATTAGAATTAAAATTGGGAGAGGTGCCCCAGGTTTGCGGATGCACTGGGACTCAGGAAGAGAGGCCAGTAGTTAGTGCAGCCCCTAGGAGATTGGTAACGGAGAGCTTCCCTCTTTTTTCTCCTAGGACATCGGAGTAACCCTGCGCAGGTACCGAGAGCTCCCCTGGTGATCCCCTGGGTGTGCTGCAGGAAGCATTTGGGAAGGCAGTCCTAGAAGGGAGATGCTCCCAGCCCTGGGTCTGGGACTCCTTCCTGGGCTCCTCCCATTTCCTGCTGCTACGTAAGGCCTTTCTGGATTTGTGTAGCAAAAACAGGAGTGTGATCGGGAGGAAGAAAATGGGGTTGAAGACTGGAAAGAATGAATACAGCCTGCCATGCTGTTGGTGGCGTCCTAAGAAACCTCCCTAATAGATTGTGTCCTATGCAATTCACCTCAAGAAAACTGTTCCTGCAGAGTGCCTGTAGCCTCAGGGAGGGAAGCGCTTTTCTGGAGTGGAGCTGCAAAGCCCCGCAGGCAGGGGAGGGAATGGAAGGGAGGAGGCCGGAAATTACAATCACCCCCTGAGCTTTACAAAATCCTGACATCCAGGCTAGGGCTGGTGACTTAAAGCTGAATCTTCAGGAGTGTAACTCAGGAATCAATATTTCAAGTCTTTTTTTTTTTTTGTGGTAAAATATACATAACATAAAATTTACCATTTTAATCATTTTTAAATGTATGTTTAGTGGCATTAAGTACATTCACATTATTATGCAACCATTATCACCATCCATCTCCAGAACTTTTTCATCTTTCCAAATGGAAATTCCATACCATTAAACATCTCATTCCCCGCAACCCCAGCCCCTGGCACTCAACACTCTACTTTCTGTCTTTGTGAATTTGACTACTCTAACTACTTCATATAAGTGGAATCAAAAAATATTTGTACTTTTGTGTTTGGCTTATTTCCTTTAGCATAATGTCTACATGCTATAGCAGGCGTCAGAATTTCATTCATTTTTAAAGGCTGAATAATATTCCATTGTATGTATATACCATATTTTGCTTATCCAGTCTTCCATCAATGGATACTTAGATTGCTTCCACCTTTTGGCTATTGTGTATAATGCTATGAATATTGATATAGATATATCTGTTTAAGTCTCTGCTTTCAATTCTTTTGGGTATATCCCCAGATATGGAATTTCTCTATCATGTAGTAATTCTATGTTTAGTTTTTTTGAGGAACCACCATATTTCCCACAGTGTCTGCACAATTTTACATTCCCACCAGCAATGTACAAGGGTTCAACTTTCTCTACATCCTTACTAAGGCTTGTTCTTTTTCTTTTTAAATTGTTTTTATTGATTGATTTTAGAGAGGCAGGAAAGGGGAGAGAGAAACACTGATTTGTTGTTCCACTTATTTATGTATACCTTGGTTGATTTTTGTACATGCCCTGACCAAGGATCAAACCCACAACCTTAGTATATTGAGATGACACTTGAACCAACTGAGCTACCTGGCTATTTTTTTTTCTTAACTACAGCCATACTAATGGGTGTGAAGTAATATTTCATTGTGTTTTTTCCTCATCTATTATCATTTTATTTCAATAGAAAGAAAATGATTGAGGAAGTATAATTAATTTGACATAGATAATTCTGGGCTGAGCATTTCAATATAAGAAGCATTTTAAGGCTATTATTAAAACACGTTGTGGTTTTAACATCAGTGCTTTTAAAAACTCCCCAGGTGAGCCCGGCTGGCTTGGCTCAGTGGTTGAGTGTCGACCTATGAACCAGGAGGTCATGGTTCAATTCCCGGTCAGGGTATATGCCCAGGTTGTGGGCAGCTGATCAATGATTCTCTTTCATCATTGATGTTTCCATCTCTCTCTCCCTCTCCCTTCCTCTCTGAAATACATAAAAATAGATTTAAAAAAATAAAAACTCCCCAGGTGATGCAAATGCATGGTCAAAGTTGAGGACCAATGTTTAGAACTTGAAGTCCAGGGAGGAATTTTTTTTGCAAAGCCCAGGCGGGGCTGGGTGTGCCCTGTGGAGGCTGCACCTCCCTCCATTTTATGGGAGCTTGGGCCACTCCATGCTCCAGCCCTCTCTGGACAATAGTCTTTTATCTCTAGAGTCAAGACAGTGACTGTCCCTGAGCCATGGGCCACCCCTCTAGAGGTGAAAGAGAAGATCCACCTGCTCCACCAGAAATCAGAGGTTGTGGAGAAGAGCATGAAGCATTTCTCAGGTAGGTGGGCTTGGGGGAAGATAGAAGGTGCCCACTCACTTCCTCCCAGAGATCCATGTAGCCCAGAGCCACCGGGCATCCCTTCTCCATCTCTCAGTCTTCTGACTCTGCCTTCAGCCTCCTTCTGATCTGTCCCCAGCTGGGGAAATTAACTCTAGTTCTCTTTCTCCTTTAGGAACCCTACGTTCAGAAATGGAAACCTTCAATGGTAAGTACTGTGGTGGTGATATGTGCTGAGCAGGAGTTATTGTGATATTTCCTTGTACTGTTGATTTCTGGGCATTATTTAGAAGAGAGTGAGAAAAATACCTGTGAGAAAGGTCATGACAGGCCCTCACAGGTTCTGTGCGAAACTCCTTTAGCTGGATTAACCCATCAGACCAGAGAGGCCCTGGTACCTGGGAGGAATGGGGTTATATCCAAGCAGAGGAATCAGGTCCTGAGCATATGGGTTCTTGTCTTTCCTTGTTGTGGGGATCCAGGTGGATTTAGCCCTCTGAGTGGGAATGCTCAGGATTTCCCCCCTCATCTCTTTTTTTCTCTGTAGTTCCAGAACTGATTGATGCTCAGGCACATGCCGGTAAGTGCCAGATCAAGGCGAGTGGTCTTGGCCTGATGGATCCCTGTCCATTTTTTCTGGAGGTGGGGTGAACCTGTGGGGATGTTGCCCATTGACTCCCAGCTGGGTATTCTAATTCTCTCTGCAGTTAATGTGGTTCTGGATGCAGAAACTGCCCACCCCAACCTCATCATCTCTGATGACCTGAAGAGTGCTAGACTTGGAAACAAGTGGATCCATATGCCTGACAGTCCAGAAAGATTTGATAGCTGCATTTTTGCCCTGGGCTCTCCGAGCTTCCGCTCTGGCCGTCATTACTGGGAAGTGGAGGTGGGAGACAAGACAGGGTGGGTCCTGGGTATCTGCAAGGCATCCACAAGCAGAAAGGGGAACATGACTCTGTCGCCAGAGAATGGCTACTGGGTGGTGATGATGATGAAGGGAAATGAGTACCAGGCATCCACCTTCCCCCCGACCCTCCTGCGGGTGAGGGAGCCCCCCAGGCGTGTGGGCATCTTCCTGGATTACAAGGCTGGAGACATTTCCTTTTACAATGTGACAGCCAAATCACACATCTACACATTCACCAGCTTCTCTTTCTCTGGGCCCCTTCAAGCTACCTTCAGCCCTGGGACACATGGTGGAGGGAAGAACATGGGTCCTCTCACCATCTGTCCAGTCAGTGACCAGGGGCCTCACTGAAAGCCCTACACTTTGCATCTCTCTTCCAATTCCCAGCCTTGTACTTTGAACTTATACTCTCGCCAGTTATTATTGAACATACATTGGGTTCTGGGTGCTTTGGGAAATATAATAAATCAGAGAATAGTCCTTGTGTCCTAGGAGCTTATGGAATAGTAGTAGAAATAAGCTAGGTCCTCAAATAATGGTAAACCAAGGGTGAAGAGAACACATATGCTGATGACATGCCATGTTTTTTTCAGAGTAGAAAGTGCATGGCTTAATAAACCCTTGTATGGATTAACACCCTAAGATGCTCCTGCGACAGAGATTCCACCCTCATGTTCCCTCAGTACCCATGGCAAGGATATGTCCCCTCATTTTATTCTCCCCTGTCTTGAGGACTTGTCTAGGGGGAAAAAAATAAGCAAAGTGGTTTGCTATACATTTTTTTTGTATCTGGATTAATGAACTGTGGTTCTTAAGAGTATTGGCTGTGCCTGATAAATAAATTGATTAGAAGATTTAATCATAATTCCATTTGCTGTCACTTGATTGATTGCTGTGAGATACCATTTCCCCACTGAACACCATGAAAGAGATGGAGCTACTGTGGTGGGAAAACATTTGACATATATTCTAAGTGTCAAATTTTCTGTCCTAATCTCTGTCTGAAAATCTGTGGGAATATTAGGTGCTTTAGTTCACAGATGTCCCGCTATCATCCCCCATTTAAAGACATGTAAAGAGAAAGGATATAAGGGGTGGGGGGATCAAATCAAACTCCAAATTCTTCCTACCGCACCTCCTCTTTCCACATCTGCACACTAGAGCCAAACTGGACTCCAGTTCTCCATGGTTATGACCAGACCACAAAACACATGCGTTGCTGTCTTCATGGAGCTTGGTTCTATGCGAATAATCTATCTGCTGACACAGTTCACGTGCCCTACTTGTTTAGCTGTTCCCTATGGTTGGTCATTTATTACTCCCAATTATCCCTTACTAATAACCTTTTCACAACCAGCTTTGTATATATTTCCCCCCACCTCCCCAAACACTTATTTTTTTCTCCTGTTATTCCTAAAATGGTTCTAAAATATAAACTATTTGATAACACTTGCTACAGTGGCCAGACAATCCTTCAGAAAGATTAAAAAATGTTTCTGCCCAAAGCAATGTTTGACTTTTTTTTTTTGCTGATTTAACAGAGATGGGGTTTTACCTGTGTTTCATATCATTAATATTTATTGAGGCACTGAATTTTTCCAAGTGAATTTCTACTTTTTGTTTCCTTCTATAGAAATTATATAGCTCCTTTGACTATTTACTTATAGAATCTAGATACTTAACTATTTTTATTTGTAGTATTTCTTTATAAATATTTTAGATACTAAACATTTGTATATGTAAGATGAAATTTTCCCTGTGTCTGGTGGTTTTTTATTGTTATATAATTCACATATCATACAATTCACCCTTTTAAAGTATATAGTACTTCCTATTCCTACATGCTTGCCTTCTCCCACAACCACATCAAATTACAACTAAATTATACAACCACCCTTAAGAACCATCTGAAGACTAGCTGAACAAAACTCGTACAACTGAGGATATAATAAGAAGTCTCACCAAGATTGGTAGGAGGGCAAAGACATGAAATAGGCTGGTCCCAGCCTGGTCTCAGCTATGAAGGTCCTCCCTGAGGAGGACCATTGTTTAGAACTTGAAGTCCAGGGAGGAATTTTTTTTGGAATAGTAGGCTACTGGGTGGTGATGATGATGAAGCGAAATGAGTACCAGGAGTTATTGTGATATTTCCTTTAAACCATTAAAAAAATACTCAAAGGAGACTGGGCACAGACCATAGCACCGGTGCCAGGAAAAGGATTCTCCAAAACACCTGGCTGTGAAAATCAGTGGAGATTCTGTCTGGGTGACATGGAGGGCTGCTGTTGTCCCAGGTATTCCTTTTCAAGGGCCTGTGTACAAACTTACTTGCTGACATACGCACTGGCTCTGACTCCAGTTCAGGGACAGCACTCAAAAAACTGCAGGGAGAGACTGGATGAAACGGACTTGTTTGGCTTTTGGACGGCTGGAGGAGCAGCTCTCCCTGGGACTAAACTGCTGCAAGCACCATTGTTCCTTTGTTGAATCCTCCCTGCACACAGCCAGCAGACACAGGCTGATACCAAATCTGAGTTACCATCAAACTCATCCCACTGTTGATTCCTTGAAACCCACCCTACTTAACTCACATGCCAACCCAAACCTCTTTCAGTGGCTGTTCCTCACAAACTGCCAGTCTGGGCCCACGCTGTGGACTTTCATCAAATCTCTAAAAGGTCCACAAACTCCAAACAAACAGCAGTCGGCCTGGGCATGACCTCTACCTCTGGTTAACTGGCCCAGGACTAGTGGCGGTAGTCCTTGGTCTGCACCAGAGCCTCTCCCAAGTGTTTCCAAGTCCAGCACAGGCACTATCAAACAGATCACTTTGTAGCTCACATCACTTGTCCCCAGACCAGGCACAGGTAATGGCTGATCTGGGCCTGCACTGGAGCCCCTCCCAAAAGGCCCCAGAACCAACACACCAGGTGGCTGGCTTCAGATCATACCAGAGCATCACCAAATTAGCTCCATAAATGACACAAACAACCTGTAGATTTGACAGGCACCAGAGCCTCAGTACAGTGACTAACTCTCCACAGAGTCAATCCCCGCACTCTAGCTCATACACTATAGTCACAGCCAGTCCTCACAGCCAGTCCACCGTAGGGTCAATCCCACTACTAACATGTCAATGGCAATCAAAGCTCAACTAGAACAGGAGAGCACACAAAATGATACCAGGAACACCCCTGAAGCACACAGCTCAGGTGAGCAGGGAGTCTTCACCACTGGGCCCCACAGGACACCTACTAGATAAGGTCACCTTACCAACACTGGGAAACATAGATCTACCTAATACATAGAAATAAATACAGGGAGGCAGCCAAAATGAGAAAACAAAGAAATATGTCCCAAATGAAAGAACAGGACAAAACTCCAGAAAAAGAACTAAACAAAATGGAGGCAAGGAATCTACGGAATACAGAGTTCCAAATACTGATTATAATGATGCTCAATGAACTTACACAAGAAGGAGAAACCATTAAAAAGAACCAGTCAGAAATGAATACTAAAATAACTGAAATGAAGACTATATTAGATGAAATCAATAGATTAGATGAATAAGAAAATCAAATCAGCAATTTGGAAGGCAAGCTAATGAAAAACACCCAATCAGCCCTGGCTGGTGGCTCAGTTGGTTGGAACATTATCCCATGCACACAAAATTTGTGGGTTCAATTCTTGGTCAGGACACATATCTAGGTTGTGGGTTCAATCCCCAGTTGGGGCATGTATGGGAGGCAATTGGTCAATCTTTCTCTATCACACATCGATGTTTCTCTCTTTCTCTCTCTCCCTTCCTCTCTCTCTAAAATCAATAAAACATATCGTCAAGTGAGGATTAAAATAAACACCACCCAATCAGAACAGCAAAAAGAAAAAAAGAATTTTTAAAAATGAGGATAGTTTAAGGGAGCTCTGGGATACCTTCAAGCACAACAACATTCACATCATAGGGGTACCACAGGACAAAAGAGAGGGCAAGAGATTGAAAACCTATTTGAAATAGACATACAAGTCCAGGAAGCACAAAGAGTCCCAAAAAAGATGAACCCCAAAGAGGCCTGCATCAAGACACATCATAATTAAAATGCCAAAGGTTAAAGACAGAGAGAAAATTAAAAGCAGCAAGAGAAAAACAATTAGTTATCTATAAGAGAGCTCCCATACAATTGTCAGCTACTTCTAAACAGGAACTTTGCAGGCCAAAAGGGACTGCCAAGAAATATTCAAGTGATGAAAAACTGGACCTACAACCAAGATTACTCTACCTAGCAGGGCTATCATTTAGAATCAAAGAAGAGTAAACAGTTTCTCAGAGAAGAAAAACCTAAAGGGATTCATTACCAACAAATGAGCATTAAAGAACTATTAAAGGCCCTTCTTCTTCTTTTTTTTTTAATAACATATTTTATTGATTCAGAGAGTAAGGGTAAGGGAGACATAGAAACATCAATGATGAGAGAGAATCATTGATTGGCTGCCTCCTGCATTCCCACTGCTGGGGATTGAGCCCACAACCTGGGCATGTGCCCTTGACCAGAATTGGACCCAGGACCCTTCAATCCTCAGTCTGATGCTCTATCCACTGAATCAAACCAGCAAGGGCAGCCCTTCTTTAAGAAGAATCAAAAACAATAAAAAATATGAATAATAAAATGTCAGCAACTACATATCTATCAACAATTACTTTAATGTAAATGAATTAAATGCATCCATCAAAAAACATGGGGTGGCTGAATAGAGAAGGAAACAAGATATACTGTATATATACACACACACTGACTACAAGAGTCTCACTTCCAATCAAAAGACTGAAACTAAAGGGATATAAAAAGGCATTTCATGCAAATATAAGTTAAAAAATCTGGAATAGCAATACTTATATCAAACAAAATAGACTTTAAAACAAAAGCTATAGTAAGAGACATGGTGGACATTTCATATACAATAGTCAAGATATGGAAGCAGCCTAAGTATCCATCGATAGACGACTGGATTAAGAAGATATGGGAGACTGTTCAGAGAGGCAAAAGCCAGCAAGACCCCAAGCACCTGCAGCTGACACCTGCCAGACCAGCTCCATGGGGGAAGGAAGTACAGCCCAGAAGAGGGTCAATCAAGATGTGAGACCCAAGGCAGACCCAGCGTGTGGGCTAAGGAGTCCCTGACCACTGGACAGCTGGCAAAAAGACATTGGGGTTGAACCTCACTGGCAGCATGTCAGAGGGGAGACCCCTCCCATAAATGGGACATCAACAATTAAGTCCAAATTACAATATGAGAGCCCAAACAATACACACAAGGGGCATTCCTAGAGCATCCAGCTCAGGTGAACAGAGACTACAGCACTGGACCCCTCAAGACACCTTCTACATAAGGCCATCCTACAAAGACTGGGAAGCATAGCAGTTCTAACACATAGAAGCAAATATGAAGAGACAGCTAAAATGGGGAGACAGAGAAACCAAGATGGCAGCATAGGTAAACACCGGAAATTGCTGCCTCACACAACCACTTCAAAAATACAACTAAAAGACAAAACGGACATCATCCAGAACCA
Source organism: Myotis brandtii (assembly GCF_000412655.1). Classification (NCBI taxonomy): domain Eukaryota; kingdom Metazoa; phylum Chordata; class Mammalia; order Chiroptera; family Vespertilionidae; genus Myotis; species Myotis brandtii. The sequence continues at coordinate 5,187,619 of NW_005365229.1, forward strand.
CAGGAAGGCTGGCTGAGTGGAAATTCTACAACTAGAAGGAAAGAGAAAAGCACACTGAGACTCAGAGGAGGTGCGGAAGTAAAGTGCAGAGGGTAGAGTTTGAGCTCCAGAAATTACGGGTAGAAGACAAAACAAGTCAGAAGAAATCATACGGTTTACCACCTAGAAAAAACAAGAGAGACCCTGTTGTCATTACCTGCAGTCAATGGCACAATTACCCACAGAATAAGAAAACAGTCACCAACCAAAGAAGAGCCCTTTCTTATCCAATTCAAACTGCTGAGATGAAGCTTGTGACAGTGTGAGCATGCTACCACAGGATTTATGACAGGGAGGAGAATGCTGCTGTGGTTGAATAAGGGCTTGAGCTGTTTCCTGAAGGTAAGACAACAGACAGACAAACAGACAAACTGGGTATATTCCTAGGACTTGAGAAAATGGAAGAAGGTGCTAGCCAAAAGTCAGCCTGGTCAGTCTTCAGAATGAAATTTTGACTGGACACCTGCCTAAGTTTTGATGAGAGAGGAGAGGGCCAGGGGTAATTACAGAGAGCGATGAGCAGCAGAGTGCTTTCTAAGATCAGGCTCAGACACTCAGATGAGGGTAAACGCTGCAGAGCTGAAAGGCCCCTGAGAAGTCCTGAATGAGTGCTGCAAAAAGCATTAAAAAGCCCAAAAGGCCTTTTTAGTTAAGTTCAGAGCAAGGAGAGCAATGAAGGTTGGAAAAATTCATGGATTTAAGGTGATGGTGGAATATTAGTGGGTGACAAAAATATTATCAAACTGTAGTTGAATAAATACAGTATAAAATAGTATTTCTTAAACTTGCCTATCGCAACAATCCCCTTGGGGAGTGGCCCTGACCCAGACGATGAGTTGAATCTCACTGGGAGGGAAGGAACATCTTGCTCATCTCCTTAAGCAGGTTTGGTAGAGGTAAACTGAAGACCAAGTCAGGAAAGGAAACTGCAGGTACTTGCTCCCCTGAGCTAGATAAACTAAACTACATTCCAGGGACTTCAGGAAACTTAGCAACAGAATCCTGGAGAAGGGAGCTATGTTAGATGTCCGGGGCCAGGAAATGTTGTAATTGGTGGGTTTAAAACTAATGACCTGAAATATTTTAGAATGGATCACCAATCTGATAACTTCAACGAGGGCTTGTAAGGCAGGCAGAGCAAGCCCTGCCAGGTTAGCCTCGTTTCCCCTAGCAGACATGGTCACTAACTGGCAGACAAAAGAATTGTAGTAAGTACTTGATTTGAACAAATGACAGAAATTCTCATGACATCTTTGAGGGCAAAATGGAGTAATATGGGCTGAATGGTAATATAATATTCTTATCAACACAGCAAGAGGCCATTACTGAGCGACAGATCTCGCATTCAACACAAACATTTACTCAGCGCTTTCTGAGCGGCAGTCACTTGGTTTACTCTGGCTATTCCTTAACATTTCACATATCAGTGTATTAGAGATATGGGAAGCAGATCTCCCCTACAATGCACATCTGGGAGGGCCTAAATAGTTGCCACAATCCCAAATAACAGGAATAATAGGCCAAATCAAACAAAGGTTAATTGCAAAGTCCCACACGTTAGGCAGGAGGAATGGCAGAAACTTGGATGCAGTAGAAAAAGCTCTGGGTCTGAAGCCCAAGACCTACGCCAGTCTCAGATCTTCCCTTCACTGTTTCTACTCGAGTAAGCCATAACCTCTCTACACCAGTTTCCCATCTAGAAAGGGAAACTACATATCTGAAATTATCAAAGTGTTAGAAAGAACAAATGATTTACATTCTAAACAGTAAAAAACAAATATAAAACTATGAGATTATTATGTTAAAAAAAAAGTATAAGCTCAGAAAGGGTGGTGAAGATGTGACTGACCAGCAAACACTACACCTTTTCTGCAACTGTAAAAGAAAAAAGAAAAAGCAGCAGCAACACTTTAGGTACTGAAACAGACTGATTCTCAAGATAGATTATAAACTCTACACAATGTAAAGGATGCTGCCATTTTTGTGAAAAAGGGTATAAAACATATGTAGGTATTTGCTTTTTAATATATAAAATACCTATGAAAGAAAAGAAACCGGGTTGGAAAGGGAGAGATAAAACTTTTTATTTGCAGATGGCATGATCCTATCTGTAGAAAATATGAAGGAATCCATAAGGAGGTACTAGAATTAAAAAAAGTTTAGCTAGAGTGCAGAATATAAGATCAATAATAAAAAAATCCGTTGTATTTTCATATCTAGCAATGAGCAACTGGAAATAAAATCAAGGAAACAATTCCATTCATAATATCATCAAAAAGAATAAAATATTTAGGAATAAATTTAGCAGAAGGGCAAGCTTTGTACTCTGAAAACTATAAACCATTGATGGGAGAAACTAACAATCTAAATAAATAGTGAGATATTCCACATACATAATTTAAATGTGGGTAAAAGACAGACATTTCACCAAGGGCAAAAACTAAAAGTGTTTCCCTTAAGAACAGGAACAAGACAATGATGCCTGCTTTCACCACTGTTATTCAACATAGTACTGGAAGTCCTAGCCATAGCAGTTAGATAAGAAGAAGAAATAAAAGGCATCCAAATTGGAAAGGAGGAAGTAAAACTGTAATTATTCGAGATGATATGATATTGTACATAGAAAATCCGAAAGACTCCACAAGAAAATACTAGACTTAATAAATGAATTTGGCAAGGTAGCAGGATACAAAATAAACATCCACAAATCTATGGCATATTTATGTTTTCTTTTTTTTCTGTTTTTGTTATGGCATTTTTATACACCAATAATGAACTCTCAAAAAAAGAAACGAAAAATAGCAATCCCATTTACCATTGCAACAACAACAACAAAATAAGATCCTAGTGATAAACTTAACCAAGGAAAACTTAACCAAAGAAGTAAAAACAAACAAACAAACAAACAAACAAAAACTATAGGACACTGAAAAAGAAATAGAGGAAGATACAAAGAAAGAGGAGCATATACCATGTTCATGGATTAGAAAACTTATCATTCAAATGTGTATACCATCCAAAGCAACCTACAAATTCAACACAATCCCTATTAAAATACCAATGGCATACTTCACAGTTAGAATAAACACTCCAAAAATTTATATGGAACCATAAAAGAACCCGAATAGCTGCAGAAATCTTGAGAAAGAAGAACGAAGTAGGAGGGATCACAATACCGGATATCAAACTATACTACAAAGCCATTATAACCAAAAAAGCCATGGTACTGGCACAAGAACAGGCATATAGACCAATGGATCAGAACAGAGACCCCAGAAATTGACCCACACCTTTATGGTCAATTAATATTTGACAAAGGAGGCAAGAACATACAGCAGAGTAAAGACAATCTCTTCAACAAATGGTACTGGGAAAACTGGACAGACACATGCAAAAAGATGAAACTAGACCACCAACTTACACCACACACAGGAATAAACTCAAGGTGGATAAAAGACTGAAAAGTAAGGCATGAACCATAAAAACCCTAGAAAATATATGCAGTAAAATTTCAGACATCTTATGCAGCAAAATGTCTACAGATACATCTCCTAGGGCAAAGGAAGCTAAGGAAAATGTGACTACATCAAGATAAAAAGCTTCTGCACAGCAAAAGAAACCACCATCAAATTGAAAAGGAAACCCACTGAATGGGAGAACATATTTGCCAATAATACATCTGATAAGGGATTAATATCCAAAATATATAGAGTATTCATACAACTCAACAACAAAAAAAGACAAACAATCCAATTTAAAAATGCACAGAAGACATTTTTGGAGAAATAAACATTTCTCCAAAAAGGACATACAAATGGCTAAAAGACACATGAAAAAATGCTCAAAGTCACTAGTCATCATAGAAATGCAAATTAAAACCACAATGAGATATCACCTCACACCTATCAATGGCTATCATAAAAAAATCAACAAACAACAAGTGCCAGCGAGGATGTGGAGAAGAGGGAACACTAGTTCACTGCTGCTGGGAATGCAGGCTGGTGCAACCACTACGAAAAACAGTATAGAGTTTCCTCAAAAAATTAAAAATGGAACTTCCTTTTGACTCAGCGATCCCACTTCTAGAATATATATCCTAAACCCCCCAAAACACTAATTGGAAAGAATATATGCACCCCTATGTTCATAGCAGCGTTACTTACAATAGCTAAGATTTGGAAACAGCCCAAGTGCTCATCAGTAGATGAATGGATAAAAAAGCTGTGGGACATTTACACCATGGAATACTATGCAGCTGTAAAAAAGAGGGATTTCTTACCCTTTGGGACAGCAATGATGGACCTGGAAAATATTATGCTAAGTGAAATAAGCCAAACTGAGAAAGACAAATATCACATGATCTCACTTATTTATGGAATCTAATGAACAAAATGAATTGACCAACAAAATAAGACCTGAAACAGGGAGGCATGGAACAGACTGACATACCTCAATGTGGGGTTGCGGGGATGAGAAGAGATAAACCAAAAAACTTATATACTTATAAACATAGCCCATGGACATGGGCAACAGGGTGTTGAGGACCTGGGTGGTAGGTAGCGGGGGAACAGGGGAGAAAAATGGGAGATATCTGTAATATCATCAATAATAAAAAATACATTAAAAAAAGATATACTACATAAATACAATGGAATATTACGCAGCCATTAAAGAGAATGACATCTTACCATTTGCAAAAATACAGATGGACTCAGAGGGTATTATGCTAAGTATAATAAGTCAGACATAGGAAGACAAACACCATATAATTTCACTTATATGTGGAATCTAAAGAACAAAATAATGAACAAAACAGAAACAAGACTCATAGATACAAAGACCAAACTCATGGCTGCCAGATGGGAGAAGGGTTTGGGGGCTAAACAAAAAAGATGAAAGGATTAAGAAGTACAAACTGGCCCTTGCCAGTGTTTCGAGCATCAGCCCACATGCTGAAGGGTCGTGGGTTCGATTCCTGGCCAAGTATGTCCCTGGGTTTTGGGTTTGCTCCCCAACCCCTGTTCAGGGCGCGTGTGGGAGGCAACCAGTTGATGTGTCTCTCTCATATTGGTGTTTTTCTCTCTCTCCTCCTCTTCCCTCCCTTCCACTCTCTCTGAAATGCAATGGGAAAAATATCCTCTGGTGAGAATTAACAACAAGAACAAAAAAGAAGTATAAACTGGCAGTTACAAAATAGTCACCAGGATGCAAAGTACAGTACAGCATAGGGAATATAGTTAGTAATATTGTAATAAATATGTATGCTGCTAGGTAGGTACTAGACTTATTAGGGGGATCACTTTGTAAATTATATAAATGTCTAACCATTATACTGTATACTTGAAACTAATAAGATTGAATGTCAACTGTAATTAAAATTTTTTAATTAAAAAATAAAGTATAGATACAACTTAACAAAAGGAAGATAAACAATCCAATAAAAAATGGACAAAGGATCTAAATAGACACCTTTCAAAAGAGGACATTCAGAAAGCCAAGAGACATATGAAAACATGCTCAAAGTCACTAATCATCCGAGAGATGCAAATCAAAACAACAATGAGGTACCATCTCACACCTGTCAGAATGGCTATCATCAACAAATCAACAAACGACAAGTGCTGGAGAGGATGTGGAGAAAAAGGAACACTCGTGCACTGCTGGTGGGAATGCAGACTGGTGCAGCCACTATGGAAGACAGTATGGAGTTTCCTCAAAAAACAAAACATGGAACTCCCATTTGACCCTGTGATCCCACTTCTAGGAATATATCCCAAGAAACCAAAAACACCAATCAGAAAGGATATATGCACCCATATGTTCATAGCAGCACAATTCACCATAGCTAAGATCTGGAAACAGCCTAAGTGCCCATCAGTAGATGAATGGATTAGAAAACTGTGGTACATCTACACGATGGAATACTATGCTGCTGTAAAAAAGAAGGAACTCTTACAATTTGCAACGGCATGGATGGAGCTGGAGAGCATTATGCTAAGTGAAATAAGCCAGTCAATGAAGGAAAAATACCACATGATCTCACTCATTCATGGATAATAAAGACCATTACAAACTTTTGAACAATAATAGATACAGAGGCAGAGCTGCCTCAAACTGATTGTCAAACTGCAGTGGGAAGGCCAGAGAGGGTTGGGGGGCAGAAGGGAGGGGAGTAAGAGATCAACCGAAGGACTTGTATGCATGCATATAAGCAAAACCAATGGACATAAGACACTGGGGGGTAGGGGAGGCCAGGGGATTGTCAAGGGCGGAGATAAAAAAGGACACATATATAATACCCTTTGTAATACTTTAAGCAATAAAAAAAATTAAATAACTTGGTCAATCCATGTTGCAGTGTATTGTCAGTACTTTATTCCTTTTTTATTGCTGAATAATTATAGGGATACTAGAGGCCCGATGCATGAAATTCGTGTAAGAATAGGCCTTCCTTCCCCCAGCTATCAGCACCGGCTTCCCTCCAGCCGCCAGCAGGCACCCGGGACCAAGCTTCCCTTGCAGCCCCTGCTTCGTCCCGAAGATATCTGGTCTAATTAGCATATTATGCTTTTATTATTATAGATACTACACCTTGTTTATCCACTCATCAGTCATTAGTTGATACACATCTGGGTTGTTTCTACTTTTCAGCCATTATAAAATAATGCTGCTGGCCCTGCCAGCATGGCTCAGTGGTTGAGCGTCGACCTATGAACCAGGAGATCACAGTTCAATTCCAGTCAGGGCACATGCCCAGGTTGTGGGCTCAATCTCAGTGTGGGGTGTGCAGGAGGCAGCCAATCAATGATTCTCTCTCATCATTGATGTTTCTCTCTCTCTCTCTACCTCTCCCTTCCTCTCTGAAGTCAATAAAAATATATTACAATGCTGCTATTCATGTACGAGCTTTTATGTGGATATATGTTTTCACTTCTCTTAGGTTTATCCTAGAAATGGAATTGCTGGATCATATGGCAATTCTATGTTAAAATGTGAGTGACTGCCAAACTGTTTCCAAAGCGACTAACCAGCTTTTCTTTTTTCTTAAATATATTTTTGATTTCAGAGAGGAAGGGAGAGGGAGAGATAGAAACATCAATGATGAGAATCACTGACCGGCTGCCTCCTACAGCCCCCCTTCCCCACTGGGGATTGAGCCTGCAACCCAGACATATGTTCTTGACTAGAATCAAACCAGGGACCTTTCAAGTCCACAGGCTGATGCTCTACCCACTAAGACAAACCAGGTAGAGCACTAACAAGCTTTTCAATAGTTAATGACCAGTTAGTTTTCCTGCTCTGAGGAATGACTTCATAGCCTTTGCCTTCATCTTTTGTCAGTTGGTAGGTATTCTTTGTATGTTGGAAATGTCTAATTCTTTATCTGTTTTTTAAAAAAATATATTTTTATTGATTTCAGAGAGGGAGAGAGAAACATCAATGATGAGAGAGAATCATTGATCGGCTGCCTCCTGCACGCCCCCTACTGGGGATTGAGCCTGCCACCTGGGCATATGCCCTTGATCGGAATCGAACCCAAGACCCTTCAGTACATAGGCCGACACTCTATCCGCTGGGCCAAACCAGCTAGGGCTATCTGCCTTTTTACAATGATTTTCCAGCCTATTTCTTGTTTGACTTAATTAATAGTGGGGGTTTTTTTCTGTTTTATCATAAAACTTGTTTATTATAAACTTGTCTCCATATGTTTACCACAAAATAAATCATTTTATCTTGTGTTGAACTTTCAAATTTTACAATCGGATTCACACTGTCAGCTGATTTACTTTTGCAAAATGAACTAAAATGAATGAAAAATTTTAAACGATGATTACTGATAGTTTTTAAAAACTATGTTATCATAATGGTTTATATTTTATTTCAAGGCATCTCAGTTTCCTGTTTTGCTTCATCATTACACAATGTTATCTTATGTGTTCTTTTATTGATTAAATTCCATTTTTTTGTATGTAGTATAAGTACAGGAGTCTTACTCTTTTTCAGAAGTTTTTGCTAGCACCATCTATTTTACACGAAGTTGAAATGCTGCCCTTTCATATAGGTTCCCATATATTCTGATCAATTTTGGCACTTACTATTCTCTTCTACTGTTCTATTTATGTACTCTTAATTAAAACCATACTGCTTTGATTAAAGGAGGGTTTTGTTGTTGTTGTTGTTTTTTTAGTAATTCTGATGTCTGCAAAGGCAGGTAATCTTTATTTTAAAAAAAGTTTGGTGCTACAGTTTTGACACCAGTCTCTCTATAACGTATTTTAAACCATGGCTAAGTGAGTAACCTATAGTTAGGGTTTGATTCCCGGTCAGGGCACATGCCCGGGTTGTGGGCTCGAAGGGCAGGAAGCAACCCATGGATGATTCTTCCTCGTCATTGATGTTTCCATCTCTCCCTCTCCCTTCCCCTCTCTGAAGTAAGTAAATAAGTAAATGATAAAGGCATTCATTTACATTCTTACTTTCGTCGTCCTGCTGGTGGCCGGTGTTACACAGAGGAATAAGATCATCCCTAGGGTTATTCCAGCCCTGATCAGTGTGTGGGAACAATGCAAAGAGAAAAGACGCTGTTAGGCGTCAGTGAGAAACTGGAATTGAGAGCAGAAACGGCGATGGTCCGAGAACGATTAGGATTCCTTACAAAGTAAGATGTGTTGAAGTGGGCAAGCAGAGGAGAGAAGGGTCGCCAGGCTCTGACCTCCTGGCCGGCGGCCCTGACAGGGGCAGTTGTGAACGGACCCAGGATCTGGCTGAAGCCCTGAACCACCACTCACTTCCCACCCCCGTAATCTTTTGGCTCACCCCGGATGCTGCACGGCAACTGCGGGGGCCGGGAACAAACCTTCCGGTCCCAGAGACAACTCGCTTCCGGTCTAGCCACGGCTTTGCTCCGTCCCACCCGCCGCGCTTGGAGGCCTCCCATTGGCTGATTAGAGTTGAACTACATTTCCCAGCAGCTCCCAGAGTTAGCCCGTACCTGGAGGGGTGCTAGCCGGTCATGGAGGACTGGAGCTAGCCTTCTGCTTTCCGTCTTCCAGGTAGGGACACAGAGAAAGCGGCTGTCTCCGGTCTGGCCTCCCTCCAGCCCTGTGAGCTCCGCCGGTCTGCCTCGAGCCTCGCCTCAACTGCAGACTGCCCGCTCCGAGTAGGGAGACCAGGTTATCGCACCGGAAACGAGGCACCGGGCGTGACATCACAGATGCTGAGGTGCCCCGACTCCCAGAAGGCACCGCGTCCTGCCGTCTTTCCTAATTGACGTATCGGCGCACCAATAGTCTCGGACAGATTGTGAGGACACTCCCAAGGGCGAGGGGAGGGCTCGGCTTCTCGCGCCTAGTTTCCCGGTCTCTCCTCGAGCCTGGGTCTCCGGGCTGCCCTCAGCGAGCGCCCAGGGGTGGCAGAGCCTCCGAAAGGTGAGGTGCTCCGCGAGGGCGGGAACCAGGCTGGAGGCAAGCTCTGGGGAGCGGATGGTGGCCCGTTGTTGGAGAAGCTTGGCTGGATAGGGAGCCTGGAGCTGGCCCCAGGCAACGCCCCGGCCGGGCTGCGCGCTAAAGGTAGCCCCCGACCGATGGGAGAGGGTCTAGCGTGGGCTAGGACTGGGGGTCCTGCTGGGATGTCCCTTGCCGCCTTCAGCAGAGCGCTCTCCGCATAAAGGGGGCACCTCCTGCGGCCTTGCGTTTTCTTCCCGAGCCACCAGCGGCCCCTCGAAAGGTATCCGAGGGCTCTGCGCTCAGATTCAGGCCAAAGCTGATGGACTTCTATACAAACACCCCTCGGTATTGGCCCCCGGGTTTCCTGTCTTCTAGCCCAGCGGTCGCCACCCTTTCTCGGACCTCGCGGGCCACCGGTTGGCGACCGCTGTTCTAGCCCCATTGCTCCACCAGCATGAGTTAACTCCTCCCAGGGGGATTTGCACTTGTATTTCTTAGGGTAATGGCCCTTGGTCTTCTGTCGGCTGCCTTTGGTCCCTGCAGGTTGGACATCCTCTAGCTCTCATTCTCAGGGTCTTCCTTGCGGCCCTTGCTGAGAGAATCCATTTCAGCTATGAATTCCCTGCCCCGGCTTAGCTTTCTTTCCTGACTTAGATCTCCTGTGGTCTCACTACCCAAGCCACTCGGGTAGGACATACCCTGCCTGATCTTGTGGGTAACCGAGGGTACCTTGTCTGCAACTTTCTGGCAGGTTTTCTCCAGGGAGAGGGCTGCCTTTGCTCCCTTCCATTTGGTCCCTGCAGGTTGGACATCCTCTAGCTCTCAATCTCAGGGTCTTCCTTGCGGGCCTTGCTGAGAGAATCCATTTCAGCTATGAATCCCCTGCCCCGGCTTAGCTTTCTTTCCTGACTTTGATCTCCTGTGGTCTCACTACCCAAGCCACACGGGTAGGACATACCCTGCCTGATCTGTGGGTAACCGAGGGTACCTCTTGTCTGCAACTTTCTGGCAGGTTTTCTCCAGGGAGAGGTGGCTTCTGAAGCTCTCCCCAAGCGAGTGTGGTGCGTGATTTCAAGGCGCGATGGCTGCAAAAGTGTTTGCGATGCCTCCCAAGCCAAAGCAGTCCTTTATCCTGAGAGTGCCTCCAAACTCCAAGCTAGGCCAAGACCTACTTCAAGATGCTACCAACAGGCCCAAGACCATCCACCAGCTGGTTCTGGAGCACTTCCTCACCTTCTTGCCCAAGCCAGGACTCCCCCAGCCCGATCAGAATGCCAAAGAGACCTTGGTGATCATGAAAGATGTGAGCTCAAACTTTCAGAACAGAGGTAAGGACACGTCTGTTTCCCTGGAAGAGAAGGGGAGGGCACTCAGGGGCTGAGCTAGTCTTTTCCTGCTAGTAAGGAATCCCAGTTAGGATGATGAATATTGAGGAAAGTAGTTGATTTTTTTAAAAAATATATTGATTTTTTTACGGAGAGGAAGGGAGAGGGATAGAGAGTTAGAAACATTGATGAGAGAGAAACATCGATCAGCTGCCTCCTGCACACTCCCTACTGGGGATGTGCCCGCAACCAAGGTACATGCCCTTGATCGGAATGGAACCTGGGACCCTTCAGTCCACAGGCTGACACTCTATCCACTGAGCCAGACCAGTTAGGGCGGAAAGTAGTTGATTTTAATAAGTCAACACGTTGGGGAGAGGGAGTATTCTTCTCAAGCTGGAGCTTGAGTGGTTTGCTGGGTGTGGGTAAGGCCATAGAATAAGCAGTGTGCCTTTTTTCTATAGTGTCCATTTTCCATTGGGGGAGGGGAGTAGGCAATATCTTTTTTGTTTTGTTTTTTTAATCCTCACCCAAGGATATTTTTCCATTGATTTTTTAGAGAGAGGGGGAAAAGGGGGAAGACAGAGAGAAACATTGACGTGAGAGAAACACATCAATTGGTTGCCTCCTGCATGTGCCCTGACCAGGGCCTGTGGCGAGGAGGGAGCCTACAACCGAGATACGTGCCCTTGACCGGAATCGAACCCTAGACCCTTTGGTCCGCAGGCTGACGCTCTATCCACTGAGCCTAACCAGCTAGGGTGGCAATATCTTTTTAAGATAAATAAATGTGAATGAATGAATGATTGAATTGATTTTAGTTTATGTGGCGTTTTGGAAATTTTGTGCTTGCTATGGGGTTCTTCAGACTTTACCTTCTCCCAACCCCCTCTTTAGTAGTTGGTGGGAATTTTAAAAGGTACTTAGGGGAAATCATTCTTTTCATAATGAGGAGACCCTATATAATAGGTTCCAGACACTGTGATTTATGGCTTGATCTCTGACTGAGCTCACAGGACCAGAAAAGGCCATGAGTTGCCTGCCAAAGGAGCGAAGACAACCTGACCTTAGGGTATGGGTAGGGTCTCCATATTAGACTGACTGACTTTTCCACTAACTGCAGTTTCCTCTTTTCCCAGTGCAACCTGGTCCCCTAGCGAACTTTCTGAGCAAAGAAGGAATCCAGCAGGAACAGGAGACAGTATCTGTGTGCTTGAAAGCTGATTCTGAGGTGGGTATGGTTTCCCATTCATTGTTTGAGTGTATCACCTTCTCTGCTCTTCCTTTTAAATATGTTTTTGTTGATTTTAGAGAGAGAGGAAGGGAGAGGGATGGAGAGATAGAAACATTGATCGGCTTCCTCCTGCGCTCCGCCTACTGGGTGGGGATTCAGCCCACAACCTAGGCATGTGCCCTGATCAGGAATCTAACCAGTGACTTCCTGGTTCATGGGTCGTGTCTCAATGACCGGGCTCCACTGCTCTTGCTATCCCTCCCACCTCAGCCAATCTTTATATAAAAACGTATTCTCGAAAGTCAGCAGGGAGAATGGGGCTTGTTCTTCACTTTCTGATCGGCTTCCTCCTGCACTCCGCCTACTGGGTGGGGACTGAGCCCACAACCTAGGCATGTGCCCTGATCAGGAATCTAACCAGTGACTTCCTGGTTCATGGGTCGTGTCTCAATGACCGGGCTCCACTGCTCTTGCTATCCCTCCCACCTCAGCCAATCTTTATATAAAAACGTATTCTCGAAAGTCAGCAGGGAGAATGGGGCTTGTTCTTCACTTTCTCTTTAGATCTTTTTCTTCTGCTTGTCTTCTGGCTCCTTTCCTGACTGGATGCATCTCTGAGACTTATAAATCCCTTCCCTTGTCATGGGGTCTCAGTATTTCTTATCAACAGGGCTGTCAAAGAACCTCTGTTACTAAGAGGAAGGGGGGCCTGTTGCTCTTCCTGGTTCATGGGTCGTGTCTCAACGACCGGGCCCCACTGCTCTTGCTATCCCTCCCAGCTCAGCCAATCTTTATATAAAAACATATTCTCGGAAGTCAGCAGGGAGAATGGGGCTTGTTCTTCACTTTCTCCTTAGATCTTTTTCTTCTGCTTGTCTTCTGGCTCCTTTCCTGACTGGATGCATCTCTGTGAGACTTATAAATCCCTTTCACCATTCCTTCCCTCGTCACTGGGTCTCAGTATTTCTTATCAACAGGGCTGTAAGGAACCTCTGTTACTAAGAGGAAGGGGGGCCTGTTGCTCTTTCAGGATCTGGTGGTTTTTGAGGATTTGAATGTATTTCACTCCCAAGAAGAATGTGTGAACTTGGATCCTATGCAGGAGCCCACCTCAGAGAAGGAAGAAGACAATATGGGGGAGATGATGTTAATGGGTAAGAAATCAAGTCCCTTGTGTATTCAGATTGAATGCTATGGGAAAATCATGTTCTTCTACTTCATCTCAGACTTTTTCGAGACACCATTCATACCAGCTAAGCACATGCGTTTAATTTTTGTCTTGTCCCATGAGCCAGAGCCTGTTTCAGCTCTGGGTGGCCATTTTCCCTATATCTTGGGGGCAGCAAAGGCGGAAGGTACCTCTCTTGGTAAGCAAGGACTACAGCTGATGTATTAACATCAAGCATTCAAACAGATAGAAAATGTGGGCAGACTTTCTGAATCTATTTTTTAGATCTAGTGCTATTTCCCAACAGGTATATTTTATTTATTTATTTTTTTATGTATGTATGTATGTATGTATGTTAATCCTCACCTGAGGATATTTTTCCATTGGTTTTTAGAGAGAGTGGAAGGGAGAGGGAGAGATAGAGAAACATTGGTGTGAAAAGAGACACATCTATTGGTTGCCTTCTGTTTGGCCCCGACCAGGGCTGGGGATCAAAGCCCGCAACTACATGCCCTTGACCGGAATCTAACCCCGGACCCTATAGTCCCAGGTCGATAGATACTCTATCCCCTGAGCCAAACCGGCTAGGGCCCAACAGGTATATTTTAAATTTGTGTTTTCATTGGACACATGACACATTGAAGGTCAATAGCTGTGAAACCTACTAGTGTAAAAGAAAATATATCCAACTATTGATGGAAATAATATCTGCTTATTAAGCACTTGTGTACCTATGTGCTAGGCACTAGTCTAAGTACTTTGTATGCATTTATTATCTTTGTAATTCTCACAACTGTACTGTGGGGTATAGGAGTTATTACCATTTTATAGGTGATGAAACAGGAGCAGAGAAAAGCTACTTGCTAAAGGTCACACAGCAGTAGATAGTGAAGCAGAGATTTGGACTCTGGGAATTTAACATCAGACCTTACAGTCTTGACCCAGAGCTGTACTGTCTCCTTGCTGAGTGTCTCATAATTTTGTCAGTGTATTTTCTATATGGTTGAAGGGCCCTTCTTCATTTGTACTCATTTTCCAGTAATGGTTAACAGGTATCCTCAGTGATACATATTCACTCATCTGGCAGCAGCTTAACCTTAGAGGTGCTTCAGCTTTTCTCTAGAAGGACACTGTTACTGGAGAGCAAGGGTGAGTCCCGAGAGCCCTGTAAGGCCCGAGAAGTCATTTGGTCTGGCCCTGCCAAGGCAACCGTACGTGGGACTTGAAATTCAATAAATCTAGGAGCTTTTTTTCATAGCAACATAAATTTATATTAAGTGAATTATATTAAGCAAATGATGTTGTAAATATCCAAGTGGCCCTTGGCAGATAAAAGGTTCCCCACCTCTGTCATAGAGTCAGGGGCCTTCAAAAATCATTTTGCTGAGTGCCTAATGTTTTTACTTGATTTCAGAGCTGTTTGTTCTGAGGCTGAAGTTGAGCAGAGAGTAGGTGTGCGTTGCCTAGGGTGACAAAAATCCATGACTATTAAACTCTGTGGTTTTCTTACACATATGGTCAGGGTAGTGGGCCAGGTTAATTTCCTACAGATTGTTCTGTTTTCTTTATTTTAGGAAAAAGTATAAGCAGATAAGATTTATTATATGAGTTTTTCCTGACTCTTGGGCAAAGCTAGCATTTATTTTGGGTGACAGGTTGGTGGTTATGTTGCCAACACCGGGAATACTTTGGCCATGTACCTTGAGGCCTAGAGACCCAATGCTCACTCTCCCCTCCCTTGCCCATACCCTAAAATTGACTACTTAAGCTTGGAGTCAAACATATACATATGATTTTTTAAAACACTTAAGTCACCCTGGCCAATGTTTCTCAGTGGTTAGAGCATCAGCCACGCACTGAAGGGTCTTGGGTTTGAGTCCCGTTCAAGGGCACGGACCTGAGTTACAGGTTCAGTTCCAGACCCTGTCAGGGCACATGCGGGAGGGAGCCAATCGATGTCTCTCTCTCACATCAGTTTCTCTCCTTTCTCCCTCTGTCCCCCTCCCTTTAACTCTGTCTAAAAAAAAAAAAGAAAGAAAATGCTTAAGTCGTTCACCAATATTTAGTAAATGCCCCTTATTTTTTTTCCTCAGGTAGGGTTGGGTTCTGGAGTTGATTAAAAAGATACATATTACTCCAATCGTGCCTTCCAGGACTTTCCAATTTGTTTTGTAAGATAAGTCATTCACATAAAAAGATAAGCAGTGTGAAACCATTATAACTATAGGAGATGACAAGGTTGAGACAGGATTTGGACCCAGGAGCAGAGTTTGGAAGAAGATGGATTGTATTTCCATAGCAGGAAATAAAATGAGATTATCCTCTGGGCACTTGGACATTGAGGATTGGGGGTCAGATGTAGACGTAGAGATTTGGGAGTCATCAGCATACAGCTAGAAATTGTAGCATTTGGTCAATTTGCAAAGGGAAAAGTGCAAGGGAATGAATGGGGGACGGGGGCAGGAATCAAGAGTTGTCAATGGAGGAGAATAGAATGTGTGTCTCTATCCAAGTGAACATGAAAACAAATGTAGAACACTTAAATTCTCAGTGAGATCTTATAGTTAAGTTATATCTACTTCTACTGTGGTAAGAGAACATATCTTTACAAGATTGATACACACTGACTCTATTCCCTGCAACAAAGAAAAACTCAGTGGATTCCAGAGTAGAAATAACAATAGGATCTACCCAGTACAACTAGAAATTAATAATGAAATCAGGGGGAAAAGTTCCACTTGGAAATTTTAAAAACTATTAAATTACCTGAGTCAAAGGGGAAATACAAGTTAAAGTTACATAATTTTTCCAGAAAACAATGTGTCACAATCTATAGTATATAGCAGTGATGGCGAACTTGTGACACGCGTGTCAGAGGTGACACGCGAACTCATTTTTTTGGTTGATTTTTGTTAAATGGCATTTAAATATATAAAGTAAACATCAAAAATATAAATCTTTGTTTTACTATGGTTGCAAATATCAAAAAATTTCTATATGTGACACGGCACCAGAGTTAAGTTAGGGTTTTTCAAAATGCTGACACGTCGAGCTCAAAAGGTTCGCCATTACTGGTATATAGCCTAAATTGGTACTCAAAAGAAAGTTTATGGCTGTAAAAACATGTAAAAAAAAATAAAGTAATTAAGCCTATGACTCAGAGTTAGGAAAACAACAAGATAAAGGAAAACAAAGTATTAATAAATACTAAATTAGAAATCAGTAAGTTAAAAAATAGAATAAGAAAGATTTTAAAAAATAAACTAATTTATCTGAACAAATTGAAATTTTCAAAAACTAGCCCCCCATCAAAGAAAAAGGACGAGTTTCACAGAAAATTCTTGTGAATTCTTAAAAGCTAGACAATTCAAATGCTATGAAAAATTCGAGTACAGAAAAAAAGTGTTCAAATTATTTTTATGAAATTAGTGTAACAAAGATACCACAGCCTGATAAAAACTGCTGTGACCAGCCCTAGCTGGTGTTCAGTGGTTACAGCATCAGCCCAGGGACTGAAGGGTCACATGTTTGATTCCCAGTCAAGGGCAGGTACCTTGGTTGCCGGTTCGATCCCAGGTTTGGGCGTGTGTGGGAGGGAGGCAATCAATGTGTGTCTCTTTCTCTCTCCCTCTCTCCTCCCTTCCTTCCACTGTGTCTAAAATCAGTGCAAAAAATATCCTCAGGTGAGGATTTTTAAAAATAATAATAAATTTTTTAAAAACTGCTATGACCAAATAAGATTTATTCCAGGAATGCAAAACTGATTTAATACTAGAAAGTCTGTTAATATATTCCATCTTATAATGAAGAAAAAAATCCAAGATCATTTTCATAGTTACTGAAAAGGTATTTGACTAAATACACACCCCTGCTTCATAAGAATACTTAACAAAGTAGTACTTAGTGAATACATCCTTAATAAGGTACTTATCTTTTCAGCCAGCATCACCTTAACAGGAAATACTGGGAGGCATTCCTACTAAAATTAGGAATACAACAATGAAGCCCACTATCACTATTTCTGTATTTAATATTGTGTTTTGGGTATTTGGCCAGTGTAGTTAAATGAGAAAGAAGTTAGGTGTAAAACAATTTTAAGAGAAAGATAAAGGTACATCTGTTTACATACGTTATAATTGTGTAGCTGGAAAACTCTAGAGAATGTCTGAAAACTTACCAAATACAAGAGCATTCAGTATAGCATTGGAATGTAAAATATTACAGTATATGGAAATCATTAGCTTTCCTATGCAAACATAATCATATAGAAGATATAGGGACAAAAAAGATTAAACACCTAGAAATAAACTTAAGAAATGTGCAAACATTATTAGGAAAACCTTAAAACACTTCTAAAGGACACAGAAGCAGATTTGAATGAATGAAAAGAAACACCATGTTCTTAGGTGGGAAGATTTAATGTATAAAGGTCAGTTCTCCCCAAGTTGATTTATGAATTCAATGTAATCTCATTAACAATACCTATAGGATCCCTCCCACCTCACCCCCACCTCCTACAATTGGACAATCTGATACCAAATTCAAATGGATTTGAAAGTCTTGAAAGAAAAGATCAATAAATTACATAAAAATGAAAAAATATATCTGTAAGTTTTAAAAGGCAACAAGTTGGAAATATTTATAACTCAGACAAAAGCTTAATCTTCCTAATTTATAAACAGTTTCTAGAAGTAGGGAAGAGAAAAATCAACAGATTCACATAAAAATTCAAATTACCTTTAAATACATAAAAATATGTCCAGTCCTACTCATAATTAGAAATACAAATTAAACCTCTACTGTGTTACCATTTTTAAAATACATATTTATTGATTTCAGAGAGGAAGGGAGAGGGAGAGAGAGATAGAAGCATCAATGATGAGAGAGAATCATTGATTGCCTGCCTCCTGCATGCCCCCTGCTTGCAATCAAGCCTGCCAGCCAGGCATGTGCCCCTGATTGGAATCAAACCCAGGACCCTTTAGTTTTCATGCCGACACACTGTCCACCGAGCCAAATTAGCTAGGGGCTGAGTTACCATTGGTTAAAATCTGATTTACATAAATCAGTACTGTAGCAACACTTCGGTAATATGGTTGTTGGGAGAGCTATATTGCTGGTAGGTATACAGAATAGTACAGTCCTTATGTATGGGAATCTGTAATTACCCATGTTACAGATGCATTAACTCTTTGATCCAGCAGTCCCACTTCTGGGAATCTGACCTACAGGTAACAGCAACAGTACATATTCAAAATGATGTAGTTATTCATTGTGGTGTTGTTTCTAAAAACATATGGGTGAAAACAGTCCAGGTGTCTCTGCAGGGTTGATTATGAAATGTCCACACATCATATTGTGATAATCTCTATATACTGGAATATAGTGATTGAAATAAAACAAGCAGAAATATATAGTATACTACCTTTTATATAAGAAAGGGGGAGAAAAAGAAAATGTATTGTCTAAAGAAACAATGGAAGACTAAAAAGAAACTAATAAAAACTGGTACCACTCTGAGAGATAAATAGAATGGATGGGGACAGGGATTGGATTAAGACTTCTCATTGCAGCCCTAACCGGTTTGGCTCAGTGGGTAGAGCATCAGCCTGTGGACTCAAGGGTCCTAGGTTCGATTCCGGTCAAGGGCATGTACCTTGGTTGCGGGCATATCCTCAGTAGGGGGTGTGCAGGAGGCAGCTGATCGATGTTTCTCATCTCATCGATGTTTCTAACTCTCTATCCCTCTCCCTTCCTCTCTGTAAAAAATCAATAAAATATATTTTTTTAAAAAAAGAGCATAATATTCCCATTTTCTAAATGATAAGGCAATCTGATCAACACTGAGTAGCCTCATTCCTTCCAGGTTCTCCCTCTTACAAGTAAAAAACCCTGTACCTAACATAACAAACAATCATAGGAAAAGTGAAAGGCAGAAATAAGAAATAGACAGTGAACAAATCTTGCGAATTAAGGAACAAGATACCTTTCCCTACTGTCTCCATATCTCCAGGAAAGGACACTGGAGACGCCTCCAACCTAGAGGGTCAGACAAATAAAGCTCCAGAAAACACCTATTTCTTCTCACCAAAGGCCTAGGAAAACAGTAGCCTACCAGAAAACCCTTTCAGCAATACCCACCCTGCTCAAGCCAACACCAATAAAAAACACCTCTCTGGGATTTCAGTGAGACCAAGTAGAGAGCTGATCTTCCCTCCCCTGCTTAGCAAAAGCAGGCAGCACTCAAACTCCCCTGCCAAGGTAATGTCGATGGGCTGAACTACGCTACTTCTCATGAGTTTCCTAAATCATATTAGATTATTGAAATGAAAATTTTATAACAACATCTGATGTTGTGCTCTGCATATGTAGAGGGAATACTTAAGACAAATATGTAAGAGGGGAGAGGATAGAGAGACATAATAGAAGGTTTCTATACCAATTGAAATAGTAAGGTATAGCAAGTTTCTGGAATACAGAAGACCCTCAATAAATAGATAATGAGTAAATGAAATTAAACAATCCTATATAATAAAAGCCTAATATGCAAATTGTCCACACAGGCAGTCGTTTGACCGGGAGTTCGACCACTCACTATGATGTGCGCTGACCACCAGGGGGCGGCGCAGAACATGGCAGGTGTTGGCAACACAGTGCTGGCAGCGGTCCTGATGGACCCTGATGAGAGTGGGACCGCAGCGGGATGGTGGAACAGGTGAGCAAGCGGTGCCAGGCCAAGGCGGGTGCAAGTGGGGGCCTGATAGACCCACCGATCGCCTGCAGACAGTGACCAGCAGTGGCAGAGGGGGGCAGGGCCACCACCCAGCTCCCAGGCACTAAGGGAGCCGGGTAGGGGGCCCAGTTCCAATTGATCGCTCCATAGATAGGATGGTGGAGCAGGTGAGGGGGTGGCACCAGGTCGAGGTGGGATGCCAGATGGGGCTTCAGGGCTGTGAGGCTGTGGCCATGAGCTGGGGCCGCCAGGCTGGGGGCGCGAGCTGGGGCCCATCTCCATGGGGAGGGTCTCCCAAGGGACCCCAC
>NW_005365229.1:5216134-5240684 GCF_000412655.1 Myotis brandtii
CACATTTAAAAAAAAAAGACTTCTCATTGCATACTTTTTCATATGTTTTGATTTTTGAGCAATATAAATATATTAGCTACTAAAATTTTTTAATTTTAAAAGTTAGTACATTAAAGAAAAATCATGAATGTCCATAAATTGTCCTCAAAACAGCCCTTTAATATAACCATTTATAATCATTAATAAAACACTGACAATAATTCCTTAAAACAGAACAAAATAAACCTGCTTTCGCAATATCATTAACTAGGTTTTCTAAAACAAGAAAAGAAAAAAGGGTTAAAAAGAATAAATCTTGCCCTAACCTGTTTGGCTCAGTGGATAGAGCGTCAGCCTGCGGACTCAAGGGTCCCAGGTTCAATTCCAGTCAAGGGCATGTACCTTGGTTGCGGGCATATCCTCAGTTGGGGGTGTGCAGAAGGCAGCTGATCGATGTTTCTCTCTCATCGATGTTTCTAACTCTATCCTTCTTCCTTCCTCTCTGTAAAAAATAAATAAAATATATTTTTTTAAAAAAAAGAATAAATCTTGCCCAGCTGTGGTGACTCTGGATTGAGCATTGTCCCATGGACCAAGAGGCCCTGGGTTTGATTCCCAGTCAGGGTACATGCCCGAATTGCGGGCTCGATCCCCAATAGGGGGCGTGCAAGAGGCAGCCAATCAATGAGTCTTTTTCGTCATTGATGTTTCTATCTCCCTATCCCTTCCTCTCTGAAATCAATAAAAATATAAAAAAGAAGAAGAAGAAATATTGGAAAGGGAAGGAACCCTTTTTGTACTTAGTACAAACCCTAATTTGTACTTACAAAATCTAAAAGGATTGACTAAAATTTATATTAAATAGTTTTAAAGTAGGTAGAAAACAATGAAACCTCTCATTCAGAGTGACTATAAAATAGAAGTAAACTAGAAATGCTTTGTTGGTAAATATAAAAAAAAGATTGTTAAATATTGGAGAGACACAGGTGTAAATGGGAAAATTAAAATGTAAAGATAACTGCCCTCCAAATTTATTTATACTGTATTTAGATTCATGTTCTGGCTGCTTTTACCAACTTCAGACATGTTATAAACAAAAGTGTGATATTAAACTCCAAATGGGGGTGCTTGTGGTGGGGCTGCAGGGGATCCTGCAGGAAGCAGCAGGACAGTGGGGTCTGGGGAAGACAAGTACAACTACCTATTCAGAGTGGTGCTCATCGGGGAC
Source organism: Myotis brandtii (assembly GCF_000412655.1). Taxonomy (NCBI): domain Eukaryota; kingdom Metazoa; phylum Chordata; class Mammalia; order Chiroptera; family Vespertilionidae; genus Myotis; species Myotis brandtii. Next base: position 5,217,342 of record NW_005365229.1, read on the forward strand.
TCCAGGGTGGAGAAGAGCTACCTGCTGTCTGTCTTGCTTCACCTACAAGTTCAACCTGGAGAGCAAGAGCACCATTGGCGTGGAGTTTGCCACCCACAGCATCCAGGTGGATAGCAAGACTATAGGCGCAGATTTGTGACACCACAGCCAGAGCACTACCTCACCATCGCCTCCACCTACTACTGGTGCAGTGGGCACGCTGCTATGACATTGCCAAGCCCCTGACATAGAGAACGTCAAGCACTGGCTGAAGGAGCTATGGGACCATACCGACAGCATCTTCATTATATTGCTGGTGGGCAACAATAGCAACCTATGCCACCCGAGGGCTGTGCCCACTGACAAGGCCTGTGCTTTTGCAGAAAACAACTTGTCCTTCATTGAGCTCAGCCTTGGACTTCACCGGTGTAGAGGAAGCTTTCAAGAACATCAAAGAGATCTACCACATTATATCACAAAAACAGATTGGAAATCGTGCAGCCCATTAGTCCCTAGGCAACAATGTGGTGGACATCAGCATGCCGCCTGCTACCAACAGACAGAAACTGAGCAGGCTGCAGTGCCTTTAACCACGCACACCTCGTCCATGTGTGTATGCACATCCTTGTCCTCTGCTCACCCCTCACCATGATGTCCTACATGATCCCACCCTCCTATTGAGCTCAGCTGGGGCTTAAGAAGGAGTCCAGCAGCACCTCCTGTCTCCCCTCTCCCCACCCCAGGAAAGCTCAAAGCCCTGGCTGCTGCACCTGCTCTTCTTGGGTCCCAGTGGGCCTCTCAATGGGGCCGGAAGGGTGGCAGGATGGGCAAGGCCAGCCAGAGGCAAGAGGATGGGCACACTGATCAGGCTTCTTCAGTTTTCCACAGCAGACTCCAGGGAGCAATTACTTCCCTCACTCTCGCACCAGTTGTCCCAATTGGCCCTGGTCCCCACCCAGAATTCCCATCTGGGCCAAAGCCTGAAGAGCAACTAAGGTGGGGTGGGACAGACACAGGCTCCTACTGGCACTCTACTCCCCACATACAGCCAGCACTGGCACATGCCTTTTGACCTTGGCCTCTCCTAAGCCTGTGTGAATCCAGCCCCTGCCTGTAGATTTGTGCTGGGAGAAGGACCCCCTCCCCTTCTCTGTGCCCTTTTCTCTTGTTTCCTTGTCTGGTCAGGACCCTGTTTGCAGGTGAAGCATATCTGTGTTTTCTATATACAACCACTCTTGTAGCCCTTGGTTTTTTGTTATTGAAGAGAAACACAAATCTTTATACAATTTGTAAGATTAATGCCAAAAACAACAACAAAACTCCAAATATATGAGTTAACTGTAAAAAGAAGTAATTAAAAAATGGCCAGAAAACACAATAGAAATTGATCAAATTTTGAAAACTGATTTTTTCCCTCATTTTAAGTTGAGTTATTCTAGAGGAAGACTTCAATTTAAAACATGCCGAACCAGTTTGGCTCAGTGGATAGAGCATCGGCCTGCGGACTCAAGGGTCCCGGGTTCGATTCCGGTCAAGGGCATGTACCTTGGTTGCGGGCACATCCCCAGTGGGGGGCGTGCAGGAGGCAGCTGACCAATGTTTCTCTCTCATCGATGTTTCTGGCTCTCTATCGGCAGCTGACTCTCTCTCATCAATGTTTCTAACTCTCTATCCCTCTCCCTTCTTCTCTAAAAAAAATCAATAAAATATATTTTAAAAAATAAATAAATAAAACATTTCATCACCTTTTTAAAAAACATGCAAGCTGCAGATTTAACTCAATTTATTGAAAACACGTTAACAATATTGAATATAATTAACAATGTCTTAGTTTTCCCAACCTATTGTGAGTATATTCAGCTAAAGAAGATGCATGCAAATGGAAAAGAGGTATAACTAATAGTTACTTGATTAGTGTTAGAAGTCTTTTTTATTTTTTATTTTTTTAAATATATATTTTTATTGATTTCTTACAGAGAGGAAGGGAGAGGGATAGAGAGTTAGAAACATCGATGAGAGAGAAACATCGATCAGCTGCCTCCTGCACACTCCCTACTGGGTATGTGCCTGCAACCAAGGTACATGCCCTTGACTGGAATCGAACCTGGGACCTTTCAGTCCGCAGGCCGACGCTCTATCCATTGAGCCAAACCGGTTAGGGCGAAAAGTCTTTTTTATATATTTCCCAAAAAATTTAAAAATTGATGTCTCTACTGATGGGTAAACAAATCTTTTCATAATTCAGGATGCTTTTCACTTCTGTGCTTTCAACAAAATTGAGGAGGATCCAATTGAGTTATGAGCTGATTGGTCACAAAAATAATACTTGAAATGTGGCACTGTGGGTTTGGCATGTAAAGTGGAAGTAGTTCAAAGAATTGGACATCCTTTCATAGTAAAATTTGCATCAGTTTCATCTATTTATATATGAACAAAGATTCTCAGAACTCACTAAAAAAACAGATTAGAATTGATCCTGAACCCAATCTCAGCAATAATTATTCACCCACAAAAACATGAAATAAAATTTTTAAATCCTCCATTTCATTAACAGAATTTCCAATTTTTCTTTTCATGTTTAAAATTTACAGTATTTATGTCTTTTGATAAGCTATATAGTATTAATAATAATAGTAATAATTCAATCCAAAAGGAAAAATTTTAACTCGAAGGATGAAATTTATATCAGTAAGAGATTTTCAAATATAAGAATAGTTTACATGAAAATATTCTGTGACAAAGGTGGAATGTGTAAGGAGAAAGAACACTATAACATTTCTGAGTGTTGAAGATCAGCTTGATGATGGATAATATTGCGTATCAGTAGCTTTGTTATTTTCTTTAGATACATTATTCCATTATTTTAAACTGTCAATATTTACAATACACCAGAAATAAACTGATTGCAACTATTTATTTTATTTTATTATTTTTTAAATATATTTTTTATTAATTTGAGAGGAAGGGAGAGGGAGAGAGAAAAAGAAACATAAATGATGAGAGAGAATCATTGATTGGCTGTCTCCTCCACGCCCTCTACTGGGGATCGAGCCCTCAACCAGGCATGTGCCCTGACCAGGAATCCAACCCTGACCTCCTGGTTCATAGATCAACGCTCAACCACTGAGACACACTGACCAGCTAGTTGCAACTATTTAAATTTAATTGACAAAGATTTAGAATTTATAATATATAAAATTTCTTTGAATTTATAAAAGTTTTAGCCCAACAGTTTGTAATAAAGTACAAAATAAAGCTTCAATGAGAAACCATTATACTTAGTAAATATTTTACATGGTATTTAATACTGGCAAGATTAGCTTAAGTTGTTACACACAATTGATATTGTTGTATTGAAATTGCTGTAGCTTCTATGGAAGGCATTTTGGCAGTTCATATCAAGACCTGTGATAAAAATTGGCATATGCTTTACCCAGCATTTTCATTATCCTAAGGAAATAAATAAAAGGAATAATTAAATAGAATAAATACATTAGTGTGTGAAATTACTAAATCCAGTAGAGATTCACATTCCAGCTTTTGGGTCAGCCACATATCTCAATAGTTGATTGTTTTGTTTTGTTTTTAAATTGATTTCAGAGAGGAAAGAAGAGGGAGAGCGAGCTAGAAACATTGATAAGACAGAATAATTGATCAGCTGCCTCCTGTATGCCCCACACTGGGGATTGAGCCCACAACCCGGGCATGTGCCCTGACAGGGAATCGAACCTTGATGTCCAGGTTCATAGGTCGATGCTCAACTGCTGAGGCCTAAGCAGTTGATTTAACCTTTTTACTTTATTCTCAGTAAGTTGGCCAGAGTTTAGGGGTCCCTTGTCACCCAATCTGTTTACAGCATACTGTTTTTCACTTTGCTACCTAGGCATTATAATCTTATTTTACAGTTTTTTTGGAACTATAATACAAATACAGAAAAGTATACAAATAAGTGTATAACTCAAATTTTCACAAAATTTACATTTATCTAACTATCACCCAAAATTGACTTTCTAGCACTGCAGAAATTCCTATTGTGCCTCACCCAGTTACTATTACTACTTCCTTCTTCTCCCCAAAATGCCACTGTTGACTTCTACCATAGTTTTATCAGTTGTAGTAATCACTTTGATTCCCAACTAATAATCTATTGTGTGAATATATGACATCTTCTCTATTTTGAGGTATTTTAATTGTTTACGGTTTTTTACTATATAGGACATTGTAGTGAGAAATATGCTAATTAACCAGGACACTATAACGGGTAGACCAAACAGGAGGAGGTTGTGTGCGCAGCGTCCAGGGCAGGGTGGCAGGGGCGGCAGGGGCCTCCGTGTGCCTGCCCTGGGGGAGGGCCTGATCAGCAGTGGCCACAGCTGCTTCAAGGGCCAGAGAGGGAGGCAGGGCCAGACCGGAGGGTGGGCGGCGCGGTGCGATTTCGAATCATGCACTGGGCTCCTAGTAATATAATAGTTAATGTAGTGAGAACCTAGAAGTAAGTCATCTTACCGTTCACTTACTAGCCTAAAGATTACGAGTGGTATCCTTTAGTATTTATGTCCTTCATCCCCTGGTACTTAGCTCAATGCTTTACACATATAAGCTCAATATGAACTCACTGAGTACACATAAAGTCTTTGGTATAGTCTCACTCATTTCATTTTTTCTTTCACGTAAAAAGACTACTGTGTGCTTATATTGTGGGGTATGGAAAGATTTATTAGTCCTGTATCCCACCCTTCATAAGAGTATAAAGGGAATGTTGGTGGCAATTATCTGCCAGTCCTCAGATTTGTGACTTTTAAGGTTATTTAATGAAAAATCAAACTTGTTTTTTTCCCCTCCTGGTATCATATCCCTCAAAAGTTATTAAATTCTCTTTTTTTGTTTCAGCAGTCAATGATAGTAATCCTGAGGGTGAAGATCATATAGAAGATTCTTCAGATTGTGATGAAATGGATTGTTTTGTGGTTTCTGAGCAACCTCCAGATTGCCATAAAGAAAAAACACTAAATACATCCATTTCAAATGAAAGGAAAATGAGAGATCTTCTAATTACCATTGAAAATGATACTCCACTAGAGGAACTCTCAAAATTTGTGGATATCAATATTACTGCACTTAACCGAAATCGGAGATCAAGAAGATGGTACACTTGTCCACTGTGTGGGAGACAGTTTAATGAAAGTTCTTACCTTATTTCCCATCAGAGGACTCATACTGGAGAAAAACCCTATGACTGTAGTCACTGTGGGAAAAGCTTCAATCATAAAACAAACCTTAATAAACATGAGCGAATCCATACAGGAGAGAAACCTTACTCATGTTCAAAATGTGGAAAAAATTTTCGTCAAAATTCTCATCGTAGTCGCCACGAAGGAATCCATGTAAGGAAGAAGGTATTTAAATGTCCAGAATGTGGGAAAACCTTCCCAGAAAACAAAGAATTTGTGCTTCATCTGCAGAGTCATGTGGTTGAGAGGCCTTATGGTTGCAAAAAATGTGGGAGAAGATTTGGTCGGCTGTCAAACTGTACCCGGCATGAAAAAACCCACTCAGCATGTAAGACCCGAAAGCAGAAGTGTGATCGGGAAAGGTCCGATGGTCCTGCCTCAACCTGAAATGTTTCATAAGGAATTCTGAATTCCCAGGCTATCTGTAAAGATACAGATATATGAGACCCTCATAATAGCCCAAATTATAGCCTATCTTGGCTAAACCTCAAATTTATAGAAAATTCACAGGGAAGAAAATGTCCTCAAGATCTATACCTCATCTAGCAGCCAAGCTTTTGAGACTAAGGAGCTTTCCTTTGTGAGCTTATACTACAATGTACAGGTCACATCTTTTTCCCATGAAAAACTTCAAATATGAGTCTGGAGGTTGTTTACCTGCAATGTGAACAGAGTAACTCTTGTGTACTGAAAGTATATCTTCTTTTACACACTTGAGAAGATAGAATGCAAAGATCCTTTCTGGACTGGTATTCTGAAAGACCCAAACTACTGATTGTTAAGCCAACAGCTTATATTCGTGTAACCCTCTAAGAACACCCTTCAAAGCTTGAGTGTTGAAAGGGATTGTTTTGCTTTGGAATATAGGAAAATACAGCAATTGAATATCAAAGGCTTATTGTTATTTGTGATCTGTCAGTTGTTTGCAATTTATGGGGAAAAGTGACTTTTATAAAAATCCTTTTCACAATGTAATTTTAAAATGTCTACTCCTCTTACTGTTCTTGTTCAGCTCGCAATTGCTCAAACAGCTCTTTGATGCCTTTCCCTTGCCACAAAAGAAGTTTGGATTGCTCAGATCCAGCCACCCAACTCCACTATTGGAAAAGCTCTTCAGAATCATGTTCCTCTGCTGAGCCAAGAAGACTTACTAGGAAGGAATCCCAAGAGCCCGAAAAGGAGGAGGAACACATTGGCTTGGATCCATGGTCATTCGATAACCTTACCATATGCTTAATTCCCCTCTAAGCAGTCATCAGGTCTTTGGCAATGAGTGGTCACTACCTCACAAGCAAAGTGTTTTATTTGTAGAAATTATGTCACATTGGTTAGGTCACATTGTCCCTCAAGAGATAGGATTCCTGTGTCTTCACTGTTGTAGATATTTGTTCTCTTTGGCCTGATATCAGACTTTCCTGACTTGCCTTCCCAAAGCAAGGCCAGCAGTGCCTTCATGGGACCGATCCTACAGTGTGTGAGTTTAAGGATTCTTGTTCAGTTTTGCTCTTTTTGGTTTTCCTAAATTTTTACATTGGTATTTTGATTGGAATAAGTTAATCCTCTAAGCTCTATGGGAAAATTTGTTTACAAATTTTGTTTCCCAACCAGAAACATGCCTTTTCACTTAGAGTACTAGAGGCCCAGTGCACAAAATTCGTGCACTCCGGGTGGGGGTCCCTCAGCCTGGCCTGCGTCCTCTTGCAGTCCGGGAGCCCTCGGGGGATGTCTGACTGACAGCTTAGGCCTGCAGGGAGCTCCTGCCACCGCTGCTGTCCTTGCCAGCCATGAGCCCCTAGGTTCTAGCTGAGCATCACTCTCAGTGTGGGAGTGCACTAGCCACCAAGGGGTAGCTCCTGCGTTGAGCGTCTGCCCCCTGGTGGTCAGTGTGCATCATAGTGACCAGTCATTCTGCCATCGGGCTGAAACTGGCTCTCCAACATCCCCCGAGGGGTCCCAGATTGCGAGAGGGTGCAGGCCAGGCCAAGGGACCCTACCAGTACACATTGGGGCCAGGGAGGGATGCAGGAGGTTGGTCAGCCGGGGAGGAATCACAAGAGGGCTCCAGGGCTTGTCCAGCCCATCTCGCTCAGTCCCAATCATCTCAGTCCCAATCGGTCAGACCCCAGCAGCAAGCTAACCTACCAGTTGGAGCATCTGCCCCCTGGTGCTCAGTGCATGTCATAGTGAGCAGTTGAGCAGCCTTAGCATATCATTAGCATATTACGCTTTGATTGGCTGAACAGCTGGCTGGACGACTGGACACTTAGCATATTAGGCTTTTATTATATAGGATTCCCAAGTACATTTTTCTCAATTTGTATTGTAAATAGTTTTTTATTATATTTTTCTAGTTATTGCTCTTATATAGGAAAGTTATTTTTAATTATATATTTGTGAAACTAGCCACTTCACTGAATGTTCTTAATTTTCAGTAATTTCTCAGTTCTATTATGTTCTGTGGTTAAAAATTATACCATCTACAAGTACTGGTAGTAGTTTTGTTTCATCTTTTCTGCCTATTGCTCCTTTCTTGTTATTTTTTTAAACACGTAGCTCTAAGCTTTGTTTTGGTACAAAACATTTTATGATACAGTACAATCCTGAGTCCTAATTAAAAGACAGTAACAGCCCAGCCGGTATGGCTCAGTGATTGAGCATTGACCCATGAACTGGGAGGTCACAGTTCTATTCCCCTGGTCAGGCTCATGCCTGGATTTCAGGCTTGATCCCCAGTAGGGGGCATGCAGGAGGTAGCCAATCAGTGATTCTTATCATTGATATTTCTATCCTCTCTCCCTCTCTCTGAATTCAATAAAAACATTAAGAATAAATAACAAAAACCAACACTTAAAGGACTACAGAACAGTTGTCTTTTATCAATTTGTATTTCAAGCCTACAGTACCCATTAACACCAGCGACAAAACTGGCTGCCAATGTTATTCTCCTATTCCTCCAGAATTACTGACTGGGTCCACCAGTTATTGGCACCAGAGGACTGGCTCGAACACCTAGAGTACTTAAAGGCTGCCATGCAGGGCAGTGATGAGAAGTGTCAGGCCATCTGGTCCTCAAGGCCTGTGGATGGGTGATGCCCTGTCGTAGGGCTGACTGGCAGTCATATCTGAGTCTCCATTAGCCTGGAACACACTTTGTTCCACCCTGGGGATTCCCTGAGATCTCACCCCATTCAATTTGCAGCTCCACCCAAGCTGTTTGCAGCAGCTTTTTCAAATGAATGGCCTATCTTGGCTCAGGCTTCAGACTTTGCTAAAATCAAACAAGTTGCGAATGGTGACAGCATGCCCCAAACCTATCAATAAAAGACCCAGCACTTGCTTCACAGCTGAGCCTACCTCCAAGCCCAATACAAATAACAAATAGCAGTCATCTGCAGATCCCTATGTAGCTCCTGCCAGGTGGCCCCAGGGAGTGGCTGACTTTGCACCTCCCTGGAGGCCCTAGAGCCAGTGCACTCAGTGGACAGTTTCAGACCATAGCAGATTACAACTCTACACATTCACAAGCGACACACTCAAGAGGCAGACTCAGTGAGCACCAAAGCCCCACTGAAGCAAGTCCTGCTCCATAGGGGTGTTTCCTGTATAGCAGCTCCCCTACTGTAGTCACAGCTGGTCCTCACAGGCAATTGGCCTGGAGGTCAATTTCTCCCAATGATGCCAATAGCAATCAAGGCTCAACTACAAGACTGTGCACACAGCCCACACAGGGGTGCACCTAGAGTGCCCAGCTCAGATGACTGGGGAGGCTGAGCCACTGGGCCCTACAGGACACCTACTACACAAGGCCACTCTCCCAATCCCAGGAGACATAAAGCTCTACCTAATACATAGAAACAAACACAGGGAAGCAGCCAAAATGCGGAGACAAAGAAACATGTCACAAATGAAAGAAATGGAAGCAAGCAAACTACTGGATACAGAATTCAAAACCATGGTTATAAGGTTACTCAAGGATCTTCATGAGACTTTCAAGGCTCTTAGTGAGAATGTCAAAGACATGAAAAAGAACCAGTCCAAAATTAAGCATACACTAACTGAAATAAAGAACAGTTTTCAGGGATTCAACAGTAGAGTAGGGGATGCCAAGAATCAAATCAACGATTTGTATATGAGGGAGCAGAAAGCACCCAATCAGAAGAGCAAAAAAGAAAGAATCCAAAAATATGAAGATAGTGTAAGGAGCCTCTGGACAACTTCAAGCATATCAACATTAGCATTATGGGAGTGCCAGAAGGAAAAGAGAGAGTGCAAGATATTGAAAACCTATTTGAAGAAATAATGACAGAAAACTTCCCCTACCTGGTGAAAGAAATAGATTTAGAAGTTTAGGAAGCACAGAGAGTCCCAAACAAGCAGAACCCAAAGAGGCCCACACCATGACACAACAATTAAAATGCCAAGGGCTAAAGACAAAGAGAAAATCTTAAAAGCAGCAAGAAAAAGGAGTTAGTTTCCTACAATGGAGTGCCCATACAACTGTCAGCTGATTTCTCAACAGAAACTTTGCAGGCCAAAAGAGAGTGGCAAGAAATATTCAAAGTGAATAATAGTAAGGACCTACAACCAAGATTACTCTACCCAGCAAAGCTGTCATTTAGAATTGAGGGTCAGATAAAGAGCTTCACGAACAAGAAAAAGCTAAAGGAGTTCACCACCACCAAACCAGTATTACATGAAATATTGAAGGGTATTCTTTTTTTTTTAAATATATTTTATTGATTTTTACAGAGAGGAAGGGAGAGGGACAGAGAGTCAGAAACATCGATGAGAGAGAAACATCAATCAGCTGCCTCCTGCACACTCCCCACTGGGGATGTGCCCGCAACTAAGGCACATGCTCTTGACCAGAATCGAACCTGGGACCCTTGAGTCCGCAGGCCAACACTCTATCTGCTGAGCCAAACCGGTTAGGGCTGAAGGGTATTCTTTAAAAAGAGGAAGAGGAAGAAGAGGAGGAGGAGGAGGAAGTGGAGGGAAGGAGAAGAGAGAAAAAAATGTGAACAATAAAATGGCAACTAATACATATCAATCAACAATTCAATCTAAAAATCAAAATAAATGAACAAGAAATCTAATGAACAAAATAAACTAGTGAATAAAATAGAATCAGGCATGGAAGCATGGAACAGACTGATGAATCTCAGAGGGAAGGGAGAGGAGGAGCGGGAAGAGGTTAACTAAAGATCTTACCTATGGATACAGACAGTAGGGTGGTGAAGGCCTGAGACAGGGTGGGAAGTGGATGGAGGAGGGTAATTGGGGAGGGGGGGCAGGAAGACATCTGTAATAGTCTCAATAATAAAGATTTTTTTAAGTAAATAAACTGAGATCAGAAGGATGAGATGGGGGAAGAAGGGAAGTAGTGAGGGGATTGTTCCAATAGCAAGACATGAGCAGAGAATTTTTAGATAAACATGAATTGCTAAAAGATATATGAAAGAATGTTCAGCCCTACTAGTAATCTAATTGTTATAAATTGAAAGAATAAGATGTCATCATTTTAAGTATATTAAATAAGCATGGTTTGTGTGTGTGTGTGTATAAATGTTTGGCTTGGCAAAAGAGGAATGATAAAAAAAAAAAAAAGAGGAATGATAGTGGCACCCATCCACTGTAACAAGAATGTTTTAAAAAATTACTCCTTGGCTCAGCCAGCATGGCTCAATGGTTGAGCGTCGACTTATGAACCAGGAGGTCATGGTTCGATTCCCAGTCAGGGCACATGTCCAGGTTGTGGGCTCGACCTCAGTGTGGGGCATGCAGGAAGCAGCTGATTCATGATTCTCTCTCATCATTGATGTTTCTATCTCTCCCTCTCCCTACCTCTCTGAAATCAATAAAAAATATTTTAAAAAATTATTCCTTGACCCAACAATTTATCTCCTATGTGCAAGGGGAAATATCACATTATAATAGTAAAAAATTAGAAACAACCAAAATGGTTAAACAAATATGGCTGAATATTATAAAGCTAATGAAAACAATGCTTTTCATTGGGTCTTTTTCTCTCCATTCTCACTTGAGCCCACTCCAGTTTCACATTCAACTCCAACACCACTGAACATTTATAGGACATTTCACCCAACAACAGAGGAATACCCATTCTTCTCAAGTTCACATGAAGCATCACCAAGATAGACTACATCTGTACATGAAACACCTTAGCAAATATGAAAGTCATACAATGTATGCTCTCATCACAATGAAATGAAAAATAAGAGTGATAGCCAAAAATCTCAAAATATTTGGAGATTTAACAACACATTTCTAAATAACAAATGGGTCAAATAAGTCTCAAGAGAAATTTTAAAATAAATGCAAATGCAAATAGTCAAAATTTGGGATGCAGTGAAAGCAATGCTTAGAGGGAAATGCAGCATTTAGATGCATATATTAGAAAAAAAGATCTAAAATCAATAATCTAAGTTTCTACTTTAAGATCTACAAAAGAAGAGGAAATTAAATCCAAAGTAAACAGAAGAAAAGACATAATAAAAATTAGAGTAGGGCCCTAGCCAGTTTGGCTCAGTGAATAGAGCATCAGCCCATGGACTGAAGTGTCGCAAGTTCGATTCCTGTCAAGGGCACATACCTTGGTTGCAGGTACCCCAGTCCTGGTCAGGGTGCCCGCAGGGGGCAACCAATCAATGTGTCTCTCTTACAGTGATGTTTCTCTCTGTCTCTCCCTCTCCCTTCCACTCTCTCTAAAAATCGGTGGAAAGCCCTAACTGGTTTAGCTCAGTGGATAGAGCGTGGCCTGCAGACTGAAGGGTCCCGGGTTCGATTTCGGTCAAGGGTACATACCTGGGTTGCGGGCTCGATTCCCCCAGAAGGGGAAGAACAGGAGGCAGCCAATCAATGATTCTCATCATTGATGTTTCTATCTCTTTCTATCCCTCTCTCTTCCTCTCTGAAATAAATAAAAATATATTAAAAAATAAAACCCTTTGCTGACTCCCCACTTAAAAAAAAATCAGTGGAAAAATATCCTCAGGTGAGGATTAACAACAACAAAAGAGTAGAAATCAATGAAATTTAAAACAATCAATAGAGAAAACCAAAATCAAAAGCTGGTTCTTTGAAAAGATCCATACAAGTGATAAACCCTAGCCAGACTAACAACAAAAGAGAGAAGGCACAAATTACTGCTATGAAAATGAAATGAAAAAGGAGCCATCACTATAAATCCTATGGACATTAAGAGGATAATAGAAGAATATTATGAACAACTCTATGCCCATAAATTTGATAACTAAGATGAAATGGACCAATTCCTTAAAAAGCAATCTACCAAAATTCAAAAAAAAATAATCTGAATAGGCCTATATTACACAGTATGAATAATTAGTAACCTTCCAAAACAGAAAGCACTGGGCCCAGATAGTTTTACTGCTGAATTCTACAAAAACATTTAAGGAAGAGATTATGCCAATTCTCTGCAATCTCTACCAAAAATAGAAACAAAAGGAATACTTCCTAACTCATTCTACGAGACCAGCATTATCCTAATACCAAACCCAAACAAAACCGTTACAAAAAAGGAAAACTACAGACTAATATCTCTCATGGACATATATGCCAAAATCCTCAAAATATCAGCAAACTGAATCCTACAGTGTATAAAAATAATTATACAGCAGGACCAAATGAAATTTATTTTTTTAAATATATTTTTTATTGATTTTTTACAGAGAGGAAGGGAGAGGGATAGAGAGTTAGAAACATTGATGAGAGAGAAACATCGATCAGCTGCCTCCTGCACACCGGCCTCCGGAGATGTGCCCACAACCAAGGTACATGCCCTTGACCGGAATCAAACCTGGGACCCTTCAGTCCGCAGGCCGACGCTCTATCCACCGAGCCAAACCTGTTAGGGCCAAATGAAATTTATTCCAGGTATGCAAGATTGGTTTGACATTTGAAAATCAATTAATGTAATCCATCACATCAACAGGCTAAATAAGAATATTATATAATCCTATCAGATATAGAAAAACCATTTGGCAAAATCCAACACCCATTCATGATTTAAAACAAAACAAAACAAAAACCATCAAACTAGGAATTTGAGGGGAACTTCTTCAACTTGATAAAGAACATATGGTACACAAAAACATACAGCAACATCATAACGGTCAGAAAATAGATGCTTTCCCCCTAAGATCAGGAATAAGAAATAAAATATCCTGGAGAGAACCAAGATGGCGGTGTAAGGTGTGCTGCCTCCCACAACAACATTGAAAATACCAACTATAAGACAAAACAGCTATTATTCAGAACCATGGGGAAGCTGGCCCAGTGGAAGTTCTACAACTGGAAGGAAAGAAAGAAGAGCATTGAGACTGAGTAGGATATGCAGAGGCGCCAAGAACAGAGGTACGGAGTCACGCACCAGGCGGGCTGCAACTGGAGGCGCGGTTTTTTTCAATCGAAAGGGGTTACAAACTCTCGAATCCACTGAGCTTGTTTGGGGCGGGATTCTGAGGTCCCAGACCCCTACGGGGAGAGGCGGGCCGGCCTTGCAGCGGGTTGGAAAGCAAGGGCGGCTTTCTCGCGGAGCTGCTCTCTGGCACTCGGGGACGCGCAGATGTGGAGTTTCGGAGAGGCGAGGAGTCACGGAGATGCCATTGCTGTTTGCTCCACCCTGGTGACTCCCTGAGACCCCGCCCTACTCAATTTACATCCCCGCCCAAGCTGTGCCAGAGGCACAAAAGGAACCACCGGCGCTTTTATAGCATAACCCAACAAACTGCAGATTTCAACTCCTCGCACCCATAAGGGACACACTCAAGAAGCAGAATCAGGTTCGGAGGAAGCCGGAACCGGACCCGGCTGGGCCAGCAACATGGAACCGCTGTACCAGCAAACGCACAAACAGGCCCACCAGATCCAGTCTCACATGGGACGCCAGGAGACGGCAGACAAGCAGTCTGTGCACTTAGTAGAAAATGAAATCCAAGCAAGCATACCAGATATTCAGCCAGCAAGAACGCCTGGAGATTTTGTCCAGCAAGGAGCCACCCAACAAAAGACAGAATACCAAACTTCGTGTTGACCAGTTAAAGTATGATGTCCAGCACCTGCAGACTGCTCTCAGAAACTTCCAACATTGGCGATACGCAAGGGAGCAGCAGGAGAGATAGCAAGAGGAGCTTCTGTCTCGCACCTTCACCCCCAACGTGGGATGCGGCACCCCCTGCGAGACTGCGATGGCCCCTGCGAGGCTGCGACAGCCCCTGCAAGGCTGAGACGGCCCCTGGGAGGCTGAGACGGCCCATGTGAGGCTGAAACGGCCCCCATGAGGCTGGGACGGCCCCTGGGAAGCTGAGAAAAATACCACATGAACTCACTCATTTATGGATAATAAGAAACATTATAGACTGATGAACAAAAATGGATACAGAGGCAGAGCAGCATTGAGCAGAATGTCAAACTACAGTGGGAACCCTGGGGAGGGTTGGGGGGAATAGGAGATCAACCGAAAGATTTATATGCATGCATATGAGAATAACTAATGGACACAAGACACTGGGGGGTGGGGGGAGCCGGGGGGAATGTCAAGGGGAGAAAAAAGGAGACATGTGTAATACTCTTTGTAATACTTTAAGACATAAAAAAAAAGAAATAAAATATCCTCTCTCACCACTCCTATTCAACCACACACCAAAATTTCTAGCCAATGCAATGGGACAAGTAAAGGAAATAAAAGGTATACAGATTTGAGAAGGAAGAAATGAAAATGTCTTTGTTTGCAGGTAAGATGATTATGTATGTGGAAAACCTCAAAGAAGAGAAAAAACAAGACTGGAACTCAAACAATATAGAAAACTATCAGGATACAAGACCAATCTACAAAAGTCAACTGCTGTCATACGATTCAGCAAGTCTACTTCTGGATATATAGCAGTGAGCAATTGGAGTTTGAAATTTAAAATACAACACTATTTTTGGGATTTGAGAGCTGGGTTAATGGAGGAGTGGAAGGAGTACCAAGAAAAGAAGGAATAACGGTCATGCCAAAAAAGGCCATGGCCATGTAGAGCCTATTCGTTGCACCAACTGCACCCAATGTGTGCCCAAGGACAAGGCCATTAAGAAGGTTGTCATTCCATTTTTGCTGGCTATAAGCGGGGTCTCCGGAACCAGCGGGAGCACACGGCGCTTCTTAAAAATGAAGGTGTTTATGCTCCTGATGAAACAGAATTCTATCTAGGCAAGAGATGTGCTTATGTGTACAAAGCAAAGAACAACATGGTGACTCCTGGTGGCAAACCAAACAAAACCAGAGTAATCTGGGGAAAGGTAACTCATGCTCATGGAAACAGTGGAATGGTTCGTGCTAAATTCCGAAGCAACCTTCCTGCTAAGGCTACTGGACAGAATCCGTGTAATGCTGTATCCCTCAAGGATTTAAACACTGAAAATAAATAAAATGGATTTGTAAAAAAAAAAAAAAAGAAGTTTGTCATTCAAAATATAGTAAGAGGCCACAGCCTTTAGAGACATTCCTGAAGCAAGTGTCTTCGATGCCTATGTGCTTCCCAAGCTGTATGTGAAACTACATTACTGTGTGCGCTGTGCCATTCACAGCAAGGTAGCCAGGAGTCGTTTTCGTAAAACCCAGAAGGACGGAACATCCCCACCCCAATTTAGACCTGCTGGTGCTGCCCCATGACCTCCACCAAAGTCTATGTAAGGAGCTAAGTCCTTAAGGACTGAAGAAAAGTTCTCTGGGGCGGGGGGGAGGGAGGATAAATAGAAACTGTACTTTAAAAATAAAATACAACACTATTTCCATTAGCACAACCTCCCCCCCCCCAAAAAAAAAAAGTTTAGGTCTAAATAAAAAAATTATGTATGAAATTTATACAAGGAAAACTTGAAAGCAATTAAAAAATATCTAAATTAATGGACAGCTATCCCACAATCATGGATAGGAAGACTCAATAGTGTTAAGATATCAGTTCTTCCCAAATACTATCTATATGCTGATGTCTCCAAAATGAATATTTCCAACTCCATCCTCTTCCCTGATGCCTAAGTCTATATATACCTTTCCTTTTTGATAGTTCCATTTGGATGTCCAATGGACATCTCAAATTCCAAATGGCCATAACAAAAATTGTACGGTAATGCAGTATTTTATTTATTCTGTCCATTAATGATTAACAGTTGAGAAAATTTACAATATTAATCTAAGATAAATTCTTTAAAATATTTCAATACCAGGTATCAATAAGAGAGTCAAAATTACTGTCAAAAAACTTATAATGAATGTTTGATGTTAGTCTACATACAGTTCAGCTTTTGGTGTAAAATTCTTTGGCTGCAAGAAAGAACATTTGGTTTATTTCACTAGTAGGAATATCTCTTAATGCTGAGATGGCCTCTTTTTGTATTTCTTCTGCTATTGATTTTTAGCATAGTTATCTATGGTTGTATGAATAGAATTGAGTGGATAGGTACTCATCATGTTTAAGAGTACATACCTGATTACTCTAGGAATGAGGAGGTAGACAGGTAATGCAACTGCCCAATACTTTTGAGACCAATAGGTTAAGCATGAAGAGTTTAGCCAAAATTCAGAAATAGAAGCCCACATGAGATAGTGGGAAACTACCATATCAAATATAACATAAAAACAACACACAGGCACATACAGAGCCCTTCTCTATCATTATGTATGTCTGTTTTAGTAGCTCATAGAGATAAAGAAACAGCCAATTATTCCTGAGTTTATCTCAAGTTCAGCTGATGGATTCAGGACTCTTACTATTCCCTAGATCTGGAAGGAGGTTCTTCAAAGAACTTCACTATTAGTAAAGAAATATTGACAACTCCACTGTTATGATCTTGTTATGATCTTACCTGGGAGAAGCCGTTGCTATCAAGTGTTCACTTTGAGGAACTGGCCAATGCTTCTCATTATTATAAGGTTTGGAAAGTCTTGGAAATATAGGTAGTTCCTGAGCAAATGAGGAGCAGAGGTTCATGGCCTTAGCCCTCTGTGCAGGAAGGATGTTTGCGGAAATTAGAGATGGGTATTTATTGTAGCTTCCATTGTCCGTTGAACCAAATTCCCTGAGAACCTCATTAGAGATAAGCAAAGAAAACTGTCCCACCTACTCGCTCGTCCTTGGGGACTCAAGAATGATGATGAAGTATATTATCAAGTCCTAAGTCAGAATTTAGAAATAAAGCACTCTAGGTAGAGACAGGTCCCAGAGAAAATTTCCAAGACCTCATTGCATCATCTTGTGGATCTAGGCTTCATCATCTTGCGGATCTAGGCTTATGTTTGTAGATTTTAAAATTCCATTAAGTTTTTTTCTTCTTATTTTCTTAGTTCAGAAACTGGGATTACTGTAGTATTTCTCTCACGTCTAGTCATTTACTGTGTAGAGTTAGTGATGTGTTTGCCGAGAGGGATGCTGGGGGTGGAGGGAGGGGGAGGCAATGGCATTACAGAGCTGTGCTTAATCCTTTAAAGCAGCGGTTCTCAACCTGTGGGTCGAGACCCCTTTGGGGGTCAAACGACCCTTTCACAGGGGTCGCCTAAGACCATTGGAAAACACATATATAATTACATACTGTTTTTGTGATTAATCACTGTGCTTTAATTATGTTCAATTTGTAACAATGAAATTGGGGGTCACCACAACATGAGGAACTGTATTAAAGGGTCGTGGCATTAGGAAGGTTGAGAGCCACTGCTTTAAAGCATTTGGTGTGAAGGATAACCTGATTGTAATTGCGAGGAGAAACGAATCAGAGAGAGCACAGCATGCCATGACAGAAACTCCACGCTCCGAGAGTAGATTTCTTTTGGGATATATTCTCAGCTCACAATGAGTCACTTTTCTGAGAATGAGAACCTCAGGGCTGTGGGCTCCAATTGCACAATTTATACTGCACCACCTCCTGCCCAGGAAGGACTCGTGATTGGAGGAGGGAACTAGGGGCTGATGCTGAGCGGCTGCAGGTCATTCTCAGTATGACTTGGTCTGGATATGTCGAGCCAGATGTTTACAAAGCTCTCCTGACTGCCGCATAGATGGAGATACAAAAGATTACAGAGGCCGTAACCAGTTTGGCTCAGTGGATAGAGCGTCGGCCTGCAGACTGAAGGGTCACAGGTTTGATCCCGGCCAAGGGCATGTACCTTGGTTGCGGGCACATCCCCAGTAGGGGGTGTGCAGGAGGCAGCTGATCTATGTTTCTCTCTCATTGATGTTTCTAACTCTCTATCCCTCTTCCTTCCTCTCTGTAAAAAATCAATAAAATTTTTTTTTTTAAAAAGATTACAGAGTGGGGCAAAAAGTGCAAACACAGAGAGAAGCAGAGATGAGCTAGAGAGACTACTGATGGCTTTCCAGTTCAGGGTTCAAGTCCTCTTCTGATAATTGGCTACATTGTGGCTTCACCCACAGTTCTTAGTTGCAAATAACAAAAACCAAGTTTTGCTGAGCTAAGCAGAGAATTATTTCTCGAAAAAGATAATGGATAACTTGCAAAGACACTGAGCAGCTGGAGAACTAGGTTTAGAAGGTCACACACCAGCTACAGATCATGCCACAGAACTGGTTTTATTATTATGCCAATGATTGCTGCTGCCTCCAAGCACAAATGTTAAGAGTTCATGGCTTTGGCCCCAGACAGTGTGGCTCAGTTGTTTGGGCATCATCCTGTGCACCAAAAGGTTGCTGGCTCATTGTGGTCCTGGGCACATGAATGGGTTGCAGGCTTGATCCCCAGTAGGGGACATGCAGGAGGCAGCCAATTGATGTTTCCTTGATTGATGTTTCACTTCACATTGATCTCGCTCTCTCCGTCTCCTCTCTCTCTAAAAATCAAATTTTAAATAATCTTTTATTTTTAAAGAGTTCATGGCTTTGACACAGCTGTCACTGGACATAGGCTGTCACCAGTAGCACTGTTGCCCTGGGAATCCATCTTGCTGCAATGGCTGCCACTACTAGACAAAGTTTCTCTTGGTTTCCCCTTCTTCATGTCAAAGGCTAAGTCATATACCCATCTGATGGGTAGTCATATACCCACATCTCAGCTGCAAGAGAGGCTGGGAGACAAGTTATTCAGGGTTTCTTTATATAGGAACTAGAGGCCCAATGCACGAAATTCGTGTACGGAGTGGGGATTCCCTCAGCTCAGCCTGCACCCTCTCCAATTGGGGACCCCTTGGGGGATGTTCGACTGCTGGTTTAGGACATAACTGGCAGTGGGACATCTCTCTTGCAATCTGGGACTGGCTCCTAACTGCTCACCTGCCTGCCAGCCTGATCACCCCTAATTGCCCTCCCCTGCTGGCCTGGTTGCTCCCAACTGCCCTCCCCTGCAGGCCTGATCCCGCCCCCAACTGCCCTCCTCTGCTGGCCAATTTGGTTCTGATTGGTCAGTTTCTATGCCAGTCAGTGTCAAAAGCTCCACCTCCTAGGCAGCCATTGGCTCCCCACAGCACCCTGATTTGGTTCTGATTGGTCGGTTTCTATGCCAGTCAGCGTCAAAAGCTCCGCCTCCTAGGCAGCTATTGGTTCTTCATAGCACCCACATTTGGTTCTGATTGGTCGGTTCCTTTGCCAGTCTGTGTCAAAAGCTCCACCTCCTAGACAGCCATTGGTTCTTCACAGTGCCCACATTTGGTTCTGATTGGTCGGTTCCTATGCTAGTCAGCATCTCTGGGCCTATCTCCGGGCCTGATCAGAGAGGCAGGGCTGAACAACAGCCCAGTGGAGGTGGGGAGAGAAAGAAAGGTTGGGCTGCTGGGAAAGAAAGAGGGAGAGAAAGAGAGAGGCAAGTACTGATCAACAGCTGTCACTACTAGAAAAAGTTTCTCTTGGTTTCCCTTTCTTCATGTCAAAGGCTAAGTCAAGATATCTGATGGGTAGTCATATGCCCACATCTCAGCTGTAAGAGAGGCTGGGAGACAAGTTATTCAGGGTTTCTTTATATAGGAATAAGTAGGCTTTTTACCCAATCATTTATAATACATAAATATATACATAACAAAGGAAGGATGAAAATATGACTGGATGATATAGTCTTCGTTTCCACAGGTAGCCATGAATCCTTAGTTGATAGTAATAATTTTCCTTATCCACAATCTAACTCATGTTCCCTTTGTCTTTAGCCAGCATCTCAGTTGTCCAAGGTTATTAAAATCTGATATAGTAACCTAAACTTTCATGTTTGAGAGATCTGGCGCCCTTTTGTTCTTACCCATATAAGATTATCCTGATCTTACACTGGACATGGTAATTCCAGAATCCTCTCAAGGAGATCTTTCCATCCACAATCCTCTGTTTCATTGTGTAGCAGCAAAACAATATTAGAATCCCCTTTTATGGCCAGTTTATCCAGTAGCAAATGGAGCCCAAATTGGCCAGAAAAAAAAATCTCTTCAGAATCTACTGTTATTGGGATAAGAAGAAAAATTTTGCAAGCTGATCATTAGGTAATACGTCTACCTCTTGTTTCCTTGCCCCATAAATTCCAGGTTGGGAGAAAGTTCAGCATGTATTGGTATGAAACATATACTGTATCCTGTAAAACAACCCTCTAGCCACACAGGGTAACGCAATTGGTGCCAAAACTGAGTCTGTAAAGATCATTTCCCTATTCCACAGGGTCAACTGCTCCTTGGGGATGGTGCACAAGTAAATGCCAATGAGCCCATGGGCCCCAGCCTTATTCCTTATATAGTTACTCTATTGTCAAGTAACAAATTATCCCGAAACTTAGCTACTTAAAACAGTAAACATGCATCTCACACAGTGCCTGTGGGTCAGGAATCTGGTCATGGCTTAGCTGACTGGTTTTGGATCAGGGCTTCTCATGAGAGAGCAGTTGAGCTGTCAGCAAGGCCTCAGTCATCTGCATGCTTGACTGTTGCTGGAGGACGGGCTCCCAAGATGGCTTGCTCATGGGGCTATTGGAAGCCTCCGTTCCTCACACAGGCTTCTCCGTAGGGCAAACTTGGTCTGTCCTTGCAGCAGAGTAGCTGGTTTCCCCAGAGCAAGTGATTCAAGAGAGCAAGATGGAGACCATATCCTTTATAACTGAGCTCCAGAAGTCACACACCACCATTTCCACAACATCCGATTGCTTAGACCAGTGATTCTCAACCTTCCTAATGCCGCGACCCTTTAATACAGTTCCTCATGTTGTGGTGACCCCCAATTTCATTGTTACAAATTGAACATAATTAAAGCATAGTGATTAATCACAAAAACAATATGTAATTATATATGTGTTTTCTGATGGTCTTAGGCGACCCCTGTGAAAGGGTCGTTCGACCCCCAAAGGGGTCTCGACCCACAGGTTGAGAACCGCTGGCTTAGACACTACTATGGACTGACTGTATTCCCACAAAATTCATATGTTGAAATACTAACCCCAAAAGTAATGGAATGAGGAGGTGGGGCCTTTGAGAGGTGACTAGGTCATGAGGGCAGAGCCATCACCAATGGGTCTAGTACAGGAGAGGCCTGCGGAAGCTCCTTGTCCCTTCTGCCCTGTGAGGTTACACAGGAAAACCACCTATTAACCAGGAAGTGAGCTCTCACCAGACACCAGATGTGCCAGCATCTTGACGTGGAACTTTGCAGCCTCCAGAACTATAGAATATAAATGTCTGTTGTTTATAAATTTCTGTTGTCTGTGATATTTTGTTGGTGCAGCCTCAATGGATTAAGACACAAAGTCAGCCCAATTCAAAGTGAGAAGGGATTGCTCAAGACTATGATCATTGAGGGCCATCTTAGCAACTGGCTACATCTCTTTTATTATAAAGTGGGTTTCTTGGTTAGAAATGTTTGTGGGGGGCATCTTTAATACTCTCAACAACAATCCTATATAATAAAAGTCTAATATGCAAATTGTCTCCTCAACTGGGAGTTCGACTGGGGGGCAGGGCCAGCTGGCCAACTACCTGTGTCCCCTCCCCCTGGCCAGCCCAGCCTGCCCGCCCAGTTGGGGCGGGCCAGCCGGACCCCACCCGTGCACAAATTCGTGCACTGGGCCTCTAGTAATAAAATAAACAAATAAATAAATTACATTTGTAGGATGCCAAGTTGATGAATAGATCCATTCATCCCTAAAAGACATTCTGTCAGTCTTGCAACCTCAGGTTGATTAAGCACCCTTCAGGTAACATTCATTTCCCTTCCTGAGTGTTTATTTTTTTAATATATTTTTTGTTGTTTTTTTAAATATATTTTATTGATTTTTTACAGAGAGGAAGGGAGAGGGCTAGAGAGTCAGAAACATCGATGAGAGAGGAACATCGATCAGCTGCCTCCTGCACACCTCCTACTGGGGATGTGCCCGCAACCAAGGTACATGCCCTTGGCTGGAATCGAACCTGGGACCTTTCAGTCCACAGGCCGACGCTCTATCCACTGAGCCAAACCGGTTAGGGCCTGAGTGTTTCTTAATGTTCTCAGATATCAATCCTCATCGGAGGTTTTCTACCTATATCATCCCACATTATATATCATCTTGATTAAGTGGTAAGTGATGCCTGAGATGTCATAAAGATCCTGAATCTGACTCACGAAGCTCAAACCTTCACATGCCTTTAGGTCTGCAGAACCAAATACACAAACCAGCATTGCCTCCTAGACCAGAAATCTTGGGAAGCTTAAAGCAGCTATTTTCAACCATTAACGTGCACAGAAATCACCTGGGGATGTTGTTAAAGAGAAGATCCTGACTTAGGAAGTCTGGGATGGAGCCTGAGATAATGCATTTGCAACAGTCACCCAGGCAATGCCTGGTCCTCAGATCACACTGAGTAGCAAGGGCTTGCCCCTGACTCGGAGCCCCCTACGTACCTTTACACGCTGCTGGCTCACAGCCGACCTCACCTTTTGAAAGGATATCAGGTCCGAGGTCAGCCCTGGCCTCCAGCAGTCCCAGCCTGTGGAAGTGGGACTTGGAAATCCTAACACCTCCCTAACCAGGAAGGGGAGACAGCTGGGATTGGAGACCTAGAGGAACGGGAGCTGGTGGAATGTGGAGACTCACAGGACGCGCCAGTTGTCCAGGTTTGGCGGGCACCAACCCCAGCGTGCCGAGAGGGGGAGGGGGAGGGGGA
>NW_005365229.1:5240808-5251738 GCF_000412655.1 Myotis brandtii
GACACATGGAGGGTCGGGGAGTAGAGAGAGGGAAGGAGACGGCTCTGAGCTGATGCCCCCGCCACTCAAGTGTAACTGGGCAGGAGCAGGCGGGAAGGAGATGACGGTCCGCTTTCATTGGATAATTAAAGGAAGATAGCCAGGGGCGGGACACGGAGGCCGGGAGCCGCAGCCTCCGATTGGTCCCGTTCGGTGGAGGTGTGCGCAGCGCTCGGGGGGAAGAGGTGAGATTGTCCCTCCTTTGCTGCCGGTAGCTTAGCGGACCATCTGAGGAGGTCCTCCCTGCGCGCGGGAGACGCACGTGGAGAAAGTGGGGGGGGGGGGTAAAGGGGGTCCCAAAAGCTTAGTAATCAACAAATATTTCAGTGCAGTGGTTTATAAAAATCAAAATTAATGCAAACGTCTTTAAACGAAATATCAAACATTTAAGATGGAAGTTCATTTAATATTATTGAAGACCTTCATTTGGCCCAGAGAGACTGTCACATATGGCAGTTCCCTCCGCTGAAACCGAGATAGGCCAAGAAGTAGATTTTGGTTAACTTACTTCCACTAAAGCTGGTGTGAAAATAAAACGAAACCGGACGTTAATTAAAGCAGTGACAACCGACTTTATTCAGTAACTCCTGACAGCAGGGGAAGGGGCGGGCACCATTCCAATTTCTGCAGAGGTGATGGCGTTAAAGGGAAAATGAGGAAGTGGGGAGGGGGAGTCGCCGGGGCGTAAGCACCCAGGAAAGTGGAATTTTACAAAAAAGTGGGATGAGGGGGTTGGTCCTTGTGAAACCCACCTGGGTCTGCTCTTACGGAAGTTAACCTCCCATCCTCTCGCAGGGGCCCTCTCTCTTCAATATTCCCGGGACAGAGAGCAAATTCGTTTGGCAGCCTTACTTTTCCTGAGGCAAGCACTTTAAGGGGGGCCAGGGTCGTCCCGGAGATGTGGTCTTGAGCCGCCAGGTGCCAACATTGGTGTTTGTTCAAGTTTTTTAGGCCAGAGTTGAACCTGGTCCACAAAAGGGAGGAGCCTGACTAGAGTTTGGTCAAGGAGGGAATCTTTTTCACTAGGAAAGCAAAATTTTAAAATATTCTGGTTTGGGCATAAGTAAAATATTGGAATTAGATCTGTGAGTTGTAATAGACCTAATTTTAAATTTTTAAATATTTTTAACTATTTTAAATGTTTGGGGGGAAATTAACTATTAACAATACATTAAAACATGCATATCAGGCTTCAATATGACTTGGAAGCTCCAATATAAGGTGGCAGAGAGCTGAGCCAAGCCCGTAAGTTCCTTCAGGAAACTTTTTCGTCTTCCTCTCCAGTGACTTCCCCATATATTTTAAAATATATTTTTTTTATTGATTTCAGAGATTCCCCCGTCAGAGCACATGCCACGGTTTTGGGCTCGATCCTCAGTAGGGAGCATGTAGGAGGTAGCCAATTGACGATTCTCTCTCATCATTGATGTGTCTATCTCTCTCTACTTCTCTCTTCCTCTCTGAAATCAATAGAAATATTTTTTTAAAAAATAAAAAGAGGGACTTATCTGGGATTTGAACCCAGGACTTCTCATACCCTACGCAAGAATCTTAACCCAGATCAACAAGCTACCCAAAGTTCTGGACCTTCTTTATAATTACACTAGAGGCCTGGTGCACGAAATTCTTGCACTCGAGGGTCCCTTAGCCTGGCCTGAGCCCTCTTGGGGGTTGTCTGACTGACAGCTTAGGCCCAGCAGGCGAACATCCTTAGCACTGCTGTGGAGGTGGGAGAGGCTCCTGCCACCGCCGCTGCACTCGCCAGCCATGAGCCTGGCTTCTGGCTGAGTGGCACTCCCCTGTGGGAACGCACTGATCACCAGGGGGCAGCTCCTGCATTGAATGTCTGCCCCCTGGTGGTCAGTGTGTGTCATAATGACCGGTTGTTCTGCCGTTCAGTCAATTTGCATATTAGCCTTTTATTATATAGGATGACTCTCTAGGGATGGGATGAGCAGCGCCTGTAAAGTGGCACAGAGACCCCGATTCCACACCCACAGTGAAGGGTTCAGCTGGGGGGTGGGGTGGAGGGCAGTGGGTAGGAGGGAGCCCAGTGTTCCTCTTGCCCACAAAATGAGGAATAGCCCCTGCACATCCTCCTCCCCCCACATGGAGGCTCCAGCTCTGACAACAGAGAACCTCTGGCTAGGAAGGGTGGGCGGCAGAGCCGGCAATCCCATCATCCCCATGCCTTCCTTGGGTCACTTTGCAGTGGTTTATAAAACCACTGCAAGGGCACTTAGTGACAAGGGCACTGGGGACATGGTGGTGCAATAGCTCCCCAGCGTTGAGTGTTTTTGAGCCCCAGTCACTGAGACTCCTTGGAAAGGCCGCACCGCTATGGATGCTCACTAAACGCCGCCTGCGCCTGTGGAGTTTCTCAGAACTCCTAGGTCCAAACCAAGAAAAAGAACCACCCAACATGAGGCTCGAACCCACGACCTTGAGATTAACAGCCTCCTGCTCTACCAACTGGCCTAGCCAAAAGTCTCTCAGGATGTGTTATCATGTCTAAAATTTTCCAAGTGCCATGAGTGGTGAGGCTCGACTACCAGCTCTCTGCCACCTTATATTGGAACTTTCAAGTCATATAGAGGTTAGATAATGAATTGGACCTGGCCACCAAGGGCAGGTCAACAGCTAAAGCTTCCAACGCTACAGCAGCGGTGCTCCCAGTCCAAGACTTCCCTCACCACCCGGTGGACTCTAGCTGAGAAACTAGTCCCCACCACTGGGGAGCCTACCTCCAGTACAGGAAGGAGCAGCTTCAGCAGCCAGAAGAAGAGGAAGGGGTAAACAAATAAATAAAAGTTAAACAAAATAACAAGTGAAAACTTAGGGTGAAATGAACCACAGTGAAATTATTGATCCTTGAAAGACATCTGGATTGTTTCCTTTTTTTTTTTTTTTTACTGTTACAATATAATAGCTATAAACATTCATGTACAGTTTTTTTGTGTGAACATAAGTTAAAAGTCTTCATTTTTCTGGGATAAACACCCTATTCTATGTAAGGTTTTATGTGAGATCAATTTTTTTTTTTTTGGTATCTTCCATTATTTGGTCTTTTTGTTGTTGTTGTTGTTGTTTTATTTTCAATTACACTTGAAAATATTAGACATGTAATTTAAGAAATGATCCCCCTGATAAGTCTAGTGCCCACCTGGCATCATACATAGTTATTACAATACTAGAGGCCCAGTGCACGAAATTTGTGCACTGGTAAGGTCCCTAGCGGCTGCCGGCTGCCAGCTGCCGGCTGGGTACTCCCTCCCTTTTCCCCCAGCCAGCCTGGCCCCTGGTCAAACTCCCAGAAGAACTCCGATCAAGGGGACAATTTGCATACTATGCTTTTATTATATAGAATTATTGACTATATTTCTTATGCTGTACTTTACATCCCCATGACTATTTTGTACCTACCAATTGTACTTTTTTTTTAAAAAGAGAATGTCTTTATTTTTAAAAATATATATTTTTTATTGATTTCAGAGAGGAAGAAAAAGGGAGAGATAGAAACATCAATGATGAGAGAGAATCATTGATTGGCTGCCTCCTGCACACCCCCTACTAGGGATTGAGCCTGCAACCCAGGCATGTGCCCTTGACTGGAACTGAACCTGGGACCCTTCAGTCCACAATCCAACGCTTTATCCACTGAGCCAAACCAGCTAGGGCCCAATTGTACTTCTTACACTTGTCACCTTTTTCACCTAGTCTCCCCACCCTTCCTCCCATCAAAATTTTCTTTTTAGTACACTCGACTAAAGCCATCTGGGTCAAGAATTTCCCTTGGAGGATATTTGACTATTGATTCACTTTCATTACTGGTTTTAGGATCATTTGCATTTTTATTCCATTAGGATAAGTTTTATATTTCAAAACTACAAAGGCCAGCCAACGTGGCTCAGAGGTTGAGCATTGACCTATGAACCAGGAGGTCAGGGCACATGCCTGGGTTGCAGGCTCCATCCCAGGTATGCAATGTGCAGGCTGCTGATCATCTTTGATGTTTCTATCTCTTTCTCCCTCTCCCTTCCTTTCTGAAATTAATAAAAATATATTTTCTAAAAATACAAATATATATATGTGTGTTTTTTTTAAGTTTCAGAGACTTGTTTAGAATATGAGATGTATCTTAAGTTATGCAACAACTGTAAAGTCCCTGGGTTAAGCATGTCTTCTTTCATTAGTCCTTAATCAGTTTCTGCAGTTTTATCAATAACATTAGCTTTTTCTAAGATTTGTCTTCAGGATTTATCATTAATCTCTATCATATTTTGTTTTCTACTTCATTAATTTAATCTCTTATCATTTTTTCCTTCTTCTAACATTTGTGTATTTATTTTTGCTGTTCTTTTTCTAACTTCCTGTCATTAGTTTTCAACATTTTGTGTCTATTATGCACATTTAAGGCTATCAATTTCCCTCTAACTACTGCTTTAGCTATGTCCTACAGGTTTGGGTATGTAATATTTTCATCATCATTTTCAAAGTGTTTTCTAAATCCCATTGCAATTTCTTTCTTAACCCATACAAATTTTAGATGTGTGTCGTTTAATTTGCAATCATATTGGGATATTTTAGTTTTTCTTTATTTTTGTATTATTTATTTTGACTTATTTGTAGTTTACTATTCCTCTTTACTTTTTAATTGAATGTTACATACATATATTGAGTTTTGTTTCAATTTTCTGTATTTTTATTTTTAGAAGACTTAGTTCTTTTTTTATTTTACCTAGTTTCTATCCTCAAAGATTCTTTTATTATTGGCTTTCATGGTTTTATACATAATAAGGATAGTTGTATTATATTCTGTCTGATCATCTTGGCATCTGAAATCTTTGTAATTTTATTTCCATTGCCTGTTCTTTGGTTGTTGCTTATAGTGTCTTCTTTGCTTGTTGTTTTTTATTGTGAGTTGCCTATTTTTCTCCTAAACTTTTTTTGTGTGGGGAATTCTGTGAGATCTGGAATAAAAGTGTATTTCACACAGAAAACTGTTTATTTCTACCAGGGAGGGGCTCAAGGACTTACTAGTCATGGATCAGTTTAAATTAAATCTTTTACTTGAGGTTTTTTTTTTTTTTCCAATTGGCCCTTGCATACACAGAATTGGATAATTCATAATCCTTGGTTCATGGCACACTCTCAAACTCACCATCCCAAACAAAAAGAATAATATTTGTCCAACCACATGGTCCTCTCCACCACCCCACTCCTCTCCAGCGTAACCGGCCCCCAGACCCTGTTGGAGACAGATGCTCTTGGCACCCCTTGGCACTCTCCTTACCATCACATGCTGAAGGCACCAGCAGGCGGACACTTGCAGGAGGACTTTATAGGAGGACTTTCCCTGGGCCCACGTGCTGGGCCAGCAGGAAAAGCTGAAGGAGCTAATTCACCTCCCACAGCTCCACTTTCCTCTCACCCCCAGGTATTGGGAAGAAAGATGCCTTCCCAATGAGGGAGTGTTTTGTAAGAATTGGCCACCCCCAGGCATCCTTCCCGACCTCCCCAGAGGAAAAGGGGAGCGTCAGGAGGCCACCTTAGGTGAGGGGTGACCGGCTGGGGAGGCAGTCTAGGGAAGCCCGTACCCATGGCCTCTTCCCCAGCTCCCAGTCCCCGTGGAGAGGCCCTGCCTCTGGGGCTCGGACTGCAGGGGGCGCCCCAGGCTGGGTGTTGAAAAGGCGTCCGGCACGGATGCCTGGTGCACACAGGAGGGAACACCTAACTCGGACCCGCACCGCCACTAGCTTGTCGCGAGTCAAGGTTGGCGCTTTGAAAGTTTCATTTTATTTGTGTAAAGCGGTAGTGCGATGCACTTAGCCTTTTATGAATTCTCTCCCACGGAGCCAAGCTTCGTGACCCTGTGCTGAGATCCCAAGGCCGAGCCTAGATCTCTGATCTCTGATCACATCTGGAGAGTCCCAGAGGGCTCGTCCGGATCTCCCGCACCCACGGAGAATCGCACCCCGACACCAACGAGCTACCCGCGAGGCTCTTGGCGGCCGGGGAGGCGGCCGGGCGGGACCCGCGGAGGCGGTAGATGTGCGACATCAAGGATGGTCAAGGGCCTGGTCATGCAGATGACCACCTGTCCAGTCTCCAAGCCTTTGCTGCCCCTTCAGGATGTCTGGAGAGCCCACCCCTCGGGGCTATATGCCCTCCCTCTTCTCCCCAGAGTCCCAGGCGCACTGATTCTGACCTGGGAGCCAGGGATGCCACCATTCCCAGGCAGGTCTCTCCTGTCAGGGAGACCCGTGGGCCAGTGGACAGGTCCAGTGAGAAGGAGGGGGACCTCCCCTCCCTGGCCTTCACCTTGGCCTCTCCTAAGAGCCTGTCACCCAGTGCTCTCTCTCTGAGTCCTGACCCTGCCTCGGGTCTTGCCTGCCCTGGAGGTCGCAGGCCCCGGAAAGCTGCTCAGTCCCAGCCTCCAAAGAGAAAGAGTGAGCAGTCTGTCGAGGGGAGGGGGAGGAAGAAGAAGAGGTACTGCAGCCAGCGTGGAGCAGTGGGGGGCCCCTCCTGCCCCCAGTCAGGCGGCCCAAACTAAATGGGACCTGGCTGTGCCCCAGAGGAGCCCAGGGCTCCTTCTCATTTCAGAGCTGATCCTGGCTGTTCTAGGGAGGCTGGGAGGTGGGAGGCTGGGAGGGAGGCTGGGAGGAAGGCTGACGTGGAGAGTCGTTTTGTTCTACGGACCAAAGCAACCGGCCAGCAAAGGTCCTGGCCTCAGGGGCCCTGCCTGGCCCGGCACCGGGAGAGGGTGGCTGTACCTGGGCGGGTCCGCGGCGCCCTCCCCAGCTCCCCGGGGCGAGGAGGTGGGTCCCCCCTCCGGTTTCCCGAGAGAGCGCAGAGCCCCACGCGCCCTCCGATCCCATCCGATCGGAGGGGCTAATTTCCTTGCGCTCTCGCCTAGGAAGGCCGGGTAGCCTGGGAGGGGGCCGGGGGCGGGAGGCGCGGGAGCCACTGAAGTTCCGCTCCCGGAGGCCCGAGCCCCCCACTAAATCGCAACTTCAGCGGAGGGTAGGTAGGCTTTACCCCGGACTTGATGGCGTTGGTCTGGAACGCTAGGAGCTCTTATTCCCCGAGCAACCAGCTAAGCGCTCTCCCTCCTGTGAGCAGCCTCCGGAGTCTCCGCCTCTGACCGCGGTTGGCTGGGAGGCGGGACCCCCAGCGCCAGGGATGCTTCTGCGTTACTAGGCCCCCACCTGGTTGTGCCGGCAGGAGCCTCGGCCCAGTAGGTCTCCCCTATATCCCGCTGAAGACAGAGAAAGGGAAAGGGGGGGGCTCAACCCGGGGCCACTGGCACCCAAAGCGCCAAGCAGACCTCCGAGACCAGGGATTTTCAATCCGTGTGCCTGGGGCGGGCGTGGGGGTAGGAGTGGGTTAGAAGAGGTCAATGGCGGGGGGGAACATATGTAATACTTTCAACAATAAAGATTAAAAAAACACCCGTGATACCTGCCCAGCCGGTGTGGCTCAGTGGTTGAGATTCGCCCTATGAACCAGAGGTCACCGGTGGATTCTGGTCAGGGCACGTGCGGGGGTTCCGGGCTCCATCCCCAGTAGGGGGCGTTCAGGAGGCAGCCAATCAATGATTCTCTCTCATCATTTACGTTTCTCTCTCTCTTTGAAATCAATGAAAATATTTTAAACACACACACACACACACACACACACACACACACACACACACAAAACTCATGTGATACCTGACTAGTCAGGGGCACTGGCTTCTTTACCCTTAGATTGTAAAAAAAAAAAAAAGCCAACAGAACAATAGTCATCCGTGTGAATGAATCAAAACTATTGTATACCTATTTTTTTTGTCAAATCGGCAAAAAATCTATATTTTGTGATGTGCAGCAGGATTTTAGTCATCAGTTTATGTGTGCCGTGAGATGGAAAGGGTTGAAAATCCCTGCCTTAGATCAACGAGCCACCATGCCAGGCTTGCCTTGCCCCTGCCCCTCTTCTTTTACTTTCTCTTTCTCCTTCGGCAGCTGACAAGGGAAAACTTACACAATCAACCAGGTAGCTCAGTTGTTAGGGACCACACCCATACATTTGGCTCTGTGGTGAGCTGCTACAATTCTGGGAAGTCCCAAAACCTCATGCCTCCTACCAGGGTGGGTGGTCTCCCCATGGGCTTCCCCAGTGGAGGAAACAAGAGTCGGAGTGGAAGCCATGCCCCAAGCCAGGCTGCTGCCACTCAGACCAATCATCTGTCCCCTGTTTCTTAGGGGGGAGCGGGGGAGGCAGGAACAAAACAAGACACTGGAATTCCCAGATTACCAAACGTTAGGATCCCTGTACCCCTCTACTTGATCAGACATCTGAATCAAACTCTCCCCCAACATGACCCCATGGGGACCAGGGGGATTGGAGTCTGGACAGCGTTCTGAGTGAGAGGTTAGCAGTAAAAGGAGTTTCCGTGGGTGGCTCATTCGTTCAAGGGATGATTCTCGCTTAGTGTTCAAAGAGGGTCAAGTCCCAGAGGAGTCCAGTTTTCAGAGTTTCTTGTCTTTTAGTTGGGGACAGCCCCGGGGAGGGTAACCCTCCTGGGACTCCTTCCCAGGGCCTTTGCCAACAAGGAGTGAGGAAGCCCTCAGGTCGGCCTTATAGGGCGTCATTGATCCTTGTCTTGGCCTGGGACTGGGTGGCTGAACTGCTAGTCTCCTGGCCCTCCAGAAATGGGGGTCCAGAAGGCAGATCCCAGTTCAAGGGCTGAAACCCAACATGGCTTCCTGGGGTGAGCAGGCGTCTGCTTTTATTATAAGTCTTTATTATAACTGCTTTTATTTTAACTCTCATTGTGCCCCATCAGGGAGCTTTTTAGACCTAGGTGGAAAGCCCAGAACAGAAAAACAACCTACAAGGAGCAGAAAAACAGCCCATAGGGACCGGGAACCCAGATGCCTTCATGGCCCACAACTGGCGATTTAAAAACCCACCCAGCAAAAATCCACCCAGCTGGGGCTCAAACCCACGGCCCTGAGATTAAGAGTCTCCTACTCCACCGACTGAGCTGGCGGGAAACCACACAGATACAGTTTACTGAATCTTTAAGTTAAAGCCGAGTTTTAGATCAATGTGATGCCACAGTTGAAACCGGAATATGGACAACGTTTTCAGTTGTACCCATTGCCTTCAACCCAGACTCCAAGCCCAGCAAAAATCCACCCAGCCTAGGGCTCAAACCCACGGCCCTGAGATCAAGTCTCCTACTCCACGGACTGAGCTGGCGGGAAACCACACAGCTGCAGCTTACTGAATCTTTAAGTTAAAGCCGAGTTTTAGATCAATGTGATGCCACAATCGAAACCGGAATATGGACATTTTCAGTTGTACCCATTGCCTTCAACCCAGACTCCAAAGGTCACATGTAGCCCGAGACCCCCTGATGTTGCCAGGCGCCAAGCTGGGTCCTAGTCCTTCTCTGTGCCGAGTCCCTGGGTCCCAGAACCACCCTGAAGCCATTGGAGGAGGGTGAGTCAGCTTGAGGCTGCTCCAGAGATTCGGGAGCCAGGGACACCTTCCACAGGGTGATGGAAAGCCAGGTCTGACCCACTGATTCCTCCTTCCCTCGAAAGATTTTGCTGAACTCAGACTCGAATCCATCCTAGTGGGAGCAGGCCCGAAGAATCCAGCTTCTTGGGAGGGATTGACACATTGCCAGGATCTTCCCGTTTGGAACAAGAGACTGTTCCGTTTCCTGCCCAAAGCCAGTCAGGAGAGTTTGAGGCAGGGAGGTGGGAGGGGTCTTGGAAAGAAAACCTGGCTTCCACTGGACCAGCTGAAGGATTGGGACTGGGGTGGGGAGGCAGGCTGGAAACTCAGAGAGGAGTTCATGTTATAGTCTTGAGGCACTGTTGAAAGTGCTTTTCAAAAAATAAGTTTTAATATCCCAAATAAGTTTTTGAGGCATGACCTGCTATTATCCCCACTTTACAGATGAGTAAACTGAGGCCCTTGAGAGTCCAAGCATTGTAGGTCTAGATTTGAGGAGTCCTGGTTGGGAATTGAGGAACCTAGTCCTGCAGCCCTCCCCCATCCCTAAAAGAACTGCCCAGGATTTGTGTCCTGGACCTTTCACACCTAGGGGGAGGCTCAAGACCCCAGGCCGCAAGCCGATTGGCCATGGGAATTTCCCAGGCCAGATTTCTCCAGGAAGCACAGAGTTCTCCAGGGACTGGGGCTCAGGGATGGAGCCTGTGCAAGGAAGTTTGGGTACATGGCTCTGGGACAGGAGCTAGCTCTGTGGGTCTACAGTGTCCTAAAGTGGGATCTGAAAACTGCAGGGTGGGGAGCGACGGGGAGGGACTCAGGCACCAGGAACCTCCCCTCTCCACCATCTCCATTCTCAACCCCTTTTTTCTCCATCGTAAAATAAAGGGTCCCCCGCCATGGCATGCACACTACAAAAATGCCCCGGTGCAAGGGAAGGGCCTGTCAGGGATCTGAATCCAGGGCCTCTCACTCCCAAAGCCCAGAGAGTAGCCCTAGATTAACATGTCCATCCAGGTCCGTTTCCTCACCTCTCTCTCTCCCTTTCATGGAGGAAAATGGTTTTACCCCCTGGTTCTGTGGGGGCGGAGCCATCCATTCTTCTGAAAGTCACTGGCCGAGCCAGGCCTTGGGCTGGGGATACAGCGAGTGCCAACCTGTCCAGGGGACCTCAGTAGCTGTGATCAGGGACAGGGTCTCCTACAGCTGGAAGGAGCACTGCCAGGCTGGAGCGGGGACAGTGGACAAGGAGGGGATGAGACTGCCTGCACTTGGGGAGGGAGGGCAGAAGGCCCCAGAAATCGGGGTCAGGTTTAGTGTTAAACAGGTCTGTTCCTTGTTCCCTGTATTGTCCTCACTGTCACTGGGGCTCCTGGCTTCCTCC
>NW_005365229.1:5251778-5256728 GCF_000412655.1 Myotis brandtii
GTGGGTCTGCATACAGCTTGTCTGGAAAAGGCCAGGAGGGCACATCTTGGGGTGTCACCTGCGTCCTTTTATATGATGGGTTCCAGTTTGGTCTGGGCCCTGTAATCAGATGGTCAGACTTGTTCCAGCTGGGAGCCCAGAGTGGGTGGAGGCCTCAGTTAAACCCACAGGTTCAGGGCCATAAGAGGGGGCCCAAGAAGGGGTGCCGGTCAGGTCCCTAAGATAAGAGCCTCAGCTCAGCACCCCCACCTCTCACCCACAACCCTGCACTTCAGGCCTCACTCTGCCTTTGTGTATTTAGACCACCTCCCCCCAAATTACACCTCCGAACCCCGGGAAGGAATCTCACCCAAGTGTGGTGCTGAGGAGGAGCCGAAGCTCTTCTTGTGAAGATCACTAGACAGATGAGTTGTTGAAGAGCCTGGGAAAGCCCAAGGAGGGGCGCGTATTGAACCCACGACTCTCATATGACGATCTCAGACTCATACTGACGGGCTGAGCCGGCCAGGCTCTCTGGCCTTTGTTCTGGGGCCTCGGATGCCTTGGTTGCTGAAGTTCCAACGCTGCGACCAGAGGAGACAGAGAACGGAGGTGGGGCTTCGGCCCCGACAGCAGCCGGACAGTAGCTGATGCGCCGGAGCTGCCGCTGCTGTGCAACCGGCCGCTTCCCCGCCGGCTCGCACAGGCCTGGGCGCTGAGCGCTCGGTTGAGCCGGTTTGAGGTCTGGGGTCGCTGAGTGCGCAGCCGGGCGCCCGGAATTTGAGGAGTGCGGCGGCCTGTCTCTCCTGGAGGGTCCTGGGTCCCAGCCCAAGGGCATTTGTGGGACAAGGTGCCGCGGAGCTGGAGTGGGGCCGGGACCTGAGTGGGGCGGGTGCTGGTTCTCCACGCCGAGCTGGGCCCTAAACAGCGGAACCAGCACAGCAAAATGCTGGACCTGTGCGGGGAACGCGGGGCCCTTCCGCACCGTGGGCGCCGCGGGGCACCTTGAGGTACCCACCAGCTCTGGGCGCCGTCAGTGTGCAAGGGGTGGGGGTCCGAGAAAGGAAGCTCGCGTGGGGCAGCGCCGCGTGGCCTAACGGAGGAGGCACTGGCCTCCTAAACCAGGGACGATGGGTCCCACCCAGGGTGGTTTCCGCGCCCCAAAATGTCAGCATCCGCTGAAAGACGCACCTTCTAGGACTCCCACGATTGGGGACGGATGTTTCTTTGCACCTCGTGAAGGTTAGAAAAGAAAAGTGAGCCAGACCTGCTGGCTCTGGTTTGGGGCTCAATCCCCAAGTGGGGAGCCTGCAGGAAGCCAGCAATCAATGATTCTCTCTCATCACTGTTGTTTCTATTTCTCTGTTCCTTCTCCCTCCCTCTCTGAAATCAATTAAAAACAATTTTTTTTTTTTTTAAGAAAGAAAGAAAAAAGAAAGAAGTGAACACAGGCCCAGGCCAGCCCTGAGCAGACCCTGGCCCTTTTGGGTTGTAGCAACCGGACCATCCCGGGAAGAAAAATATCGGAATTACAGAGCTCACATAGAACTGAACCTGGGACCACTTGCATCCAAAGCAGGAGTCACACCCCTACACCAGCGAACCGAACTGTCTTTTGTAGGTGTCCTTGATTCCGTCAACTTTCTCCCCCTCCCTCAGATGGGCCAATGTCCCAGATGCCCGCCCCCTCCTCAGGTCCAGGGATACTGACTGAACTGTCCTCCTTTCAGGGCTGTGGGCTGAACATACCCCACCTCCTGCAGGGCCATTGGGATCAGGAAAGGCCGAGGCTGTGGTGGGCGGGGAGATGGGCGGGGAGATGGGCAGGTGCAGGACAAGTTTAGGTGTGTGATTCAAGCCTCAGGTGCTAGAGGTCTCAGGTTTGAGTCTCCTGCCCGCCTTCCTACCCCTTTTCGCAGAGTCAGCCTGGGACACCTCACCCTCTGTAGCTCCTGCCCCCGCCCCCGCCCCGGCCCCCCGGGGAAGCACCCAGCTAACCCTACTGGGCCGATAACTCCAGGGCCTTGGTCCATGAAGCCCCCCACTATGTTCAGGGTGAACCAGGGTCTAGCTAGCCAGTGGCCTTATACTACTGTTTATTGTTAATAGTGACCAGTGTGGTGTCACCCCCCCCGCCCGGGGGAGCACCCAGCCAACCCTACTGGGCCGATAACTCCAGGGCCCTGGTCCACGAAGCCCCCCAACTATGTTCAGGGTGAACCAGGGTCTGGCCAGTGGCCTTATACTACTGTTTATTGTTAATAGTGACCAGTGTGGTGTCGGGGTACCCTGAGCATCCACTTCACAAAGTAGATCTCTCCACTTTGGTCCAGGTTTCTCCTCACCTCCCCGTTCCCTTCCTGGGATCCGAGCAGAGACTGCAGGGCTACTTCAGCCTGTGGCCCAGTGCCCAGCAGCAGCCCCCTGTCCTGCCCTGCATTACTCTGGCCTTTAATGATGGACATAGAGATTGCCCCATCCTTCTTTGTCCTGGTGGAGTAGGAGGCGACGACCTTCTCCCTCAGCCAGAAGGTGTCAGAGGAGGCCTCCTGGGGATCTTCAACTCCATTCCTGCCCAGCAGTAAAGGAGGCCCCACCCGGGGTGAGCTACCTCCGCAACAACGGGACGGTGCCCTCTTTACCCACCAGAGGGCGCTTTGTCAGAGGAGGCTGGTAAACCAGAGACAAGATCGAGTTTCCTAACATAATACCGAAAATGTCCAAGATGCAGTGAGAATCACCGGTCATATTAAGAACCAGGAAAAATGTCAACTTGGAGGAGAAAGGACAATTGAGAGACACCAACCCCAGATGTTGGAACCACCTGACAGCGTTGTAAATGTGGTAAAGCAGCCACCGTAAACATACTCCAACGAGCAATTACAATCTGATTGAGAATTCAAAAAAAACTAAGTCTCAAAGAAATATACGATATAAAGAATAACAAAATGGAAAACTTAGAACTGAAAAATACAATAACCTAAATAAAAAACGTAATGGATGGGCAACAGTGTAATGGACAACACAGCAATAAGAATCCGTGAATTTAAAGATAGAATGATAGAAATGATCTGATATGAAAAAAGAGAGAAAATGGATTTTAAAAAAACAAACAGAGCCTCAGGGATTTGTGGGCTTTGACAAAATATCTAGTGTTTGAGTCATTGGAGGCCCAAGGGAAGAGAAAGATGGGGTTAAATAGTATTAGAAGAAAGAGGCTGAAATTTTTCTGTGTATTTTTAAGAGAAGTTTTAGGCCCACTGCAAAATTGAGCAGAAATATATAGTTCTCATAAATCCTCTGCCCCCACATGCACACAGCCTCCTCTGTTCTTGTATATTTTTAAAACCTATCTGCTCTGGCTGGGTAGCTCAGTGGGTTGGAATGTAGTCCTCATGTACCAAGGTTTCTGATTAGATCCCCAGTCAGGGCACATGCAGGAATCAACAGATGAATGCATGAATGAGTGGAGCAACAAATCGATGTTTCTTTCTTTCTCTCTCTCTCTCTTTCTCCCCACATTGCCACCGCTCATAGCCTGGGGCAGGTGTCTCCCTGTCCACTGAGCACCCCTAGACACCCGGCCTCAGCTGGGATCTGCACCCTCCCTGCAGCCTGCCTCCCATCTATCCCCACAATCCCAGACCCCACTCCACTCTGCCGGGGACTCCATTTACGACCTAAAATAGCCAGGAATGACAAACTAAGGGCTCCTCTGGGATTTGAAGCTGAAGCAAGAATAAGGCCTCCTGAACAGGGACCTTCCTCTGCAGCATGCACTTCGCTGTCCTGGACTGTCCACTCCCCGTCCATCGGACAGATGACAGCTGAGCCCAGCTCCAGCCAGGCCCTGGGCTGAGGCTGGGTGGACAGGGGAGCGGACCCTGATGCAGAAGTGGGAAGGGGGCCCGAGGGAGGGCCGACACAGAAGAGGACTTTGGAAAGGAGCTATCCTGCTGGTGGAGGCCGTAGTGGTTTCCCCTTAAGGACCGGGAGTCGTAGAAGATTCTGATCGCCAGAGAAGAAAGCCTCGGCCAGGGAGTCTGGTTCCTCCCTTGATGCCATGGGCCTTAGGGTAGGAAGAGTCCTCCCTGGGCATCCGCGTGGGCTCTGGTTTCTGCATTGGAGACCCACTCACTCAGGAACTCAAGAGTCGGAAGGCTTGAAAGAGGCACCCAGATCACTCCCCTCCCCCGAGGCGAGGCATAAGTAGAGAAACCACGGAGGTTTAGACCAGAGACAGGCCCAGCCGCCTGCCTTCCAGTCTGCAGGCTCCCCGGGGACTCTGGCCCCAAAGCAGCTTGCAGGGAAGGGGGCTGGGTGGCTGTGCGGCAACCCCTGGGCCAGGCATGCCTCTGTGATTGGAATCAGGAAACTCTTCCCAGCTGGGAGCCCCCGTGAAATTCCCACCAAAGCTCCAGTCCCTGCCTGTATCAGCCGTGTCTTCTATTTTCTGTATTCTGAAGCTCTGGCTGCCCCTCCCGGAGTTAGCCAATCTGTGGAGATAGCAACTCCCCCTCCCCGTGAGCAGGCATTTCAAATGCAAACCAACCAATCCGGAGTCCACAGCCCCAGATCAGCTCAGTATCTGGCTCACACTCAGAGCCACTGTCCGCCTTCCAGAATCACCCCAGGCCAGGAAACAGACAACGCAGGACGGCACCTAAGCCCGGAGCCGGCTGAAATCATTCAAACAAGCCCATCTAAGCCTGTTTCACCTCCCGGGAAACCACCATGAAGCGCTGGCCCAGGTTCCCCGCATCCTCTGCCTCTGGACCCACCTGGGTGCTCCCCCTGCGGCCCCCTGAGGCGGCGTGTCCCCAGGGCCTGGGAGCTGTGAGTAACAGGCCATTCTTTCAATGGCCGGAGCTGGTGGTCTCATCAGATCTGAATAATAAAACGCTGCAGTTCTTCAGCGAGAAGAAAAGACGCCCCACGTCGGAGCGCAGCCTCGGAGACCCGGCGGAGCTC
>NW_005365229.1:5256927-5257614 GCF_000412655.1 Myotis brandtii
TCCTTCCTTCCCGCGGGTGGGGACGGCCCTGCGGACAGCTCCCAGGAAGGAAAAGGGCGTTTGAAAACGTGGCTCCTCCAGAATTTGAATTTATAACCTTTCACACCCAAAGCAAAAATGTATTCGCAGCCATGTTTCCCGGTCGCCGGATTCTGAGACCGCGGGGCACACACCGACCATCTCCGCTCGTCCCGCGCCCGGCGGTCCTGGCTCCGCTCCGGGAAGAAGCCTCGGGTCGGGAGGGGAAAAAAGTGGGCTCGTCCGGGATTTGAACCCGGGACCTCTCGCACCCAAAGCGAGAATCATACCCCTAGACCAACGAGCCGGCTCGCCGAGGAGCGGCTGACATTTGTCCCCCGCGGAGCCCGAACCCCGGCCCCAATCACTAGAGGAGGGGCGGTGGCAGGAAGGGGCCGTGGCCTGGGTGAGCGCGGAGGTGGGGCCCAGCCTGGAAACTTCACCAAAGTGGGACACAAGGGCAGCACCTGAGCGTCACGCGCTGTCGCCCCCAAGGGGATCCTCGATCACCTGGGGGTCCGCACAGACCGGGCCCCTGTCCCCAGCTGAGAGCCCTCTGGAACCCACGCAGGGTCAGAGGGGGTCGGAGCGGAGCGCACTTCTTCCCCAAGGGCAGCTCCAACGCCCCCAACTTTTCTTTCCTCTGCCACTAGCAAGGGGGCCAGCATC
>NW_005365229.1:5257700-5262248 GCF_000412655.1 Myotis brandtii
ACCCCGCCCCCACCCCCAGTCTTCCTGATTTGCCTCCTGCTGCGCCCTACAAAGGGCTGCGAGTTTGAAATGAGGGAGTCGGTGGTTGGAATCCGGCACTTCCCACGCCCCGTCCTTGCCCGCCCTCTGGAGCTGCTGAGGCACCGAGACCCACCGGAGGGCAGACGGACGCCGGAGGCCCCCTCGCTTCCTGCCCACAGGACCGCAAAGTCAGCGCCCCGGGGCCGAACGCAGCACGAGGGGATCCAGGGTGGTTCCTACCAGTTTTAGGCGGAAGTTCCAGGCAGCTGCAACTAGCGTTGGGGTGATGAGCCCTTACCACGGCCTGGCCAGCTTAGTTAGTGCAGCCTGAGACCCTCACACCCCCGGGGGCGGGTTTCAGCCCTGCGCTGGGTGTGACTTTTGCCCCGATGGGGACTAAGCAGAGGTGCCTGGGTCTATAAACGAAATCTGTTCCTAAGGAAAACCTGCTGCTGGTCCAGGGAGGACAGCTCAGGGAGCTGTCCCTATATAAATAAATTATATATACATATATTTGTAATTTAAGAAGTTGAAATTGACACAAAAGTATCTAGGCCAAGAATTACCCCCTAAAGTACTTGGAAACCAACAATAAAGGA
Source organism: Myotis brandtii (assembly GCF_000412655.1). Taxonomy (NCBI): domain Eukaryota; kingdom Metazoa; phylum Chordata; class Mammalia; order Chiroptera; family Vespertilionidae; genus Myotis; species Myotis brandtii. The sequence continues at coordinate 5,258,321 of NW_005365229.1, forward strand.
CTTGGACATGGATTTCCAGCTAAAGGTAGAACCTCACTAACTCGGGTCCTGAGCCTTTCCCTCCATGAGGTGTGGTGTTCTGAGGTGCTCCCCAACCCAGGACTCTCACCTCCTCCACAACACTGTGTCCCTGTGCCCCTGCCCGCGCCGGCCTCCCTTTTCTTTCTTCCTGGGACAGAGAAGCAACAGTGAAGGGAGTCCTTTATTGGTCATCCAGCCCTGTTCCAGCACCTCGCCCACCTAAAGTAGAAAGAAAATGGGGAATCCTGGGATACTCCGAACAGAGGTTAGGTGTCACTGCTCTCCTGAGAAGCAAGCAGTGAGGGAAGTGTGGGTGCCTTTCTGGGGATGGGGTAGTGTTACCGGGGAAACTCCCAGGTGAGCTGGGGCTGCCTGTCGCTGTGTCCAATAACGAAGGCGGGTTGAATCATATAAGGCGTTTATTGAGAAGGCTAGCCAACCAAGAAGACAGGGTGCTCACAGGCATTCAAAGCCTGTCTTCCAGCAAGGTGAGGGGACAGGATTATACAGGAGAAGGGGCTAGGGTGAATCTGGGGACGGAATACAGCATGCAGGAGGCAGTCAGCAAGTGATTCAACTTTAGAACCTCATTATATATATAGTTGATTTCAGAGAGGAAAGGAGAGGGAGAAATAGAAACATTAATGATGAGAGAGAATCATTGATTGGCTGCCTCCTGCATGCTCCCTACTGGGGATGGATCCTGCCACCCGGCATGTGCCCTTGACTGGAATCGAACCCGGGAGGGACCCTTCAGTCCACAGGCCAATACTCTGTCCACTGAGTCAAACCGGCTAGGGCTAGAACCTCATTCTTGGAGTCTGGCTCCAACTGTTTTTGGACAAGTTTCCTAGAAGCAAGTCTGAGACAGGAGGCATCTGAAGGGAAGTAGGAGAAGCAGGATAGGGCAGGTGTTCCAGTTATTACATGCTTACCTCTCCACTTCAAACTCACCCTTCTAGACCCTATTTGGGGAGACTGTGTAGATTTGCCAAGAGGGGGGACTAGAGAGACTGAAAGGCTGGAAGAGAAAGGACTCCCTACCGCCTCCTTCCTGTTCCTATTGCATCCCCCTCACTTTGTTTTTTATCCATGCAACAACAGTGCATTCCAGAAATTGCAGCTGAATCCAGTTTGAAGTTTTCCCAACACTCACAGAATCAGCCTCATCATAGCTCATTAGAAACATCAGTGCAAGCTGACTGAAGTCCCCTCCTCAGAGATCTGCATTCCAGCTCTTTTCTGAGCTCAAAAACACCCACACTAGCTGAGTGGCACCTCTTTTTCAGAGCTCCCTAAACCCTCTCCAAGCTTTTAATTTTTAATAACCTCACCTTGGCCCTAACCGGTTTGGCTCAGTGGATAGAGTGTCGGCCTGCGGACTGAAGGGTCCCAGGTTCTATTCTGGTCAAGGGCATGTACCTTGGTTGCTGGTTGTGGGCACATTCCCAGTAGGAGGTGTGCAGGAGACAGCTGATCAATCTTTCTCTCTCATCAAAGTTTCTAACTCTCTATCCCTCTCCCTTCTTCTCTGTAAAAAATCAATAAAATATATTTAAAAAATAATAATCTCACCTTGGACCTGGCTGGCATGGCTCAGTGGTTGACCTGTGAACCAGGAGGTCACGGTTCAAGTCCAGGCCAGAGCATATGCCTGGGTTGTGGGCTCGATCCCCGGTGTAGGGCGTATAGCTGATCAATGGTTCTCTCTCATTATTGATGTTTCTGTCTCTCTCTCCCTTCCTCTCTGAAGTCAATAAAATACATTAAAAATAAATAATAATAATCTCACCTTGACCTGGCCAGGTAGCTCAGTTGGTTAGAGTGTTTTCCTGATGCACCAAGGTTGTGGGTTTGACCCCTGGTCAGAGCACATGCAAAAAGCAATGAATGCATGGGTGGGTGGAGTGGCAGATGGATCTCTCTCTCTCTCTCTTCACTCTCAAATCAATGCTTTAAAAAATTTCACCTCTTCCCTTGGTCTCCCAGCTATACAGGTGGTAGCTGCTTTCTCTGTGTTCCCTTTCTGCCTCATTAACAACTCTTTATACCTTATTAATCATTTTTTTCATTAATAATCTGTTAAAATAATGAGTGGATTTTCTCCCCTCCCCCCAGCTTTATTGAGGTATAACTGACAAGCAAAAATCATATACAGAGGGGCCTTGACTTACGAGTGTCCAGACTAACGAGTTTTTTGAGATACCAGCTGTCTCTCGGCTGATTTTTTGCATTGAGTTGATAGAGTAATTTGAGTTAACGAGCTCCTTAACGAGCTCGGTCTCGGAACGAATTAAACTCGTAAGTCAAGGCCCCACTGTATATTGAAGGTACACAATGTGATGATTTGATATAACTATACATTGTGAAATAATTATGACAATCAAGCTAATTAACACAGCCATCACTTCACCTGGTTACCGCGCATGTGTTGAGAACACAAGATCTATTCTCTCAGAAAATTTCAAGTATACACTATGTTATTATTAACTATAGTCATCATTCTATACATTAGATCCCCACAACTTGCAACTAAAAGTTTGTACCTTTACCAACCTCTCCCCATTTCCCTCACCCCCAAATGGATGGGTTTTCTGATTGTTTATGTACCTTAATTCAGTAATGAACTTGGGCTTGAACGGAGTACTGAGCTCCTTGCCAACATGAAACGGGATACTGGCAATTCATGGCACACAGTGGCATCATGATCAAGCCACAATCACCTGGTTGATAATGATAGAGTGCTGACTGAAGCAAGTGCTCTGGGCACCACGTGGCTGCTGCACATGACTGTTATGGCGGTAAAGGTGACTACAAGGACTGTGGCATGGAAAGGATTCTGAGTGCACTGGTTTGCTTACGGAAAGAAGATGACAAGATCAAGACTTTAAACTTTCAGCCTAAGTCGTGTTCAGAGACAGGGACATTTTATGACAGCCATAAAATAATCTTATAGCTTCCTGGCTGATATTGTTAAAAATCCAATACATAATTGAATTATGCATGTTGCAGAACTATGTTTTTGTATGTATGGATGACAAATCTCCAGTGGTCATCTCTTCTACAGGCATGTGTTATATATAGGAAACTTCTAGTTTTACTCTAGTTCATGTTCTGGCAGGCAGAGATGGTTAGAGGTGACCAGGCTGGCAGAAAAAGCATTTGACAAAATCCAACACCCATTTTTGATAAAATCTCTCAGCAAAGTTGGAATAGAGGGAGCATATCTCAACATGATAAAGGCCATATAATGGCAAACCTACAGCCAACATCATACTCAATGGGCAAAAACTAAAACCATTTCTCGTAAGAACAGGAACAAGACAGGGATACCCACTTTCACCACTCCTGTTTGACATAGTACTGGATGTGCTAGCCATAGCAATTAGACAAGTAGAAGAAATAAAAGGCATCCAAATTGGAAAAGAAGAAGTAAAACTGTCCTTATTTGCAGACGACATGATATTATACATACAAAACCCTAGAGACTCCATCAAAAAACTAATAGACTTAATACATGAATTTGGCAATGTAGCAGGATACAAAATTAACACCAGGAAATCTATGGCTTTTTTATACACCAATAATGAACTCACAGAAAGAGAAACTAAACAAACAATCCCCTTTTCCATTGCAAAAAAAAAAATTAAGATACCTAAGAATAAACTTAACTAAGGAGGTAAAAGACCTGTACTCAGAAAACTACAGGACGTTGAAAAAAGAGATAGAGGAAGACATAAACTAATGGAAGAATATACCGTGTTCATGGATTGGTAGAATCAACATCATTAAAATGTTCATACTACTCAAAGCAATCTATAGATTCAATGCAATCCCCATTAAGATACCAACAGAATATTTCACAGACCTAGAACAAACTGTCCAAAAATTCATCTGGAATAAAAAA
>NW_005365229.1:5262390-5262875 GCF_000412655.1 Myotis brandtii
CACTGTTCTCAAAACTGCCTGGTACTGGCACAAGAACAGACATATAGACCAATGGAACCAAACAGAGAACCCAGAAATAGACCCAAGCCATTATGTTCCACTAATATTTGACAAAGGAGGCAAGAGCACATAATGAAGTCAAGATAGTCTTTTTATTTTTTTTAAGATAGTCTTTTCAATAAATGGTGTTGGGAATATTGGACAGATACATGCAAAAAAATGAAACTAGACCACCAACTTACACCATACACAAAAATAAACTCAATATGAATAAAGGACTTAAATGTAAGATGGGAAACCATAAAAATCTTAGAAGAATCCATAGGCAGCAAAATAGCCGACATATGTCGTAGCAATATCTTTACTGATACAGCTCCTGACCTAGGGCAATGGAAACTAAAGAGAAAATAAACAAATGGGACCACATCAAAATAAAAAGCTTCTGCACAGCAAAAGAAACCATCAACAAAACAACAAGAAAGCCC
>NW_005365229.1:5263431-5264784 GCF_000412655.1 Myotis brandtii
ATATAATGAACAACATAAACTGATGAACAAAAATAGAGCCAGAGGGGGGAAAATATTCTAGAATATAATAGAAGTAATCCTGTTATTTGCAGATTTTTAATATTTCCTAGAACTTTTGTGATCATAATATGTTAGTAAAGTTTTGGTAATATTATTATACTTAAAATCCTTTTAGTCTTGAAATATTAATATTTATTGCATGTAATATTATTATATGTAAGGTCATTTTCCTTGAATAATTGGTGTTTATTGCATATAACATTATTATATTTAAAATAATTTTTCTTGAAATAAAAAAACTGGAAAAAAATACATATGTAACCATAATACAATTAACACACCTAGAAAAAGAAACAATTATTCCTTTATCATCAGGTAGAATGGATTGTTTTAAAAATAGTATAAAGGATGCCAGTATTTCCCCCTGAAATCTAAGGGATGCATCTGGATAACTTTTTGGATCGAGGGGTTTAAAACTCAATCCTTTGTACCCAAGATGGGACTTGAACCCACAATCCCTGGCTTAGGAGGCCAATGCCCTATCTATTAGGCCACCAGGGTGTGCTGCAGTAATCTGAGACCAATCTCTCAATCATCTCTTCTGGTTTCCTGCAGGTTACACTCAGTCTCCAAGTTCCATCCCAGCTCTTCTACTGCCCCTCCACTTCCACATGGACCCCCACTCCCTCTCAGATGCTTTCGCCCCGAGCATCCTCAGGTTAGAAGAGACTGCGCACTTGTGAAGTCCAAAAACCTGGGACAGCAGGCATCAAGTCATCTCATTGGATTGGGGTCCCATCCTCACTAAGGGTACAGGAAGTCAGGGGATCAATCCCAGAGGAACCCTTCCCCGCTCCTTTCAGGAGAGTCTGGGTCCCGGGATAACGAGCTGCAGGAAGGTAATGCAATTTGTAGGAGCCGCGGGGAGAGCAGGATCAGCCAGACGCTTGAGAAAAGTGCACGTTTTTGTCTCCATCCTCCTCCCCACATTGCCCCTTTGGTCCAAAGCGTTACCTGGGCCCAGGTCTCCACGGTTTCTAGCAGAGCCCGATGGCCTTAGGCCTTTGTCCTCAGGACTCTGCGTAACGGCTCCCTGTCCTGTTCCACCGGCTAGCTCAGCTGCAGAACCTGAGACTCTGAGAGAACCCAGCGTTTACTTTCCTACAGTAAGACGGGTGTTCTTTCTCATCTGTAAAATGTTTATTTTAATGACGTTTTTCTTCTTTATATTTATGAGCCCTCAATAAACCACTGAAACATCACCAAAATGATAAAAGAGAAAGTGACACAATGCATGACCCCAGGTCAGCTGAGCTGATCATGGGGTGCCATTCCCCCAGCGTTTACCCTGGT
>NW_005365229.1:5264829-5265712 GCF_000412655.1 Myotis brandtii
TCATTGGCCAATCCTTTGGAGAGAACTCCTTTGCAAAGGTAGACATTTTTCCTGGGCAAAATGATGGCTCAATCCTGGGCATACTCTTCATTTAAATTTTAATATATAGGGTGTCCCCAAAAATGTATCCATATTTAGCAGCTGATAGCTCAATTGATGTTTCTTTTCAGATTTAATCCAGTTTAAATAATTATTCATTGGAATTAATAATTAATAATTATTCAAACTGTGTATACATTTTTGGGGACACTCTATACATTCACATAGTAATTTAAGGGTACCCTCAGTGCAAGAAATTGAAGTAATCTATTACATTTTAAAAAATATTTTATTGTGGTAAATATATATATAATATATACATATATATAGTTAAATTTGCCATTTTAACCATTTTTAAATGTACGATTCAGTGGTATCAATTACATTCACATATTGTGCAGCCATTACCACTATTTCCAAACCTTTCTCATCACAATAATCTCTTACATTTTAAAAGGCATCCTGGGGCAAATCCTCTATTCGATACTTTCCTCAACAGTCCGAAACCTCCTCTGGGACAGTTTTCTTCATCTGAACTGTATTTCATGCAATTCCCAGCATTCGGGGCCCGCAGTCCGGTTGCTTCCCGCCGGCGTTGGTTCCCGGAGTCGCCACGGGTAACTCCGGGCTCTTAGAGGGGGAAAATATTAAGCGGAGGGAGAAAAACCAACCTCAGCAGCGACCACGAAGGGACTTGAACCCTCAATCTTCTGATCCGGAATCAGACGCCTTATCCATTAGGCCACGCGGCCCTGTGAAAAAAATGCTGTACGGCTTTTTCCATAAAGCTTGTCTAGGCGCCTGCGTGGTGTGCATCGGTGTTCGTGCTCAGAGTGACTTGGTG
>NW_005365229.1:5265767-5274293 GCF_000412655.1 Myotis brandtii
CCCTTCCCCGCCCCCACCCCCTCGGGCTCCGTGTGGGCGGGGCTCCGGATCCGGCTACAATGGCTATTGAGCACCGACTGAAGACGTGGTCCTGCTGTTGCGAATTCCAGACCCAATCAGGCCTCCAGGCCCCTCCTGCAGGGAGAGGCCCCTCCGATGGCTTTCCCGCAGGCTCCCAGCTGGCGTTGGGCCAGGAGCTGCCCACTGCTGCCCCCACCGCCGTGCTTTCCCCACCACAGCACCGCCAACCTGCAATGCTTTGTTCCAGGCTGTGGCCCAATCCGGACTCTGACAGTCCTGAAGGCAGAGGCCAAGTCTGCAGCTGAGCCCAGCACCTGCTGTGACGCCCCATCTATAGGTGAGGTAACAGGCTGGACTCCATCCATGGTGGCCCTGGGTGTGGCCACTCTGTCAGCACAACTGGGTGGCTGCAGTCAGGCCTGCAGGCAGAGCCGGCGCCTCAGGGAGCTGCGAATCTCCAGGCAGGCCTTGCGGCGCTCATTGCAGTCCGGACCCCGCACATCCAGCTCACACACCTGCCGATTGACCTGCGAGGACCACACTCAGCCTGTGCCCAGCTCCTCTCGTGCCCAGCCTGGCACCCAGTGTATTGTAAGGCCGAAAGTTTCAAGTGCTGCCTTGGTATCTTTGGGCCTCATAGGGCTCCAAAGGACTAGCCGGGAGCCCCCCTGCTCTTATCAGATATGTCTCCCACCCCCCAGCAGGAAAGGTTCCCCACCCAGCTAGTTCCCCCACCAGCCAGACCAGCTACACTCCACCCCAGCCTCCACCCGAGGGGCTTCAGTTCCCTGCCAACTTGCAAAACTATTCAGACAAGCCAGTCACTTCCTCCTGCTGGTTCACTCTGTTCCCGCGTGTAACCCTGAGAGGCCCTGCCTGGTGTAGGGTGTACGCCCCCCAGGCTGTGAGTGCATGACTAGTAACCGCTGTGGGTGTCATGTGTTCGGCCGTCTCATCCCATTGAGGTTGGGGGATCCCTCCCTTACCAATGGGGTGCATAGGAGGTGACCAGGACACCAGGGCTAAGAAGGATGAATCTGGCCTCTCCCCTATTGCCAACCCCCATTCCCCAACACACCTCAGTCAGCAGCTCCAGGAGGTCTCCCTCGGGGGTAGCTCTGAGGACCTCCACCAGTGTCTGGATAAAGTCTGAACCCTTCTCATCCCGATAGGCTACACAGCCTAGGCCAGAGGACCGGGGCAGCGCGTCAGACAGGCTGACCAGCCGCCTTCCCATCCTCAGGGGCCTATTGATGGTGGGAGTGGGGCAAGTAGACAAGACCCTGGGAGTCAGGCAAGCAAACGGGGCAGGGAGCGGGAGCTTCTTGTTTCTGAAACAAGTGGTTGCTCGATATTTGCCGAATGAATATATGATGACTTCAATATTAAACAAACATTCACTGTGAACATCCTATTTGCTGGGCACTGGGAAGGGCCCTGAGCAGGCAGAACTGCCCTGCCCTCATGAAACGTACAGCCCGGAGGGAATGCTGCAGTACAGTGCTTGGCACAGTCAGCCCGCAACGCATGCTCACCAGCATTACTATTACCTATATATATAAAAGCCTAAGCGACCCTCCGACTGTCAGAATGGTAGCTATGACACGCACTGACCACCAGGGGGCATATGCTCAAAGCAGGAGCTGCAGAGCTGTGGTGACTTGGCAGCTACGGTTCAGGAACCAGAGAGGAGGGAGCCTGATTCTGGGTGCATCACTCAAGAACCCCTCTCTCGCAATCGGGACCCCTCAGAGGATGTCAGAGAGCCAGTTTCGGCCCAATCCCTGCAGGACAGGCTGAGGGACCCACTTGGTGCACGAATCTGTGCACCGGGCCCCTAGTTATAAATAATAAACATGAGCCCTAGCCGGTTTGGCTCAGTGGATAGAGCGTTGGCCTGTGGACTGAAGGGTCCCAGATTCCGGCCAAGAGCACATGCCCGGGTTGTGGGCTCATTCCCCAGTAGGGGGCATGCAGGAGGCAGTCAATCAATGATTCTCATCATTGATGTTTCTATCTCTCCCTCTCCCTTCCTCTCTGAAATCAATAAAGAAATACATTTAAAAACATAATAATAATAAACATGAAAGGAAAATGACCTAATGGGAATCAGATGGATGCCCCTGTGCCACACATGTCAAGCCCCAGCTGCCACTACAGCCACACCAGCCCTCCCGCCAGGCTGGGTCCTGTGAACGAGGCTTCTTGATGACCCTTCCCCTTACCCTCGGCCGCTGCATAGACCATCAGGATGTCTGCTTGGTCACAGCTCCCTGGCGTGAAGCCCCCGGAAGAGTTGCCTGCAAGGGGGATCAATTCCATTTACTCAGCACCCGGGACTCCACCATCCCTGGGGTCTCCCTGAGTCTGGCTCAAGGGCAGCACACGCAGCGGGAAGAGTGCAGAGCAGGAAAGACAGATTAGAGTTCAAATCTCAGCCCTGCCACTTCCCAGCTGTATGACCTCAAAAAAGCTATTTCACCTTCTTAACTCCAGGGTTGTTTTGAGGCTCAAGTAGGGGAGAAGCCCTTGTGGCTTCAGATGGTTTTTCTTCCCATCCCCTTGGCAAAGAGAGGACAGAGGTGGCAGCAGGACCCCAGCTCAGAGCCCCTGACACACACACACACACACACACACACACCCCAGCCCTGCCCAAGGCCAGGCTCCAGAAGGAAGACAGACCCACCTTGGGCATCTGCATAGATCCGAAGGACATCAGCGTGGGAGGGGGTGGCTGGTGGTGCCCGCAGCCAGCGCCAGAACCAGGGGAGAGCTGTGGGCCCCATGCCAGCATCCCTGTGTCCTAGGGAAGGAGAGGATAGGCAGGTCCTTTCACTCAGCAGATCCTGGAGGTGCCTCCGGGGGTCCAGCCCCCAGCCCCTAGAACTCCAGGGCAGGTCTGCCAGGCTGGAAACATTCAGAGCACTCAATGAAAAGTGCTGAGGGCAAAGCGCTCGAGTTCACGAACTTGACCTCTAGGAGACACTGGGAGAGGGGGCAGGAAAAGGACTAGTGCTCAGGCTTCCTGGGGGAGGTGGGCTGGGTGAGGAAATCTAGGACAGGAGCCAGGGAGGGCCCCAGACCCCACTCACCCCCACGGCAAGCCTGAAGCAGGAAAATCTTGGGACAGCCCCGCAGGGCCCTGCAGTGGCTCAGCTCCTGCACCAGTGCCTCTGGCCGCACTTCTTTCCCATCAGCCCCCAGCAACTGCCCCTGAGGTCCCCCATGAGCCATCAGGGCCACAAGGGCACAGCTCACGGGACTCTTGCGGGTGTCCAGCCGCTCCTGGAACTGGGCCAGCTCCTCCTGGAAAGCCTGGAGTGCAAGGAGATGAGCCCTGGGTCAGGGCCACTGCCTTCCCAGTACCTGGAAGCCTTCCAGGTAGACTTCTCCAGCCCACCAACCCTCCCTCCCACCTCCTGCCAGCTTCAGGACCAGGAAGGAAGTCCTTCTGACCCCTGCTGCAAAGCCTGGCATGGCCTTATTGGAGGTGACAGACATGTGGTTGGCTCTGAAGCTGGTCCTCTGGTGCCAAAAAAGTTAAGAGGCATGAGGGGAGGGCAGTGAGCTGATGAGCTTTGAGAAGGAACCCGAGACCCTTCCAGGAAAAACCTGAGGGTCCAACTGGGGCCTTGATCAGGAGAGCAGAGAAACAGCCAGCCCGGGAAGCCACAGGAGCCCTGAAGCCCAGGCTTCCAGAGGCAGGGATTCCCAGTGCATGCGGCAGGGAGGATGGGGGCTAGACTTGGGGCTGCCCTTCCTGCCCCCCACGGGGGAGAGGCCCAGGAGGAGTCCCCAGGGCCCGGGGTGGGGGTATGCCTTTCTTTACAGTAGCACCAGAAGTTCTGGGCTTCCCCTCACCTGGGCTGTAGGGTCTGTCCTCAGGGTGGTCTCGAAGCCCAGGGTCTGGCACAGGCCCCCCAATGCCTCCACATCACGCTGGGCCCCAGGCCGGTCCCGGATGACGGCCAGGCAGAGGGCAGCCCTGTCTCTAGACAGGTCATACTGAGCACCGGGGCTGGGTTCTGGCTATAAACAAGGTAAGGTGCATTGAACGTAGTCACAGGACTTCCAGCTCCTTGTCTCCCCCACCTCGGGTCTCCCTGAGCCTCTGTCCCGCTTGCCACTGTGCCACATGGTTGAACACTCCTCCTGCCCCCTTACCTCAGGCCCCCAGGGATCCATGTCCCCCAGGCACAGCGCCCCCCGCAAGGAGCTCTGAAGGACTGGGCAGTAGGTGGCCCCCGAGGACTCTCCAGCTGTCCTGCAGAAGACCTGGGGGGATGGAGCCACAGGGTCCTCAGGGGGCTGCTCCATGGGCAAGGTGAGAAGAGGACCTGGCTCCAAGGAATGACTCGACCAGTCTCCTAGCTACTACGGTCTCTTTGGGTTCCTCTGCCCATTACAGGGAGGAGGAGACACATGAAAGAGGGGGAGGCTGCAAGGAGAGTTCTATTTCAGGCTCCAGGTCATACGCTTCTCTGGACATGGGTTCTACAGTGGCCATACCATTCACCACTGCCTTTCAGGGAAAGGCACCAGGCTGGAGCAGAGCTGGGCTCACCCCTCACTTGCAGGATCACCCAGGGCCACCCAACCATCCAGTGAGATCTTTGGGTGTTGGAACTAGAACGGAATCATTCCCAACCTCGCCCTCCAGGGACCTACAGTCTGATGGAACAGTCACTACCTGGATGAGTGTGAACCGGAGTGGGCAGAAGTGTAAGGGTTGACTCAGGGAGTGTGAGAGGGGACCTCACCGGCAGCCTGGGGCTGTATGAGGCTTACCGGGACAACAGGCAGGGCATGGCAAGTAGAGGGAGCAGCTGCAGCAAAGGCATGGAGATGTGAAGATGCTGGAGTGTCTGAGTGGGTGTGAGGCAGGGCATGGATGGGGGGTGAAAGACGGGGCCATGTCTGCCACGTGTGTAGACAATGAACTGTAGAATAGTATTGTAGAATGAACGGGTGGGAAGCATGTGAATGAATCTGGGTAACAGGCTCAGGGGAGGCGACTGGCACAGCCCCCTCCCTGGGCTCCCCATCTGGGGCTCCCACCTCCGTCAGCAGCTGCAGCAGGGACCAGCGAGGACAGCGGCCACAGAGTTCACTCAAGCCAGTGAGGAAGGTCCCGGGCTTGGGGGGAGCTGGATAGAAAAGTACAAGGTTGGCCTGAAGGGAAGGTCTTGGCCTTCCATCCACCCCCACTCTCAGCCTGCTCTGCCCCACAATAGGGGTCCCTGCCCAGCCACTCACCCCCAGGAGCACTTGAGAGCAGCAGGAAGACTTTGGGGCAGCCCCGCAGGGCCTCACAGCCACTCAGCTCCCGAACCAACTTCTGTGGCTGCCTCAGCTGCCCATTGGGGGCCACCAAGGCCACGAGGACACAGCCCATAGGGGCCCCGCGGGCATCCAGCTGCTCCCGGAACCCAGTCAGCTCCTCAAGGAAGTCCTAGAGCAAGAGTAAGAGGGAGGCCTGGGTCTGGGGAGGCCCCAGGTGGGGCTGAGGGTGGAGGCAGGAGGCAGGGTAGGGCTCACCTGGACCGAGGCCTCCCTCCTCTGGCAGTTCTCAAAGCCCAGGGTCTGGAACACACTCGCCAGGATAGCCACTGTAGAGGCCGATACCTCCGGGCTGCTGAGTGTCAAGGCCACCCTTGGACCCCGCATGCTGTACTTCCCCTGGGAAGGCAAGGCCAGAGTTGGGCGGGGTGGGGCTCTGCTGGGAGCCAGGAGCGAGGAGGGCCAGGCAGTGCCGCCCACTACCTTTCTTCCCAGGCTGTCTTGAGCATCTGCTATCTGCGCGGCCACCCGCAGTGTCCCGGACACCAGGAAGGCCATGGATGCCAGTTGGGCACTTCCTCTGAGCCCAGAGCTCACCTCCTGGCCCCAGCACCAATGCCTTGGGTCTCAGTACTTGCCCTCTCCCTGATCTCTGATCTATCAGCTGTTTATGAGCTGAGCCGGACTCTGTCCCCTCCCTTGGAACCTTGGATCCTGGGCCCCACTCCTTGCTCTGTTCCTTGGGGATAGCAGGCTACTTCCTGGCTGGCACTGCCATGCCCCTGCCTAAGCCAGGAGCCTGTGCCCAATCCTATTCTTAGCTCCTGGGCCACCTCTTATCTGATTTTGTTACACCCGAGTGCCTCCCTTCTGAGCCAATCATCAGCATCAGAAGTTTGTGCACTACTCCTGCCACCTGTCACCCTACTCACTCATGCAAGATGCCCACACACATGCACACAGCAGCCTCAAGCATTAAAGTACAGAGAATGAGGGGCACTATCTCAGAGGTAGAACTCCCCTGCTCCATGCCCCAACTGGAGTCAGCTGTCCATGGTGAGACCCCAGTTGCTTCATCTGGGAAGAGGGGTCTGTCCCAGATCAGTGGTTGAGCATTGATCTATGAACCAGGAGGTCACGGTTCGATTCTCAGTCAGGGCATATGCCCGGGTTGTGGGCTTGATCCCCAGTGTGGGGCATGCAGGAGACAGCTGATCAATGATTCTCTCTCATCACTGATGTTTCTATTTCTCTCTCCCGTCCTCTCTGAAGTCAATAAAATATATTGACTGGCTGAGGAAAGGCCCAGGGGGCAGAGAGGCTGGCACACAGACCAAGGAACGGAACATCTTGTCTCAGCCAGCCCCACCTCTCCTCAAGTGAGCCTGCTGAACTGGGAAGGGCGCAGCAGGGATGGAAGGAGCTGACATGAGCCCAGCAGCTACAGGCAGGCCCCAACCGGGGGTCTGCGCATGCGAGTGGTCAGATGTCGAGGGCTATGTGGGGGATGGAAGCAAGGCCCACTTTGATTCAGCAGCCCCCTCCCTAATAGATTTGAGCACAGGAACCAGCATGAGCACACCACCACCCTGACCAGTAACCCTGTCTCCCAGCCTGTTTCCTCATCTCACCAATGGGGAGAAAGGGAATGGCCTGGCAAAGACCCCGAAGTCCTGTTCAGCTGGGACAGGGAAGGGTGCTACTGGCGGTCTCATCCTGAACTGGCCCCAGCCCAGGGCAGACACTGACCAACACAGCAGGATCAGAGTCTCAAGGCTTATAGTTGCCCTTCGGGGCCCAGCTCACCTGGAAGCCAAGAATGTGGCTCTACCTGGTAACCGCTCTGCACCATGTGCGAATAGGACTACCAGGTCAGGAGACCAAGGGGTACAAATTCTAGGCTCCCCTACCCAGCAGCCACTTAAAGAACAGAACAGCCTGGAGGAAGTTTCCACATTTATTCAAACCCTTTTGCTGCCCTTTGGAGGCAGGCTGGGCCGAGCTCCTTTGGAGAGCCTGTGGTGTGTCCCTGTGAATGCCAAGATGCAGACAACATGGAATGCAGTGCCTAAGGACTCAGTGACAAAGTGCTGACAGAGTGCTAGTGTTAAGTACTGAAAACCCCACGTCTCTGGAGGGGAGTGTGGGGGCAGTGGGCTTCCACGGGCCCTGATCTTGGTCTGCACAGACCTCCAGTCCCGGGAGCTACCACTAGCCTCAGTTGAGGCTCTGGTGGGCTCTCGAGGGGGAAGTTGGTACAGATCAGTGGCGTGTTGGCAGGACAGGGCAGAGTGGTCAGGGCAGAAGTGGGAGGGGGTGGGGGCCAGAAAGCCCTTTAGGCCTCACCGAGGAGCCAGATCTTCACAAGTGTGGGCTGACTAGTGGTCAAAGCCTGTCCTCCACTCCTACAGGAAGGCACAGGTTGGCAGGGCAGAGGGCCTGGCCATGGACCCAGCCAAGAAGGCAGGGAACAAAGAGCCACAGGGCAAGCAAGGCTGAGGGCAGTTTCTTGGATGGGGGACCCCGGGTCCTGCCCAAATCCTCACACTTCCCTGCTGCCTCAGTCTTTCTCCCATGCTAAGGCCACCTGCCAGGAATGTGCTGGGGCTCCGGGAAGCCAGAGGGCAAGAGAAACCCCCAGAATGGCTGCGAGGTCATGGGGGATTTCCATTACTTGGTTGTGTTGACCAGGTCCTGGGGCAGAGAAGAGCAGGGCAGTAGGGGTGGTGGCTGCAGAGAGGTGGCCATCCTGCTGCTCTGTCTCCCGGAATATCCCTGCAGCCCTCACCCCACGGGCTGGGCCATCTTGGCATGCAGGCTCTGGTGGGCGATGAGGTGGGCGCGCTGCTTGAAGCTCTTGTCGCACTCTCCGCAGCGGAAGGGCCGCTCGCCAGTGTGCACGCGCCGGTGGTCCAGCAGGTAGGAGCGCAGCGAGAAGCTCTTGCCGCAGTCGCTGCAGCTGAAGGGCTTCTCACCCGTGTGGATGCGCTGGTGGTCCGCCAGGTTGGCGCTGCGGCTGAAGCTCTTGCCACACTCAGAGCAGGAAAAGGGCTTCTGGCCCGTGTGCACGCCCTGGTGGCGCACCAAGTCCGAGGAGCTGCGGAAACGCTTGTCGCACTCCTGGCACTTGTGGGGCTTCTCGCCTGTGTGCGTGCGCTGGTGGCGCGCCAGGTCTGAGCCCCAGCGGAAGCGCTTGCCGCACTGGCCGCAGCTGTGTGGCTTCTC
>NW_005365229.1:5274368-5277210 GCF_000412655.1 Myotis brandtii
GAGCGCCCCTGGCCGGGCCTCACTCTCCCAGGATTCGGCCTCCTCAGGGCTCCAGGCCACAGTCACATCGCTGCCCGCCTGGCCTGGGCGCACCCTCACTGCCTCCTCCAGCGGGGATCGCCCCCTTTGGCTCTTGAGCCCCAAACCTGCAAGCGAAGAGGAGGAGGTGGGCTCTTCAGTCCCATCTGGTCTGGGCTCAGAGCTGAGGCAAGGCAGAAACAGGGCTCAGTGGCAAGCGCTTGGCTGTCAGGTTCAGAGTCCTGGGCTGGACAGACCCGAGCCTGTTTCCTCCTCCATAAAATGGGGACATGATAAAAGGCCGGCAGAGAGGGCAGAGGCAGAAGCAGAGTCAGAGGCAAGGAGTCCGCTGATCCTGCCCCAGAGGCACCAAGTATACACCTAACCAATCTGGGCTTCCCTCCCATAATAGGATCCAACCCCACTCTCTGAGCCCTGACAATTCAAACTCCAAAACTTAAGAGATTAAGGTAAAGTTCGTAAACGATCCAAACTCTCACTATTCATTATCAGAAACAGGACTCACATGGGTTCAGCTACCGTGGTTCCTCTCACTACACAAGCTCTTGTCTTCTTTTTTTATAAACTTTAAAAAAAATTTTTTTTATTGGCTTCAGAGAGAAAAGGAGAGAGAGTGAGAGAGAGAGAGAGAGAGAGAGAGAGAGAGAAACATCAATGATGAGAGAATCACTGATCAGCTGCTTCCTGCACGCCCCCTACTGGGGATCGAGCCCAGATCTCCTGGTTCATGGGGGGACCCTCAACCACTGAGCCACACCTGCTGGGCCAAGCTCTTGTCTTCTAAGCTCAAGAATGGAGTTGGATCCAGAGGGATCCTAGCCCACCACATCGAGTCGTGTAGATTATGTGAGATGACCCCCACATAGAGCTCAGAAAGGTCCTGGCTTGGAGAGGTTCCAGGGAGCGTGGCCTCTACCACACAGGCCCAGGCCCAGGCCCTGGGGCCCAGCACGTGTTTTCACGGTCAGCACCTCTTCCCAGGGCAGCCTGGAGGGCCCTGCAACCACCATTTGGACGGAGTCCCAGCTCTGTCCCTTTGGTGTCCACTGACATGAGTCTCAGGTCCCTTGTCTATAAAACAAGGAGAACACCTCTATGTACTGGGCTGTGAGAACCACATGAGAAAATGTCCATATGTGTGCTCAGCCAGTGCTAGCATGTTGCAAGCACCCACCATATATTAATACATGTTCAAAGGCAAAGAAAAATGAACATTAACACACAAAAATAAATCAGCCAGGGCTCTTGCAGACGGGCTGGGAAAGCCCACTTTGGAGCCAGCTGAGAGGGAGTGAGGAGGAAGACTGAGGATTCCAGCAGGACGTGCAGGGAGTGTGGCCTGCCTGGACCCTCTCTCTGCTGCTGGGACCCCCAGGGAGGCTACTGCCTCCAGCTCAGAGAAACCAAGGACTCCGAGGGTCCTGGCTGCACCTACCGCTTACCCACAGCAGCGTTCCGGGAGTTTTCCCGCTTTATGTCCCAGAAAAGGTCCCGCTGAGCAGGGTCCAGGGACCCCCATTCTTCCTGGGAGAAATAGAAGGGAATGTCTCCAAATGTCACAGGTCCCTGAAATGAGGTGAGAGATCCCGCTCAGGGATGCCTTGCTCAGGGCTCGCCTGGCAGCCGGGAGGAAGAGGATTGGGATGGGGAACAGGATGGGCCCAAGCAGGAGCAGGAAGGATGGAGAGGCTTTGAGAAGGCAAGGCCCATAGAGAGTCGTCAGTACCAATGGCCTCAGAGGGGACAAAGGAACTGGTAACTTACATGGATCTCAGAGGCAAAGCAGGCATTCGTTTTCTGTTTGGTACTCCCCTCCTTAAGAAGAGCAGGAAGCTGGGCTGAAAGAAAAGAACAAAGCTTCAGAGAGGCCAACTCAAGCTAGATATGAAACCCCACACACTCTCCTATGTGCACATACATGCACACACACACACGCCTAAGCTTCGCAGAACAGGTACCCTTCCTGGTACCCTTAGGGCAAAGCCCGGGAAGGAGCTTACTCACCACCATGGCTGTGCTGCTCCCGGGGCACAGGTGGCTGGTTTTGTGCTCCCGCCTTAGGGGGAGGTCCCTTGGCCTGAGATCCCTGGACTGCAGTCTGGGGTTCCACCTCCTCTGAGGGCACGTCCTGTGCAGGAACCACAACATGTTCATCAGCGCCGAGACCAGATGGGGAAGACAGAGTTTAACCCCTGGGAAGGAGACATGGGACATGTCCCTCACGAGGCTGGGGTTTGGGGAGAGATCAATACAGGCCCCAGGAAAATCCAGAGGAGAAGGTGTTACCAGGCAGTGCCATGAACCCGGGGACACTCACTGATCAAACACAAGGCAAGAACCAGCCCCCAAAGGAGAGAATCACAGAGCCATTTAGCGAGGAGGAGTGTGTGTGTGTGTGTATGGGGGGGAGACCTCCCTGTGAAGGAAGAAACCCTTAACCCAGTTACTCAGCACCTCCCCAGATGCGTCCAGTGTCAAGGACCCAGCACCTCACAAGACCGTAGGGCCCACATGTACAGCTCTACCTTCTCATGCCCCCTCTGGGGCTCTCACTATGCACATCACTGTATCCCCAATTCCTGGCCTAGAGCAGAACATGAATAAACATTGGCAGAGCTTGTGTGGCGCTAAAACCTGCCTTTCTGGAACATGCCTGCTTCGGTCCTGCTCTGCCTTCCAAGGCCACCAAAAGGAAACCAGATTCACTTGGACAGTGTCTTTCAGGCAGGCAGCCCCTGCGACCTGTGACATGCTCCTGTGGGTGTTCTCCCTGGCTCTGCAGGCTCCCCCCCCCCACCCCCCC
>NW_005365229.1:5277252-5279197 GCF_000412655.1 Myotis brandtii
GAAGGGCCCCTCACCTGCGGCCATACTTTCACTGGCTGCTTCTGCAGGTCCTCCACCAAGGCAACAGCCTCCTCGCCACTCTCGGGGCGCCGCTCTCGCACCCAGTCCTGGACACCCCCGGGCAGCACACTCAGGAACTGCTCCAACACCAGCAGCTCCAAGATTTGCTCCTTGGTGCGCAGCTCAGGTCGCAGCCAGCGGCAGCAGAGCTCCCACAGCTGGCTGAAGGCCTCATGGGGCCCGCCCGCATCCCTGTAGCAGAACTGCCGAAAGCGCTGGCGGCAGGCCTCGGAGTCCCTGCTGTCCTCTTGCTGGGCAGAGTCCTGGTCCCAGGAGGAATCTTCCACCTTCACGATGAGAAGCCCTGCTCCCTCCCCAGGGGCCTGGTCCCGGGGCTCCAGGGCGGCTGCCATCCCCCTGGCCTAAGGCTCGGGGTTGGTGGGCCTCAACCCAGGAGCCTGCCCTTCAGTCTCCCAGAGGGATTCCCTGTGGCAACTGGGCCAGCATCTGGACACAAGCTCCTAGGGAAAGAGCAAAATAGCAGGAAGGAAGAAGGTACATGAGCAAACACCCGTCTGGAGGGACATCCAGGGACTTGAGCTCCCATCCTCTCCTGGCCCTGAGGCCTTTTGTAGGCTCTCCTGTAAAGCCTTGCTCATTCGACACTCTCCCCCCTACCAATGCAGGTCCACAGCCCCTTATCCTCAGCTCTGACATCCCAAACTCCCAGGGTTATACCAGCTGGCCTACTGATGTGAGCATGCTTGTAATCTCCATTTATCCCACTTAATGTAAATGTTCATATATTTTACAGCAGAAATATTCACGTATTTGAGTTTGTAAAACTCCATCAAGCTGTTCTTACAATGTGTATTTCTGTATGTGTACTATGGTTCAATAAAAAAAAAATTTAACAGGTTTGATTGAGTGTTGCCCTAGATTCTGCTGCCAGGGGTTACTTGATATACTATGTGCACTGTATTATCTTTCAGAAATTTAAAAACTTCTGAATTCCAAACAACTTCCGGTCTAGGGGTGCCAGTGATGGGCTCACAGACATCATGCTAAGCCATTCATCCACAGGTATGTATGAATGTATGACATGTGTATCATGCCTTACGCTGCCATAAAAGTCTCGAAAAGAGTGTATTTTAGAACTCTGGTTTTCTGTTTCAATAAAGAAGTGACACCATAAAAGGGGAGAGGGGCTGCACAGTACCGAATACATAGAAGAAACTCTCCATTCGACAATGCAGTGCACCCTCCCAACACCAGCCATTGTAATAAAAGGGGAGAGGGGCTGCACAGTACAGAATACATAGAAGAAACTCTCCATTCGACAATGCAGTGCACCCTCCCATCAACAGCCTGACATATAACCCCCCAGACCTTCCCCTAAAGCACATTTACTAAAAATGTGCTTCTAGGAACGGAAAGTGTTTTTTGTGTGTTTTCACAGAGTGAGGTCTATTGCACAAACTATTTTGCAATAGGCTTTCCCACCTAACACCGCTTCTTCATTAGCCACGCGGTGTGGATGTACTCGCTTCTGAGCCAATACCCAAGGGAGGCATTCGGGTTGGTTCCAGTCCTTTTCTCTACGGCACACTAAGTACTTTATTCTGTCTTTTTTTAAGTTTTTATTTATTTATTAGAGAGAGGGGGAGAGAGAAAGAGAACCATGGGTTTGTTGTTCCACTTATTTATGCGTTCACGGGTTGCTTCTTGGCTGTGCCCTGACCCAGGATCAAACCCGCCGCCTCGGCGGAGCAGGAGGACGCTCTTGTCTAACCAAACCGGGCAATCCGGCGGGGCACGCACTTTATTCTTGTAACTTCTCACAACACCCCTGAGAGGTTCGCGCTCCATTCTCGTCCTCTAGTGACCGAGGAGGAGGCTCCGCTCGGAGAGGGCGAGGGACTCACCAGGGTCGCGCGGCAGGACG
>NW_005365229.1:5279439-5279826 GCF_000412655.1 Myotis brandtii
GGAAACGGCACGGCGCACGCGCTGCTCTGAGGACTCGGAACTACATCCCCCAGAAGGCCGTTGCTCAGTGAGCCCGTTCGCCTTGACCGACGGCCAATGAACGGAGAGAGTTACCTTGCGCGTCAACACCCACGCCCGCGGGTTGTGGTCTGCGTTTGACTCGGGCAGTCCTTTCGCTCGTCGTTCAGGTTTCTCAGCTCTTCCGACTCTGAGCAGCGTGGGGCTTTCTGGGAAATGCAGTGAGCGGCGCGGAGCCCCCTGCGGCTGTTCTCTGTCCCGGAGCGTCGGCCGGAGTTGCCCGACGGGACTCGGCAGGCGGGGACTCTGACCTCAGGGAGCCCCGCGCTCTCCCACCGGCACCTTCGCCTCCGGAGCGGCGGGGGGCCC
>NW_005365229.1:5281219-5282969 GCF_000412655.1 Myotis brandtii
AAACAAACAAACAAACAAACAAATAAAAAACATCCTCAGGTGAGGATAAATCTGGAATCATTTTATATAAGTAATCTTTTGTCGTTTTTTGTTTTTTCCTTTTTATTGAATCTATGGGGGTACCCAGGTTAACAAAATTATACAGGTTTCAGGTGCACAGTTCCATAACACATCATCTGTACACTGTATTGTGTGTTCACCATCCCAAGTCAAGTCTCCTTCCATCACCATTTATCCCCCAATACCCTCCTCCACCTCTCCCTCCCCGAAAATAATGTTTTGTTGACTAAAAAGTCAATCAGGGATATTTTTCCATATCAGCATTTATAAATAAAAGAATGCATCTGTTTTTCAAGCTGTATTATTCCATAGCATGAAAGTTGCATATTTTATTTAAAGCCCCTTACTATTGGGCATTTAGTTTCCATTTTTTCTGTATTTCTACATACACTTTGCTGCATTCCCTTGGGGAACTTGCTGGAGGACATGAGCCAAGACTGTTCTATCAAACAGCTGAAGTGGATGTTACTGGGTTCCCCTCCCTCTACTGGCCTCAATGGAAAAGGACAAGGGGAAGAAGAAACTTGAAAGTCCCCTTTTCCAAGAATGGCCTTATAGTGTTCTACCAACGCCCTCTATTGGCAAAAACTAACATCATATTGACTAGCAAAGGAGGAATGTCTACAGGATCCAGAAGGCATCAGTATCACAAAGGACAAAATGAGTGTATTGGGGGCTGACAGACAAATTAAAAACTAGCACACCTACCATATATTCTATTGGGCATTGCTGGTAGATGATAAATCATTTTCATACAGATATACGAAATTGACAACCTAATTGAACTTTCTTTTCCTTCTGACAGTATTTTAGTTTATTTTTCTAGCTAGAAAATATAATCTATAATGAAAAAAGTAAAAATTTCTTTCCAAAAAAATTATATTCATTTCCAGAATTTATATGCATTATTTTCTTGGCATAATAGCATTGTCCAGAACTCCCTAAACAATGTTAGGGCAGCAGACATCATTCTCTTGGCTAATTAAAATACTTTCAATGATTTACAATTGTCTATTGTTTGTTTCTTATCGCCATGCTCATATTAAGCAACATCTATTCTCATTTGTAGCAGAAAGACTACTAGTTGTTCCCTAATATCAGTTTTTCCATTCTATAGTAAGAATTTTTAGATGGGAGCCCAGAAATCGACCGGAACCAATATGCTCAATTAATATTTGACAAAGGAGACAAGAGCATACAATGGAGTCAAGACAGTCTCTTCAATAAATGGTGTTGGGAAAATTGGATAGATACATGCCAAAAATTGAAACTAGACCACCAACTTACACCATACACAAAAATACACTCAAAATGGATAAAGGACTTAAATGTAAGATGGGAAACTATAAAAATACTAGAGGAATCCAAAGGCAACAAAATCTCAGACATATGCCAAAGCAATTTCTTCACGGATACATCTCCTAGGGCATTGGAAACTAGAGAAAATAAACAAATGGGACTACATCAAAATAAAAAGCTTCTGCACAGCAAAAGAAACCATCAACAAAACAACAAGAAAGCCCACTTCATGGGAGAACATATTTGCCAATGTAATCACCGATAAGGGTTTAATCTCCAACATTTATAGGGAACTCATACAACTTAACAAAAGGAAGATAAACAATCCAATCAAAAAATGGGCAAAGGACCTAAATAGACACCTTTTAAAAGAGGACATTCAGAAAGCCAA
>NW_005365229.1:5283697-5286022 GCF_000412655.1 Myotis brandtii
GGGTAAGAGATCAACCGAAGGACTTGTATGCATGCATATAAGCATAACGAATGGACATAAGACACTGGGGGGTAGGGGAGCCCGGGGGAATGTCAAGGGGAGAAAAAAAAAGGAGACCTATGTAATACTCTTTGTAATACTTTAAGCAATAAAAAAAAACACATTAAAAAAAAGAATTTTTAGATGGGCACATGGCCATTTAGAATAAAGAGTGTATTTTCCAAGCCTCTCCTGTAGCTAAGTATGGCCGGCCATGTAATTAAAGTGAAACCAATGAGATGTGAGCAGATGTGATATATGCATCTTACTGGAAAGGGATAGGTCATGTCCCTAGTCTCTTTTCCCCAACTGCTAGCAGGAATTTGGACATAGTGGCATGGGCCATGCAAATAAGAGTAACATCCAGAGGTGTCAAAGCAATAAGATGGAAGGTGCCTGGATTCCTCCTGACTATGGAGCCACCAAACTAGCCCTGGACTTATACTCAGGAAGGTAATGTGAGAGGGAAAGAAATACCATGTTTAAGCCTCTGTTATTTGGAGTTGAACTGAATCCTGACTACCTCATAGGGTCATTATAAGGATTACATAAATGAGAGAATCCAAGTAGACCAGTATTAACTCTTAACACACAGTAAGTGCTCAACAAAGAGTTGTTAGTCTCAGGACATTATCACCACCAGGAACTTGTCAGGGGCATAGAGTACCTGGAAGCTGCAGGAGTTAGGACCCCTGGGGATCTTTTCCACTTTCCCCTGAAGATTTCAGCCCAATTTGCTCTGGTCAGTGGCCTGTTCCATTGTCTTACTCTTCATGGCTGGCCTTGACCTTTATTTGTTGAGAACAGAAAAACTAGAGTGCTCCGGGAGGTGAGTCGCAGGCCACCGAGTGCTGCATATGGAACCCAGACAGGAGGCGGCCTGACCCTGTCGCAGGCTCCATCAGGAACATGAGGACGAGGAAGGCTGGACCATCCTCATAACCTCCCATTCTCCACCATCCAGGAGACACCAGGGAGAAACGCTTTATTCGTTGAGAACAGAAAAACTGGAGTGCTCCGGGAGGTGAGTCACTGAGTGCTGCATTTGGAACCCAGACAGGAGGCGGCCTGACCCTGTCGCAGGCTCCATCAGGAACGTGAGGACGAGGAAGGCTGGACCGTCCTCATAACCTCCCATTCTCCACCAGCCAGGAGACACCAGGGAGAAACCTCGGGCCACAGCCCTTCCCAAGTCCCACTTCTCTAGCTTCCCCTCCCTCCCAGCAGGGTTGTCATTTCGCCTCATGAAACGCCAGACTCTTCTTGGCGGGGCCTTGATGTTGTCGGCTTCATTTTGTTTTCCTAGCTTGGAAGGGTCTGCCCCCAAATTCTTCTAAAACGGCTTCTTGTCATTCTTCAAGTCTTAGCTTAAACGTTCCCTCCTTGCATGGGCCTTTTCTACCAGTTGCTAGCATCCTCCATTGCTTCACCTGTCCTTCCTTTCTGGCATTTGCCACTACTTGAAATTAATGTAGCATTTATCTGCTTGCCAGTCTCCTCCACCAGGGCCAACCCCATGAGCGCAAGGATCTTGTGTGGCTTTTTCATCGCTTATTCCTCAGCATTTAGCAAAGAACCTGGGATGCATTCATTTCATACTTGAAAAATGAATGAGTGGTAGCACATGCCCGGATTGCAGGCTCCATCCTTAGTAGGGGGCGTGCAGGAGGCAGCTGATCTGTTCCCTCCTTGCATGGGCCTTTTCTATCAGTTGCTAGCATCCTCCATTGCTTCACCTGTCCTTTCTTTCTGGCTTTTGTCACTACTTGAAATTAATGTATCAATTATCTGCTTGCCAGTCTCCTCCACCAGGGCCAACCCCATGAGCGCAAGGATCTTGTGTGGCTTTTTCATCGCTTATTCCTCAGCATTTAGCAAAGAACCTGGGATGCATTCATTTCATACTTGAAAAATGAATGAGTGGTAGCACATGCCCGGATTGCAGGCTCCATCCTTAGTAGGGGGCGTGCAGGAGGCAGCTGATCAATGATTCTCATCACTGATGCTTCTTTCTCTGCCCCCCCCCTTCCTCTCTGAATCAATAAATATATGTATTTGGGGAAAAAAGAAAGAAAAATGAATGAGTGAATGCAGCAAAGACCCTATTTAATGTGTTCCTGCCTTTTTAAAAAAATATATTTTATTGATTTTTTACAGAGAGGAGGGGAGAGGGATAGAGAGTTAGAAACATTGATGAGAGAGAAACATCGATCAGCTGCCTCTTGCACGCCCCCTACTGGGGATGTGCCCGCAACCAAGGTACATGCCCTTGACCGGAATCGAACC
>NW_005365229.1:5286563-5289803 GCF_000412655.1 Myotis brandtii
AGGGGAGGGCAGGATCTCCCTGGCGCCGCGGAAGGGCCATCATCAAGGCTGGATGTAGCCGCCAGGCTCGGGCTCCCCGGGTCTCGGGGCAGCAACCAGGTAATGGGGGCTCGAGCACGACGCCGGAAGTGGCCCCGGCCCTCCGTCCGCGTCCTGTCTAGGACGGCAGGAGGCTTGGCATCTCTGTGGTAGGCCCAAGGCCGGCTCTGGGGGCTCTGGGGCTGGCGACGACACCAGGAGTCCAGCCCCCAGTCGTTGGTTCCTTTTGCAACCGACGCCGGACGAAAGGGAAAGGGGCAAGTTTCAAATTCGAGAGCGTCGGGCCCTAGCCGTGTGCTCAGTGGTTGGAGCCTCCGTCCGCACATCGAAGAGCCCTGGGTTTGATTCCCGGTCAAGGGTTGCAGGTTCCTCCTGTCCCGGTGGGGGGCATGTGCGGGAGGCAACCAGTCCATGTGTCTCTCTCACATCGATGTTTCTCTCTCTCTCTCTCTCTCTCTCTCTCTCCTTCCCTCCCCTCCTCCCTTCCACTCTCTCTAAAAATCAATGGAAAAAAATATTCTTAGGTGAGGACGGAGAAACAAAAATGAAATCCAGAGCGTGGGGACAGTTGCCCCAGCAACCCTCTGTGGCTTGGGGGCGTGGACAAAACAACAACAACAAAAAACGGTCCGCTCCCAAGAACGTCAGCCGTGATTGGCCGGTTCCCCTGGTGCCCGCCTCTCCCTTCGCCTACACACTTGATTGGCTAAAGGCACGAGGAGAGGCGGGGCCTTCCAGAGCCAGTTCTCCGGGAGGTGAGAACCCTGGTGGTCGCCCCCGGGGACCCCGGCGGTTTTCCGCACCCCAACGTGGTGCTGAGGCCGTGGACCACCCACCGGGAGGGCTGCTCGGCCCCCCAGGACCTGTGCTGAGCCTGCGGCCGCCCAGGAAGAGGGTGGCGAGCCCAGAGGAAATGCTCTCCCCTCGCTTTCGCCCTCCTGAAGGCGCAGGTGTCCGTCAATCGGGGGTAACCTAACCAGGGTGGGGTCTGCAGCGCCCTGAAGCTGGATGTCAGGTGTGAGCAGCAAGGAGGGAGTGGGCCACCCCCAGCCGCTACCTCTCAGTGGCACTCCCTAACTCACCAAACCGCCAACACCCGTCACCCTGACGTTCCAGGCCCTGCTAGGATGCCCCGGCTACCTCCTCACTCAGCTGCTCTTGTCACATAGTTTCCAAACTGCCAAGTCCCACTCTTAAAATGCTCTTGCCTGGCCTGTGCCAGAACGGTGATCTGAGAATGGACATCTGGGAAGGGAAGGAGAGAGCCAGGGGAGTCTTGGAATCACGTCTCTATGCCTTACGCTAGGAAAAAAAGACAGTTTCTCCTGCATACTGCGGTCTCTGAGCTTCTCATGGGCCAGTGAAGCCTTGAAATGATTCCTTGACTCACTCAACAGACCTCCGACTGGTTCAAGTCCTGACACCCTGGCCGTGCAGCCCAAGCAAGCAAATAGCCACCGTGCAAGTGCATGTTCTGTGCTAAGCTCGTGCCAGGTGATGACAGCTCCCAGTGTCCTTTTAAGCCGCCTTCTCACTTCTCTCTCCTTCAATGGAAAACAAGCTCCCGGAACAGCAAGCCTGCTTTATGTGCGTGAGCCCCGTCAGCCCCTCACACTGAGCCAAGCAGAGGAATCCCATTTCTGGCTGTGACTGGAGCCATGAGGGCAAGCTGAAGGGAGGTAACTGCTTTCTTTCTCACCAGTCCTGCCGGCAACTAACCCTAGATCCCACTGAGGCCTCCCAGTCCTGCCTGGGCTCCCACTAGTCAGCAGCTTTCTGGCATCCCAATGGTTATATGCTCCTCCCTCCCCCATCTCCAGCTGAGTCCACCCCAGAAGGTCAAGTCCACTCTCTTATTCTTTGTAGACAGCCCTGCCTCATAATACCATGCATTAGTGAATAGCTGTTGGGGTGCATGGAAATAGGGGTATTCTTCACCTGGTAAAACTCTGGCCCTGAACCCCAGCTTTCAGCTCTCTAGTTGTATGGCTTTGGGAAAGTTAGCCTTTTCTCCCGCCTCCATTTCCTCATCTATAAAACTGGGATAAGCCCTAGCCGGTTTGGCTCAGTGGATAGAGCATCAGCCTGCGGACTGAAGGGTCCCAGGTTCGATTCCAGTTGGGGGCACATGCCTGGGTTGTGGGCTCGATCCCCCGTGTGGGACGTACAGGAGGCAGCCAATCGATGATTCTCTCTCATTATTGATGCTTCTCTTTCTCTCTGAAATCAATAAAAAAATAATAAAGTAAGTTAAAGAAACTGGGATAAAACCCACTCTCCCATGTTGTGGAGTAGAGGTGACATATATGGCACTTGGTCCCATGCCTGGCAGGGCAGCTGCTCAACAACTGGCAGCTATTACTACTATCCCATCTGCCATCCCTCGGGAGCTGGGAGCCAACCAGGGCTGCAGCCACCCTGCTGGCTCCATGGCCTCTCTGATGCAGACATCAAGGGCAGAACTGCATGTTATCTTGGAAGCCAAGCTGCAAATGCTCCATGCTCCACAGAGACAGGTGGCGTCTCCATGGCCTCTCTGATGCAGACATCAAGGTCAGAACTGCATGTTATCTTGGAAGCCAAGCTGCAAATCCTGGATAAGAAGCAGGCTGAGCTCGCCCCTCCCAGGAAAAATAGTAGAGAATGGGAAACAAACAACAGCAGTAAAAAACTAGAAGGCCAGGAGTAAAATAACCAGGCATAGGTGAGCAGGGCAGATTATAAAGGACATGTGTGAAGAGGCCAAGGAGGGGAGAAGTAGCAGGAACTGGCAGCAGCCCCAGAAGGAACGAGGAGGGACAGTAGTCCCTGGTGAGTGAGGATTTCGTACTGAATTACCACTAGACCCCAGTGGAAGCAGATGGAAAATGTCCAGCCACCATACTCGGCCCTGGTACCTGCGACAGGAGACAGGGCAGGCCGGAGACAATAGTATGAGTTCACAAGCTGGCCCCGGCCGGCTCCTGGCTCCCAGCGGGCCCAGGGGGTCAGGGCTCAGTGGGCAAGGCCCATGGGATGAGAGTGATGGCAGCAGTAGAGGGCCCACCAGGGGTCCGCCATTCCAGCAGTGGCTGGTTGGTTTCAGGTCTTCAAACCTCCTTTGCCTGGAGACTTATGGTCCTGACCATTTGGATAGGGCCCCAACCCAAGTCTGGGGTCAGCCACCAGCATCCCCCATGGCCCCAACTCCCCCCCCCCCCC
>NW_005365229.1:5289901-5306150 GCF_000412655.1 Myotis brandtii
CCACCCAAGACAGTAATAGGCTGTGGCTTGAATTCCAAGTCCTTTAATTTGCAACTAGCCTGCCTGCTCTTCAACGTAGATCCTCCCAGTGTTGCCATGTCCCACCCCCATGCCAGCACCTCCCAACTCCCTTCCCACTACTTTTCTCACTGCCATTGCAGCTTCCCTCGTTCCTCCCCAGGGGGGCCTGGCCCCTCCCTCCAGGCCTCCTAGGTGGGAGCAGGTGGGGGTGCCGCCAGAGCGCCCGCAGCCCCCAGCATCAACATGGCCAGGGCCTTGGGGCCCGTGGTGTGGATCTTTTCATGCCGGTGCAGGTTGGAGCGCCTGCTGAAGCTCTTGCCACAGAGGGGACAGGAGTAGGGCCGGACCCCGCGGTGGGTGCGCTGGTGGGCCGTGAGGTGCGAGCTGTGGCTGAAGCTCTTGCCGCAGTCGAGGCAGTGGTAGGGCTTCTCCCCCGTGTGCGTGCGGTTGTGCGCGATGAGGTTGGAGCGCTGGCTGAAGCACTTGCCGCACTCGGGACATGGGTAGGGCTTGACCCCCGTGTGGGTGCGCTGGTGGGTGACCAGGGCCGAGCTCTGCGTGAAGCACTTGCTGCAGATGGGACACTTGTGGGGCTTGGCGCCCGTGTGCGTGCCCTGGTGAGTGACCAGGTCCGAACGGCGGGTGAAGCGCTTGGCGCAGCGGTCGCACACGTAGGGCTTTTCGCCCGTGTGGATGCGCTGGTGCTGGATCAGGGTGGAGTGGTGGCTGAAGCTCTTCCAGCAGGAGGGGCAGGTGTAGGGCTTCTCGCCGGTGTGGATGATCTGGTGCTGGATGAGGTGTGAGCTGCGGCCGAAGCGCTTGCCGCAGTCCGTGCAGGCGTAGGGTTTCTCGCCCGTGTGCGTGCGTCGGTGCGTCACCAGGTGGGAGTGCCAGCTGAAGCCCTTGCCGCACTGCTCGCATTTGTAGGTCTTCTTGCTGGTGTCACCATCGGGGGCCAAGCCCTCCTCGCTGCTTTCGGGGGCGCCTGTCTCCCCCTCGCTGGGCTTCTCTAGGAGGTCAGTGTCGGACAGGGCTGGGTCCAGCTGTCTCTCCTCCGGGGGTCCCCGCTGCCCCTCGTCTTTGGCTGGCCCCGTTCTCTGGCTGCTGGCTGCCTGCCGTCCACACGGTAGGACATCCTGGGCTCTCCCTGCCCTGGTCTTAGAGGACTTCACATCCCCAGGGACTGCCGGGGATGAGGCCGGGTCCTCCTTCCTCACCTCCACCGCTCCTGGAGAAAGGGTTTCCAACCAGAGAGAGGCTCTGTGAGGGACCCAAGGGAATTCCAGAGATGGAGAAAAGCGCAAGGGCCCGAGGGCGGCCTGGGGACAACGGCCACCCTGTGCAGAGGAGGGGAGGCTGCACCCCACAGGAAACAGGGCCTGCACCCACAAAGGGCACCTGGGAGTGACACTGACGACCCACTGCCCACCCATCACCTCTGGACGCACCTCTCTTCTCCTCTTCATCTCCCATCTGCAGGCACGAACTTGAGGCCTCGCCCTTGCCCTGCACCTGGGAGGCCCAGAAAGTTCTGCTGAAGGGAAACCCTGCCCAAAAAGAGATGCAGTGCTCAGTCACAGACCTCCCGGGCAAAGGGGAATGGGTGCTACTCTGGAAACACCAGGTAATACCACATGAGCTCAGAGACTGCTTGGGGTCAGTGTCCACCCTCTCTAGGGTCACCCCTAGACACAGTCTTTTCAGGGCTGAGTAAGGGCTCCTCCCTGTCTCCCTGAACGAGCACCAGAAGTAAAGGGAGAGGGACTGGGCCAGGTCAGCTGCCAGCAACCCGCTTCCTCACACCACCACAGCAATGGGCCCAGCCTTGTTGGAAACCACACAGTCTCCCACCCCTGCACCTACACCTTTCCAAGACCATCAGCAAAAAAGGGCTCCTGGGGGAGTGCCGGGGACAAGAAGGCCAGAGACACTGATCACCCAGAAGTCAGGGACCAGAGGTCCACTTGGCAAGTCCTTGGTAAAGGCCTGAGAATTCTGGTCAAGTCAGTAAGAGATCAGAGGGCCTGGCCTCCATACCCTGATCCAAGCTCCCGGGAGGGAAGGGAAGGTTTTGGATAAAGTAGGTAATTTAGGTCATTCGTGAGACCTGTCATGGGGCCACAAATGGCACTAGCTTCCCTCTGATCTCCAGGACTTGCCCAGACCTGCTGATCTGGGCCCTGAGAGTGCTAACAATTAAAGGAGTGAGCAGGGTGGCTGTGATTTTGGGGTCCATCAGGGACCGTAGGGATCTCGGCTCACCACTGAAGTTAAAGGAGGCCATTACCAAGCCCCAGCTCCACTTGGACTAGCAGGTGTGCAACAGATGTGTATTGATAGACATACTCACTTAATGAATGAAGAGCCCAGCCTGCGTGGCTCAGTGGTTGAGCATAGACCTATGAACCAGGAGGTCAAGGTTCGATTCCTGGTCAGGGCATATGCCCAGGTTGTGGGCTTGATCTCCAGTGTGGGGTGTGCAGGAGGCAGCCGACCAATGATTCTCTCTCTCCCTCTTCCTTCCTCTTTGAAATAAAAAATATACATTTTTTAAAAAAATGAATGAACACACTGAGTTTTCCATAAGATCTCATAACAATCTGCCAAAAAAAACCCCTAGAGTCTGGAAGTGAGGAGTACAGCCCTGGGACTTAACTACTTACAGTGAGAAAAACAGAGAGAGCCATGGCCCCTGTGAGAAGAGGACATGCCCCTTGGGCATGAGTCTACGAGTCTGGAGATTAACTGGCACCATGTCCCCCCTCCTGCAGGCATGCAGCCCTGACCCCAGAGCCAAGTTTTCTGCCCAGACACTTCAAAAGCCTGGCTTCAAGAAAGAGGAGGGTGCCCGGCTGGTGTGGCTCAGTGGATGAGTGTCAACCTATGAACCAGGAGGTCACAGTTAGATTCCTGATCAGCACACATGTCTAGGTTGTGCACTCAATCCTCAGTAGGGGGCGTGCAGGAGGCAGCAGATCAATGATTCTCTCTCATCATTGATGTTTCTATCTCTTTCTCCCCTCTCCCTTCCTCTCTGAAATCAATAAAAATACATTAAAAAAAAAAAAGAGGAGGGGGAAACTACAAGAATAAGCACCACAGAAGAACTAAAGAGAAGCAGAATCTGTAGGTAGGCACTGTCTAGTCCAGCAGCCAACTAACCACATATAGCTATTTCAGTTAAAAATTGAGCTGATTAGCCGAACCGGTTTGGCTCAGTGGATAGAGCGTCGGCCACCACATTTCTAGGTCCCAGGTTCGATTCCGGTCAAGGGCATGTACCTTGGTTGCGGGCACATCCCCAGTAGGGGGCGTGCAGGAGGCAGCTGATCGATCTCTCTCATCGATGTTTCTAACTCTCTGTCCCTCTTCCTTCTTCTCTGTAAAAAACCACATAAATATATTAAAAAAAAAAATTGAGCTGATTAAAATGAAATAAAATTAAGTACCCACTCAGTTGCTCTAACCACATTTCTAGTGCTCAACAGCCACATCTGGCTCACGGCTACCATCTCAGCCCATACATGGAGCATGCCCATCACTAGGAAGGCTCTACATAACAACACTGTCTATGTGAACTGTGGGAAGGTTTAAGCCTTGGAAAGCTGGGAGTGACGGTGGAACAGACCCCACTTCTGACATTCAGGGCCTCAGGAAGTGGTCGCCCCAGCACAAATGCCAGCCCTTACCCAAGGCCAGCCCATTTCGCTTCTGCAGGACATCCCGGTAGAAACTCTGCTGCGCGTGGTCCAGCTGCCCCCACTCCTCCCGGGAGAGGTACAGAGCCACGTCCTCAAAGGTTACTGGCATCTGAAACAACACAAAATGCCTTCTCTGCAGGACATGACAAGGCATGGCGGAGGGGGCCTGACAGTGCCAAGATGAGGCCAAGCTGAGATTCCCAACTCCCCACCTGCTGTCCGGGTCTGAGGGTGAAGCAGGAGCCGCCCAAGGATTTTTTTTGGGGGAGGGGGCGGCAAGAATAAGGCAGTTGTGTACAACAGAAGACAGGAACAAAACCCAAGGCCTTCTTTCCGACCCCACAGCCAAAGCTCGGGATCTCCAGCACATTTCCCTCCAGCACCCACCCTCGGGTCCGGCGCTGAGATCTGGAGAACAATGCAGTCAGAGGTGCTGTCCCTCCAGCCTTGGACAGGCGCACTCACCTGGGACCAGGCAGTGAGGAGCGCTGCAGCCATCTGCCGGTCTCTGGTCCTCCCCTCATGGGAAAGCACAGGGATCTGGGGGGAGGGGAGGGCTGAGAGAGGAGAGAGGTCCTCAGAGAGGCCACCTCGTCCTGCTGCTCCCCAAGGGGGCTCATGCCTGGCACAGCTGCCTCAAACCCCACCGCCGACCCCACCCGAGAAGAGGTCAGTGGGCTCTGAGGCTGTGCCAGGATGGCCTCCAAGAGGCAAGTGAGCAGACATCCAGGCATCTCTCCTGACCATGGCAGGGGCCTCTTCCCCTCCCCACCTGGGCTGTGAGCCTCCCTCTCTGCTCACAGCTGCTGCCCAGGAAAGCACTTCTCTTCACATCCCTCTCCTCACCTCCTCCAGGCAAAAAAGGAGCTTTCTCCTTAGAGCCCTGGCTTAGGCGCCCCCAGCTCCAAGCTCCTTGAGCCTTGTCCTCCTGCAACGCCTCCTCAGGGTGTGGTTCTTGCAGCTCTGTCTTAATGTAGGCTGACTCCTGGGCGGCTCCCAAAGGCACCATCTCCTTTGACTCAGAAAGCATTTCTTGACAAGGATGCCCAGGACCTGGAACCTAGGAATGGCAGCCCCCATCAGCACTGGGATGGAGACGGGGAGACACGGCCAAGCACCATGTCCTCCACACCCAGGGGTCCCTGCAAGGGCAGACACCTCGTGTGGCCGAATGCACAACCAAACACAAGACACGGCTTGAAGGACTGGCCCTGCTTCCTTTTCCCATCCCCAGGCACCTGTGCATCTCCTGCTCACAAGGGAAGGAAGGCAGGCTTACCAAGGCCCTGCTAGGTACAAGCTGGCCAAGTGCCCACAGGACGGCTGCCCATTTCCACTCAAGCCTTGCACCTCTAACAGCTGTGTGGATTGTTATTTTTAATACATGAGGAGACCAAGTGCAGTAGCTTGAAAAATCTAATGAGTGGTGTCCTTATAAAAAGAGGAGAGGACATCGAAATATGGAGGAGGCCATGCGAAGACAGAAGCAAAGGTTGGAGTGATGCTGTCACAGTCAAGGGACAGCTGGAGCCCCCAGAACAGAAGAGGCAGAAAGGACTCTCCCCTAGAGCCTTGGGAGGGAGCCCAGGCAACACCTCGATTTTGGGTTTCTGGCCTCCAGAACCGAGAAAATAAATTCTGGTTGTTTTAAGCCACCAAGTTTGTGGTCCTTTGTTACGGCAGCCCTAGGACACGAACGTACCCAGGCTCAGAGATCCATGGCCCAGGATCATGGAGCTGGTGAGTGACTCAACCAGGATTTGAACTCAAGTGTATCTGACTCCCCAGTCACCCTAGGGCCACCATGTCTTAAAGGTGACAGGGAGGCATCATGTGGCCTTGGGCTGTTTCTGCCTGACTCAATTTGGTCACAGTAGTTGGGAGTTGGTTGGTTTGGAGAAAAAAAGCCCAAGGGTGCCACTAAGTGTGCTGAGGCCTGATGCGCATCTTGGTCTGACAGAACTCCTCTCCAGCTCGCCCCCTTCAGCACCACCCCACCCCACTCCACCCCACACAGTGGGACTTCAGGGTCCTCCCAATTTGTCCCCAATTCATTACACCAGCCTCAGGCCCGATGCCCATCTTGGTCTGACAGAACTCCTCTCCAGCTCACCCCCTTCAGCACCACCCCGCACAGTGGGACTTCAGGGTCCTCCCAATTTGTCCCCAATTCATTACACCAGCCTCAGCCCTAATCCTCTGGGAGAGTGAGGAGCAGGCTTTAGTTAGGTGACTGGGGCTCAAATCTGGAGCCATTCCTCGCTGGCCATTCACCCGAGCAGGCACCACCTCCACCCAAACCTCCAGAGTCTCAGTTAAGTTACTTCCCTTACACTTGGAGGCCCCTGGTGAAGCCTCATTGCCCTCCACAGCACAGGGACTAGCCAGCCTTCTGCTGGGAACTCATGCAGAACCCTCCCCACTCCCCTCCACTTCCATCTGTGTTAGAGTCGCACAGGAAAAAACCCCAGGCCAGGAGTCAGGGTGCCTGAGAGCCACATGGGTGAGGCAGCCTCCAAGACTCAGCTGCTCTGCCTCCTGCACAGATAACGGGTGAGCAAGAGCTGCCCAGAAAGTTCTAGATAAACATAAAACAGTTACTATAGTTATTACTCAACTGTGTGAGCTGACAGAACCCAACATCAGCAGAGGATGTCATGGATGTGTGAGGCCCTTTGGTGTTACAAAGGCATTGTGGAATGGAAACCGAACACGGGTAACAATTCTTTGGGCTGCTATGGTAGGAAAAACAGAACTAGTACTGGATATGTATTTGTACTACTAGGTGAGGGGATAGAGGTCTCTCCCAGCGACTAGGTTCCAGTCGCTGTGGGTGTTCTTGTATTGTGTGTTACAAAAATGACCTCCTACAGGCCAATGAACTGCTTGAAGAGGACTCTTGTGTCCATTATCTCCTCGGAGCCTCCTAAGCACCTGGGTGAGACAGATGGGAACAACAGGCACATGATCCACATTTTATAGGTCATACCCCTGGTTTCCAGAGGCCAGGGGACTTGCCCAAGGTCACACACCTGGCTGTGACTGACTCATATTCCTCTCATTCCAAGCCTGGTCACTCTGGTCTCCCTACAGGTTGTAATTACACACACACACACACACACATACACGCACGGTACAGAAAGGCCTAGGTGCTCATACCCAGTGAGAGGAGAAGGGGTCCCAGGCCAAGGACAATGCGGGTGGGGGAGGGGGGTACTGAGGCTTCTCTGTGTGCTCTGGGTTCTGTTCAGAGAGCTAGCCTCCTCCGTAGGGTCCCTACACAGCCTAACTGCTACCTCACAACGTGGCCTCTGGTCCTCTGACTATGGCAAAGCAATGCAGTTCCACAGAAGTTCAATTCCCAGGTGGAAAGTATTTCCCATCATACCTTCTTTTTAATACCCCCATCATCCCCACCCACCAGCTCTGCACCCCAGTGAGTCTATCTCTTCCATTGGTCCAGATACCCTCCTGCGAAGATACCATCCAGCTCCAGTTCCTTCCAGAGCACACCTCCCTCACCTGGCGCCCCGTCCATACCTCTCGGGCTCTCTCTTTGTCCTGGGTCGCCCGGATGCCTCCACGATCTGCAGACATTCTATCTCACAGCAAGGAAGCACAACTGAGTTGTTTCTCCTCTGTTGGCCAGGCCCCCTCCAGCTTCTGGCCAGGAGCCTGGAAGAGCAGAAGGAAATCAGGCCACGTCTCCTGGACACCTCTGAAGTGCCCCCCAAACCCCATGTAGGGCCAGATGCACCCCTGCTTTCAATAAAAAATAAAGCCTCCTTGATGCCCTCCGACGGCCTCCCTGTTCTTTGGCTCCTCGCTTCTACAGCGTGCTATTTTGTACTGTCCCGTTTGTCACTAAACTAGAGCCCATCAGTGCAGGCAAAGCAGGGCTGAGGAGGAATCTGTATCTCCTGTCATCAGAAGCTGAAAGGTCTGCAGAGATCCTGAAAAACAGGTGCTGCGTGGGGCCCCAAACACCACAGCCAGCTCAGCGGAGGAATCCAGGCTCTGGCGTTTCTCTGGCCCAGGACACACATACACCCTGAACTCGGCCTGACTCAGCCCTGCCTGGGATCCAGAAAGTGAGCTGCCCGCTCTCGCAGCCCTCCCTGCAGCTGCAATGACCCGCCTGGGCTTGGGAGTGGACAGAGGATGTCCTTCCTGTCCTTCCCCTTCCCCAAGCTGGGTCCAGGACCCCTTCTCTCCAAGCCTTGCACCTCTGACCCCGTCCCCCCCTGCCAGCTGGCCGCCCGCACTGGTCTTTGGATTCAGGTCCCCGCCCCAGCCCCCCACCCTCACTGAGGAGGAGGTGGATGGGGCACCTTGAACAGTGGGAAGGGGGGCTCCTCCCCCAGGAAAGTTGTCGCGGCAGCCAGCACCAGGGAAGGGGAGCCCGGTGGAGACTGGGATTAAGGACAACAGGAAGTCCTTCCCAGATCCCGTTCCCCGCGTAGCTGCCGTCCTAGAGGGTTCCTGGCTTCGAGGGTTCCGGGCTAAGGGTCCCGAGCCCAGCTGTGCCTGCTCTTGCTCCAAAGGTCACTCCCAATCCGCACTGGCAGCTCACAACCACTTTTCCGGGCAGGTACTACTCGTGAGGCCCCCCAAGCGGGGGTGCAAATATGGGAAAATGCATTTTATGGGAGGAGTTTGACATTTGGCATTGCAGAGAGAACATTGCAGCTGTCCTCACAGGAGGACCGGCACTTTGCTGGGTGGAGGGTAGATGGTCCGTTTCAGCACCCTTAAGGACTTCTGAAGGTCTGTGGTGTCTCTATAAAGATGTCCCCTGGATTTTATTTACGGTCCCCAGGCTGGTCAGCAGGTCCTCCGGGTTCCCCCCAAGACCGACACAGAGCTCCCTCTCCATAAGAGAGAACTTAGGAAACAGAGAGGCCGGGATCTCCCTTCTATCCCCTTCCCCCCACTTCCCTACACCTCTGAGAGATGGGGGATCAATCTAATTTTTCTAGTTGCCTCCTACCCACAACTCCCTCTTGAGGCTGAGGTTAGCGGAGGTTAAGGGGTCTGGCCCAACTATCCATGGGGGCCCAGACCCTCAGACATCCCTGGTAGTTTCAGATTCCACCTCCCAGTCAGAAAAGGGGTGGGGACTAGCCCTGAAGTCAGATTCCAGGAAGATTCATTCCTCCAAGAAACATTCCCCTGCCCATTGCCTTCAGCCCATCAGTCCTGTGAGACGTATCCACTTCCTCCAGTAAGACAAGCATGACTGGCCTCTGTACCAGCCCATAGGCATGCTAGAAAGGCTCACAAGGATTTCACTTTTTAGAAAACTAGAGGCCCGATGCATGAAATTCAAGCAAGAGTAGGCCTTCCTTCCCCCGGCTGGCTGCCGGCACCGGCTTCCCTCTGGCATCCGGGACCTGGGCTTCCCTCGAAGCCCCGGCTTCATCCAGAAGGTTGTCTGGTCCAATTAACATATTACACTTTTATTATTATAGATTAGTTTCCAACATTTAAAAATTAGAAGAATTCTCATGAATTTTATTTTCTTGAAAAATCATCTGGCAACCCTGGACCCAAATTCCTCACACCCAGGGGCTGCTCTCAGATTGGCACATTTGGTCCCCACTTGGCCCCTGCAGCATTTTGAGTTTGCAACTCTCCTTTTGGAGTTGAACATGTTTTAGGAGTCCTAGGACTCGAACCCATTCTGTTGTCACTTTGATGAAGGAAAAATTACCCCTAGGGTTTATCTCTGGTCGGTATTTCCAGGCATTTTAATCCTCAAGGTAAAGAGAGATGTACAAAGGTATAGCAAAAGTAAATATTGTTTTCAAGCCAGAGCGAGCTACAAACTGAGAAGAAGCCACAGGGAGCCCTGGAAAAGATGAACTGCTCAATCTGCGAGCATTTCCCCATCAAGGAGGAGCATAGCCAGTGTCCAGAGTGAGGGACCTTGCTCCTCAGGTGAACCATTTTAGCCCATGGCAGTCCCAGAAGTGCACCGAGTCCAAAAAGAGTGCTTCCTGGGCAAAAGTCTCTCTACCAGACATAAGGGACACGCGAGGGGTACTGGGAAGCCCGGAGATTTAGATCCCACCAGGGGATTGCCTAAACTAGACCGAATGAAGTAACATTTATTTAACTGTTCAAAAAAATATATATTGAGCATCTGCTATATGACAGACATTAGCTGCTTCTTGGAAATAAAAGGAAACCCTTCCAGGACTGGCTCTAGGGCTGAGCAGGTCTAGGAGGAAAGGCTCTCACATTTGCTATGTGGGAATTCCCTGCAAGAGTTCAGAAAGGCACCCAGGCAGGGTGAGTAA
This sequence comes from Myotis brandtii, assembly GCF_000412655.1. Classification (NCBI taxonomy): domain Eukaryota; kingdom Metazoa; phylum Chordata; class Mammalia; order Chiroptera; family Vespertilionidae; genus Myotis; species Myotis brandtii. The sequence goes on from NW_005365229.1 coordinate 5,299,926, forward strand.
ATAAGTAAAGCAGAGATCAAAACCTAAATGCATTGGTTGTATCAAACTTGTGTATTAAATATAATCATGTTCTGTTTAAAAACCAAAAAAACCTAAATGCACCCAGCAGCCAGGCAGTACCACAAATGACTGGTTCCTTGGGTATAAGACCAGAGTGGGGAGGGACTTCAGAGGCCTCAATAAACCATATTTTGTTTAAAGGGGGGCAGTTGGAGACCCAGAATTGCCAAAGCTTGAGGATTTTTCAAGAGAACTAAAAAAGAATTAGATTTCTATGTGAAATGTCCTGATTTTTAAATGTTGATGACTAAAATAAAATTTAAAAAAATAACTCCATATAAATCCAGCACAAAACACCGGCTGTCCAGTTCACAGGCCACCAATTTAGGTGTGTACTCACCTCAGGAGCCTGTCACAAGGATAATTATCATGGATGAAGGCGCTTATCGGAGCTTCAGGCACGGGAAACACAAATGCAAACTGGTATCAGGTGGCTTCATTGAGCTTGAGTAAGGAGAATATGCTACCTTTATAAAATAAATCATGACCTATCCTCAGAGATTGGCCTGAGAGCTAATTCAGGTCTTAAAGAGGACTTTACAAAGACAAAACAAACAAACAAAAAAAACACTCAGAATACTCAAAACACCCACAATAATCTCCAGTAAGGAAAAAACAACCTTGTATTAAGGCAGCCCAGGCTATAGACAGGGCAACGCAAACATCTAGTCTTAGGAAGAAGAGACCAGAGGGGGAAATAAAGGAATCGGGGAGAGGGAGAAAAACAGGAATAATCGAATAAATAGCAGAGCAAATGTTAACCACTGACAAAGAAAAAAAGAAAACCAGTATAAGTGTTAGATAGGAGGGGTCCCAGGAATAAAGAAGAAAAATAAGAAACCCCAAGTTTGCTGGAGACCAGGTCGTGGGAGCTCACCCCGAGAGGCACGGAGGTGACTCCACGGCTGGGTCCCCTAATGCGAGGCAGCCGGAGAGGACGCGTTCGGAGCACGGATGCTGGGAGCGTGTTGCCTAGGCAACAACGTTGCCCCGCCCCTTGGAGACGCCGGTGATTGGCTGACGTCCATATGACCCCGCCTCTCCAAGGCACCGCCCAGCCACTCTCACCTGCGCGCTCCCGTCCGCGCCCCCGAGGGGCAGCCCTGCCGAGTGGAGTCACCTCCGTGCCGACCGAGGCGTGTGTGCTGGCGTTTCCCGTCCGGCTGCCCCACTCCAACTTCCGGTTTTCCCGGCTCTGGCAGCGCCAGCTACGGGGTCTGGGCGCGGGGCCACCCGAAGCAGCGAGAACCGCCGGGCAGACATTTGCAAGCCCGCGCGTCGGCTGGGGAAGCTGAGGCGGTCTGCGCGGGGCTGCCAAGCTCGCAACCCGAAGCAAATTCCGGCCCAGCCGTCCGGGGACGAGGGTCTCCTCCCACACCCACCTGTTCTGAATTTTGTTTCAGACATGGGAGTATACCACCCTATGCTGCTGACTTGCCCCCACGCTGTGTGTGACATCTTAGAGATTATTCAATACTAAAAACATACAGAACCCTAACCGGTTTGGCTCAGTGGATAGAGCGTCGGCCTGTGGACTGAAAGGTCCCAGGTTCGATTCCGGTCAAGGGCATGTACCTTGGTTGCGGGCACATCCCCAGTAGGAGGCGTGCAAGAGGCAGCTGATCGATGTTTCTAACTATCCCTCTCTCTTCCTCTATGTAAAAAATCAATAAAATGTATTTTAAAAAAACATACAGAGAAGAAAAAAAAACATGCAGTGTGTCGAAGACAAACACAGCCGGGCATTAGCTAAAGCGATGGGAAGATTTTATTCGGTAACTACTGACAGCAGGGTAAAGAGCTGAATGCCATCCGGTTTGACAGCGTTTGGGGAAGGGAGAATGAGGGAGGGAGAAGGGGGCTCAGAAGAATCGGAGAAGTGGACGGTCACAGAGCCGGTCAGTGTAGATGTGATTAGGCCAGGTGTGTCTGCTCCCTGTGTCAGTAGTCTGTCCTCCCACGGAGCAGGCAGACAGACGTCCTGTCCTTCCTGGCAAATACATTTCAAAGGAATAACTCTCAGGTCTGGGACAGATGCTTCTGAGCTGTAAGAGACACATATTCACAATTATAAGCCCTTTTTAGTAAATACTCTAAGAAAGGGAGGTCAGGGGCCAGTCATCAGATGTTGGCCAGAACAAACAGTAAGTTCTCCTGGCAGCAGCGTTGAGCTTTTTCAGGCAGGCGTTTTAGGGGTGCGGGGGCGGGGGGGCGCTAGGGTCATCCTAGCCTTACGCTGTTAAAGCCATGCCACAATTTGGTCAAGTCTCTTAGTGCAGGTTTAGACGGAGAAGTTGTGTGCTGAGAGTTCTGCAGTTCTCAAGTAATGCCTTGCTGTTTTTTTAAACTACGGCATATCTCATTGTGTGACTATATCAGTTTATTTTTATTTTTTAAATTGTTTTATTGCTTAAAGTATTACAAAGGGTATTACATATGTCTCCTTTTCCCCCCCGCCCTTGACATTCCCCCGGCCTCCCCTACCCCCCAGTGTCTTATGTACATTGGTTATGCTTATATGCATGCATGCAAGTCCTTCGGTTGATCTCTTACCCCCCAGCCCCTTCTGCCCTCCTACTCTCCCCGGCCTTCCCGCTGCAGTTTGACAATCTGTTTGAGGCAGCTCTGCCTCTGTATCTATTTTTGTTCATAAGTTTATAATGGTCTTTATTATCCATGAATGAGTGAGATCATGTGGTATTTTTCCTTCATTGACTGGCTTATTTCACTTAGCATAATGCTCTCCGGTTCCATCCATGCCGTTGCAAATGGTAAGAGTTCCTTCTTTTTTACAGCAGCATAGTATTCCATCGTGTAGATGTACCACAGTTTTCTAATCCATTCATCTACTGATGGGCACTTAGGCTGTTTCCAGATCTTAGCTATGGTGAATTGTGCTGCTATGAACATATGGGTGCACATATCCTTTCTGATTGGTGTTTCTGGTTTCTTGGGATATATTCCTAGAAGTGGGATCACAGGGTCAAATGGGATATATCAGTTTCTTTAACCAGGTCCCTCTCACCACCAAATTCTTGATGCCCTTGTCTTACAACAGGAACTACCCAGCAGTTATTATCATGGAGGCTTTGCTCCTGCCTAGTGGGTGAGCAAGACTAACATCTAACCTTGCAAACAAGGGAGGCAGAGAGGCTGCCAACCCCAAGCCTGGCTTCTGGATATCAGCCCTGATGCTGGCTTGGCCGTCTGCCCATCACAGTTGCTTCTTCCTGCCCTGGGCAAGCTCCAGGCGGACAGGAGTCTCCTCCGTAGGCAGCAACACTAAGTCTTTCTTTCTACAATTGTCAAGGCGAGCAGTTTCAGCCTCAGCCAAGCAAGCCACCAAATTTAATAGGGTAAACTGGTTGTGTTCCCCAGGAGTGTTGATATGTTCTTTTTTAAAAAATATATTTTTATTGATTTCAGAGAGGAAGGAAGAAGGAGAGAGCGATAGAAACATCAATGATGAGAGCGAATCATTAATTTGCTGCCTCCTGCACGCCCCTACTGGGGATCGAGCCCACAACCCGGGCATGTGCCCTTGACCTCCTGACCCAGGCGAATGACCCGGGACTCTTCAGTCCACAGAAGAATCCACTGACCCAAACTGGCCAGGGCAATAAGTTCAGATTTGATCCCAATGCTGGCTAAAAGGCTGTTTTCACTTGGTGGAAACCCATCACACTCTTCATTGTTGGTTTGTATACATTTCTGTATGTTACTTTTAAAAGTTTACTTTAAAACACAACAACAAAGTGAACGAAGAGAAACCAGTTCAGCCATTGCTATGGTTCAGGTAAGGCATAATGGTGACCTGGATTTGGGTGACGGCAATGGAGGTAGAGAAACAGGCAGATTTGAAAAGTATTTACAATATTAGACTTACAGAACTTAGAGATTGGTAAGATGTGAGAATGCAGGAAAGTGAGGGGGTCAAGAATAAATCCAAATTTCTGACTTGAGTGACTAAATGGTTTGTAGTATATTTACTGAAATAGAGAACTTCAGAAAAGATACAAGTTTGATGTGAAATATTAATCCAACCTACATTTAGTGAGGATTTACTATGTGTTGGGTACTGGGGACACAGCAGTGAATAGCAATGAAGCCACTCTCATGAAATTTTCATTTATTTATGTGGCTGGGTGAGTTGGGTTTTTTGTTTGTTTGTTTTTAAAAATATATTTTATTGATTTTTTTTTTTCAGAGAGGAAGGGAGAGGGATAGAGAGTTGGAAACATCGCTCAGCTGCGTCCTGCACACCCCCTACTGGGGATGTGCCCACAACCAAGGTACATGCCCTTGACTGGAATCGAACCCGGGACCCTTCAGTCTGCAGGCCAATGCTCTATCCACTGAGCTAAACTGGTTAGGGCTGGGTGAGTTGGTTTTGAACATGAAAAATTTGAGGAATTTATGAAGCAATAAAGTAGCAATGTCAAGAGAATTGAGAGGTAAAATATAAATACAGAGATACTGTCACTGAGAATGGTAACTGAGGCCACAGGAGCTATGAAACCACCAATGGAGGTATGTTAGTTATCTCTTGCTGCAAACAGATTATCCCCAAACATTGCAGCTTTAAACAAATATGTGTTATTTTAAAGTTTCTGCACCCAACCGGGTTTCGCTGGGTGCCTCTAGCTCTAGGTCAAGAGTTATATTCAAGTTGTCAGCTGGGGTGTGTTCTCATCTTAAGGCTTGATTCAAGGGAGGAGAAAACACATTGGCTGGCCTTGATCTCTCACCACATGGACCTCTCCACAGACACTGCTCCCTCCAGGGATAGCAAGCAAGAGAGTGAAAGTGTGCATATGAAGGTCCCCAAGAGGAACCACAGTCTGTTTACAACCTAATCTCAGAAGTGACACTCCATCACTAACCAGACTGGATTCTGTTTATTAGAAGCAATAACTGAGATTAAAAACGGCGGTAGAGTAGGTGGATGCTGCACAGACATGCTCCCAGGAACAAGTTGGAATTACAACTAAAATATGGAAAGTCTTCCTGAACAATCAATGAAAAACTCACAGAGAGAACCCTGATACCCGAGGACAAAAGGTGGAGACCGTATAGAGACTGGTAGGAGGGGCAGAGGTGAGAAGAGCTGGCCTGGCACCCACTGACAGCAACTGAAGTTCTGGAGAGATATCTCAGCTGTAGTAGATATCTCACTAAGAACCCTGGGATCTAATCCCAAAGCTAGGCTCCCCGGCAGAGAGCACCAAATCTGAGGAGGGTACCCACATAACATCTAGCTGTGAAAAGCAGTGGGGTGCTGTCTGCCAAAGAGTGGCAGCTGAAAGTTTAAGCACCCTCTTGAAGGAATAATGCACAAAAACTCCCTGTGGAGCCACCCACCTTGTGCTCTGGCAGAGGTAGAGTTAAGTGGACTGGAGCTGTGAGAGCAGAGCCCAGGACTGGGGACTTGGGGGGATAAAGCTCAGAAGGCAGACACCCCAAGTTTCCTGAGCTGAGTCATTCCCTCACGTAGTGGAGGACATCTTTCCCACATAAAAACTTGCCTTGCCTGGGGGAAGACAGTTGACACACCCTATTGGAAAACACCTTGCCCTGCGGCCATTTAAGAGATTAAAAGTAACAATTAGCCTTCAGGCAGAAGCAACTGCCCCATCCTGTTGAAAAACTCTCCCTACACCTGAAGACGACTGCCTGGGGGCAATTCAAGTGGAATCCTATTAGTCTGTAGACAGAGGCAGTCTCTGGAGGCTTTGAGTCTTTGCCTGATCCAATTTGTCAGAAACAGCCTTTAACATGTTCATGAATTGGTAGAATCAACATCATTAAAATGTCCATACTACTCAAAGCAATCTATAGATTCAATGCAATCCCCATTAAGATACCAACAGAATATTTCACAGACCTAGAACAAACTGTCCAAAAATTCATCTGGAATAAAAAACGACCCCGAATAGCTGCAGCAATGCTGAGAAAGAAGAACAAAGTTGGAGGGATCACAATTCCAGATATCAAGCTATATTACAAAGCCACTGTTCTCAAAACTGCCTGGTACTGGCACAAGAACAGACATATAGATCAATGGAATAGAATAGAGAGCCCAGAAATCGACCCAAACCAATATTCTCAACTAATATTTGGCAAGAACATACAATGGAGTCAAGACAGTCTCTTCAATAAATGGTG
>NW_005365229.1:5307100-5311356 GCF_000412655.1 Myotis brandtii
GGGGGGTAAGAGATCAACCGAAGGACTTGCATGCATGCATATAAGCATAACCAATGTACATAAGACACTGGGGGGTAGGGGAGGCCAGGGGAATGTCAAGGGCGGGGGAAAAATGGAGACATATGTAATACCCTTTGTAATACTTTAAGCAATAAAACAATTTAAAAAAAATGGGCCAAAGACCTAAATAGACATTTTTCAAAAGACACATAGGAAGGCCAAGAAACATATGAAAACATGCTCAAAGTCACTAATCATCTGAGAGATGCAAATCAAAATGACAATGAGGTACCATCTCATACTTGTCAGAATGGCTATCATCAACAAATCAGCAAACAACAAGTGCTGGAGAGGATGCAGAGAAAAAGGAACCCTCATGTGCTGCTGGTGGGAATGCAGACTGGTGCAACCACTGTGGAAAACAGTATGGAGTTTCCTCAAAAAATTAAAAATGGAACTCCCATTTGAACCAATAATCCCACTTCTAGGAATATATCCAAAGAAATCAGAAACACCAATCAGAAAGGATATATGCACCCCTATGTTCTTAGCAGCACAATTTACGATAGCTAAGATTCGTAATCAGCCTAATTGCCCATCAGCAGATTAGCGGATTAAAAACTGTGATACATCTACACAATGGAATACTATGCTGCTGTAAAAAAGGAACTCTTACCATTTGCAACAGCATGGATGGACCTGGAGAGCATCATGCTAAGCGAAATAATCCAGTCAGAGAAAGATAAATATCACATGATCGCACTCATTTGTGGAATATAATGAACAACATAAACTGATGGACAAAAATAGAGCCAGAGGGGGAAAAATAATATTTTAGAATATAATAGAAGTAATCCTGCTATTTGCAGATTTTTAATATTTCCTATAACTTTTGTGATATCATACTATGATAGTACAGTTTTGGTAATATTATTATACTTAAAATCCTTTTATCCTTTAAATATTAATGTTTATTGCATGTAATATTATTATATTTAAGATAGTTTTTCTTGAATAATTGGTGTTTACATTATTATACTTAAAATCGTTTTTCTTGAGATATTAATGTTTATTGCATGTATTATTATATTTAAGATCATTTTTCTTAAAATATTAATGTTTAGTGCATGTAAAATAAATAAATAAAAATAATAATTAAAAAAAGAAGCAATAACTAAGTCCAGCCCACCCTTAAGGGGAGTGGATTCCACTAGGGCATGAATAACAACAGGCAGGAATCACTGGTGGCTGGGAGGAAATGGAGGGAGAAGGCTAAGCCAGTGCCCTTATAGGATGCCAGTAGTTAATGGTCAGGTAAAGAGAGAAAAGTTGGTGAAGGAGACTGAGAGGAGACACTGGAGAAGTATAGAAAGAAAAAAACAGCAACAGAGTGTGAATTCTAGAAACCAATAAAGTTCTAAGGAAGATGAAAATTCAAATCCACTGAGAGGTTAAGCTGGGAAGCAGTGAACCACAAAGACGTGGTCTATGGCTTACAGTCCAGCGGGGAAGACAGACGAATAAACAAAAAAGCAATAAGTGACTTACAGGCTGTAATAAGTGCTAGGAAGGAAATGAGAGTGCGGAGAGAGAACTCTTTTAAAAGAGCAAACGGAAGCAGTCTTCCCAAGGAGACTGAAATGTAAGAATGAAGAGGAACTGGCAAAGTGGGGATGTGGTGAAAGCATCCATTCCAGGCCAGGCCGGGAGGTAGGATCTGATAGGCCTGTTCAGGAATTGAAAGGTGATGACTGGACTGTGTCAGGCAAAAGAAAAGGGGAGTTAGATGAGATCCATGGTAGGAAGGGGCCTTGGATGGCCCCCAGGGCGCGTGGTCTGGGTCTACTAGTAGTTCTAAGTACAATGGGAAGCCATGGAAGAGCTCGGAGCAGCAGAGTAAACAGAGTCGATTAAAGGGCTTGTCAACGCCACACACATAGCAGCAAATGGCAAAGCTGAGACTTCAGCTCAGGCCTTTGGATCCAGACTTCCTGACAATGAGTGACAAGGAAATGAAAAGCTTGGGGGACAGATAATTTGCAGACACTGAAGAAAGACGGGGACAGGCCAAGACTCATTTTGTGTTCTTGTCAATATCCCCAAAACTTCTGTACCAGGGTTGGCCCTCAGTGAGGGGTCTGGCTATGCCATAAACACCGTGCAATTACTCCTTCAAGACTGTGACTGCCCAGAGGAAAACACTGTGGTTACAGCCTCAGGAAAAGATATTATAAAAAGTCATTATTAATTATTAATAAAGGTATAAAGTTTATTTTATTTTTTTAAGCTTTTATTGATTGTTAGAGAGAGAGGAAGGGAGAGAAACATCTATACATCAACTAGCCACCTCCTGCACACTGCCTACCGGGGATTGAGCCCACAACCCAGGCATATGACCTGTCCTGGAATTGAACTGACAATATTTTTTTTGGTTAATCCTCACCCAAGGCTATTTTTTCCATTGATTTTTAGAGAGAGTGGAAGGGACAGAGGGATGGAGGGGAGGGTATGAGAGAGAGAAAGAGAAAGAGAGAGGAACATCGATGTGAGAAAGACACATCAATTGGTTTGGAGGGGCGGGGATGAGAGAGAGAAAGATAGAGGAACATCGATGTGAGAAAGACACATCAATTGGTTGCCTTCCACACACACCCGACCAGGGCTGGGGATGGAACCTGCAAACCAGGTACATGCCCTTGACTGGGAATCCAAGACCCTTCAGTGCATGGGCCAACACTCTAACCACTTGGCAACACCAGCCAAGACTTAATGCAGTTTAGGAACACACTTAGGCCACTGGATTAACCAGAGGCTATTCAGGGATCAAAGGGCTTTAAAAAATATATTATTGATTTCAAAGAGGAAGGAAGAGGACAGAGAGATGGAAACATCAACCATGAGGATCATTGATCGGCTGCTCCCTGCAGGGGATCAAGCCTGAAGCCGCAACCCAGGCATGATCTCCTGGTTCGTAGGTCAACACTCAACCATTGAGCCAAACGGGCTTCACAATCATAGGGCTTTTAATAGTAATCCTTCCCAGTGTTGGAGAAGGAGTTCTCCCTTTGCACTGAATTATTCTAAATGGAGTAATCCTATATAAATTGAAAATACAGGAAAACTTGTTTTTCTTTTGAAATCTCTGAAGAGATGGGAGGAAAGATGAAGACCCCATCAGTCATCACTCTCAGATACTTCTGCTGACCTGGCTGACATTAGATTTCATTTTTTCCACATTTAATAAATAAATGGTAAGGTTGTGTGTGTGTGTGTGTGTGTTGTGTGTGTTAAGACACCAATTACTTCCAAAAATTCTAAGGTAACAAGTAGAATAGTTAAGGTTTGCATTTTCAAGATAATTTTAGGAGATACTGAAATATACCCCAAATAGGTAGGTGGATATTAAAAGTCCTTTGGGGATGTGTTTATCACTTGCTAAATAGAGATAAGTAATCCAGCAACTTAACAAGAATTTTTGTTTGTTCATGGATAACACTCTGGGAGAGGGGGATGTACTTTCAAAGATCAGGACGAATTTGAAGAGAACTAAATGTTCATTAAGCACTTTTTTTCAGCAAAGTAACTCCTGTTAATAAGAGCAATCAAAAGGAATCCTGCTTCAGGGACCTAGTTCTGTCCAGACTAAGCCTCATGGAGGCAGCACTTGTGCGTCCACAGAGCCCGCATCCCTGGGGTGGGGCCCTTGCCCGACACACATTAGGGAAGCAAATATTTTCCGAGTGAATGAATGGTGCAAGTGCGTGGTGAGCCAGGAGCTGGGATATTAGGCAAAGCCCATAAGCTGGCGGGGGTTTAGGGACGAAGGCCAAAAGCTAATGTCGGTCTTGTCTCACTCCAGGCCTTTCTGGTAGTTGGGTCAAGCAGGTCTCTGCTTTCCTAACATATTTCCAGGAAAGGTGTGCGCCTGAGTCGGAGGCCCTGGAAACCCGTAGTAACAGCGAACCCCGAATCTTCCTGCCGCACTCCCAGCCAGCTCCCCCAGGCGCTCACTCGGTCCAGCGCCCGGAGACAACCAGGTCGGATCCTTAACCAGACAGGCCTTGTTCCTGCAGTTCGGTCCAGCCACCCCCACTCCCAGGGGTCAGGTGCAAGGCCACGGCCTCGAAGGCAGCAGCCCTGGGGTCGCAGGAGCAGGGGCAGCAGCCCTGGGGGTCGGTAGAAGAGCCCAGGTCAGGGTGTGCGGGAGAACCCTCCACCCCCCGCCGCCCCGGCCCGGCCCCGCAGGGAGGTTGCAG
>NW_005365229.1:5311540-5317444 GCF_000412655.1 Myotis brandtii
GGAGGAGTCGCGGTGGGGAGCCCGGGGTGGGGGGCGCAGCAGACCTCGGAGTACTGTGGGCCCGCGGGCTGCTTCTCAGCCATCTCGTCCGTCCTGAACCGTGCCAGGCGCTGGGCTAGGAGAGGAGGATGCCGAGCAGACAAGGGAAACACCCCTGTGGGCAGGGGGCTTGTGGTCCCGCGAGGCCCACGCCAGACAAATAGAGGGACCAGATCAGCCCGGTGCTCAGCACAGGACGACAGCGAGCCTGCAAGGGGCTGCCAATCTCCAGCCTCCAGCCACCACGAAGGTGGCCCCGGGTCTCCAGGACCTGTGGTGCCATGCCATGGGGGTGCACCTTCCAAAAGCACAACCCAAAGGCCCCTTAGAACAAAGACGTTTGAGTCAGAGGTGAGGTCACTCCCCCTCCCGGGAGCCCCTGCTTTGTCACTGGTGAGGCTGGGTCAAAAGCCACCTGGCAGGATTCTTGGGAGGATTTTAGGTGGCAATGTTGCAGGCACCCTCCCCTCCCCCATTACATAGCCCTATTCCATTTTCTTCCTGGCACCCATCACTGTTTGTTCCGCACCCTGGCGTGTAAGCCCCTGAGCCCAGGTCCTGCCTACCTCTGTGTCCCCAGCACCTACAGCTGTGCCTGCCCTTGGCAAAGACTTGCTGCATGAATGAAATGCCTCGCAAAAAGCCCAGCGCACAGCAGGCATTTTTATTATTTATTTATTTATTTAATCCTCACCCAAGGATACTTTTTCCATTGATTTTTAGAGAGAGGGAAAGACAGAGAAACACATCGATTGGTTGTCTCCTGGGCCCAGGCCGGGGAGGAGCCTGCAACCGATGTACGTACCCTTGACGGGAATCGAACCTGGGACCCTTTGGTACACAGGCCGACGCCCTATCCACTGAGTCAAACCGGCTTGGGCCACCGGCTTGGGCATTTTTAAATGGCACCTCTTGTGTCCCCCTCACCCCAAAGTATAGGCTGACAGACCCCAAGGGGCATAGGACCAGTCTTGACTAGGTGGGGGCAGTTCTTACTTGGAGGGGTAGTTAGACTCATAAGCAGTTTGAGGTTGGAATCTGGATTAGCCTCTTTGTCTTCATTTCTCTGGCCCTGCCCTGCCTTCTCTCCACCCGGCTCCCAAACTGGGAGGTTAAGGGTTAACTCTAGGATGCCCCCTCATCACCTGGATGGGGCTGGGGCTGGGGCTGGGACTAGGGCTGGGAACTTCCTGTTCCATTTTCCTGGAGTCCTTCCCCATCCTGGCCGAGCCTGACTGGTCCTACAGCCCTCACAGAACCCCAGCACCTCTGGCTCTGGAGTGGGGACCGAGTGGTGAGTTGCAGGGGCGCCTGGGGTGCAGGCTGCCAGGACAAACGTAAGGGATCATCGCAGTTTGGAGAGAAAACTGGTGGAGAGTGGGGCGGCCGGGAGTGGGGAGGTTGGGTGCTTCAGGCCTTGATGGGGGATTAGGTGGCTGGAAGACAGTCTTGAGAGGGTGTGGGTGGTCCATGCTCGGGAAGGGTCCAGTGCCAACCAGGTCAGTGGACTGGTGTTGATGGGGCATCAGGGAGGTTACAAGACTTGCTAAGACATGGGCTTGCTGTACCCGCTGCCCTCAGGAGGACCGACCGGTCTTATCAATTCAGTTTAGCACTAAGAGCGGAGCCCAGCCAACAAAGACAAGCCACTCCTGCCAACTGTGTCCAGGGAGAAAGGTGGAGTTCCTGGCCAAGGACCCTCGCTCTGTGCTCATGGCAGCAACTCCGCTCTGGGCTGGTCCAGCTTTGGCCTCCCTGACTCTGGGCTCCAAATTAAGATGGTCAGATACCAGAGGGTGGCTGCAGAGTCTTCCCCCTCCCCCAGCCCAACCCCCACAGATGATGTGCATATTAGCAAAGCTTTTGTGTGCTGGGGCTAGGGGAGGGGGCAAGGCACGGAGGGACTCAAAGGCCAATTTCCCTTGAATTCCACTTCTTTCAAACCTTTTGGTGAGACCTCACCTGGAGGTTCCGGCACCCCGGGTAGCTAGGCCTGCTGGCTGGAATTTGGAATTATTTTTCCTGATCCACATTATGATGTTCTGCTAAGATGAGGGCAGGAGGGAACCTGGGCCCTTTTCTGTTTCTGGGCTTTTGCTTGGTGGTCAATTTCAGCAAATCTTGTCTCCTCCTGGGGTGACCTTGACCAGTTTACCCATCCTGTTTGAACACAGTCTTTGCATTTGTCAAATTTACCCCGTGGGTCGGAGTGGGATTCAGCAACCCATATAGCTAGGCACCCCGTTAATCCCGGGTTCCTGATTACACGTGATTGGTTCTCTAATTATTTTGCTCTTGCTACCAAAACACAATGGAACAAAACTCCATTTTTAAAAAATATTTATCAAAGACCTTTTCTGTACCATTTTGCATGCGTTCCTCAAAAATGACAACTGCAAGGCAGCCATTATAGTCTCATTTTGTTATTTCTATTAACAAACATTGAAGTCGCAGCAAGTGCTGGGTGAACAGTTACTGAACAAGAGCCCGTTTGTGGCTCAGTTGGTCCGGAGCGTTGTCCTGTGCACCGAAGGGTAGCAGGTTTGATTCCTGGTACAGCAAGTGCTGGGTGAACAGTTACTGAACAAGAGCCAGTTTGTGGTCCTGTGCACCGAAGGGTAGCAGGTTTGATTCCTGGTCAGGGCACATACCCAGGTTGTGGGTAAAATCCCTGGTAGGGGCTGCTTTCTCTCTCACCTTGATTCTTTCCTCTCTCCTTCTCCCTTCCTCTCTCTAAAATCAATTAAACAAAACAAAACACACACAAACAGTTCCTACTTGCAGGGCAAGGGAAGAAATACATTCACACAAAATTGTGGCACCGAATGACACTGGTGGGGGAGAGACACGTGGCTGGTGTGTTGTGGAGTTCCACAAGTGAGGGGACAATGGGTAGAGGAGCCGGCGATAAAAGGAAAAAACCCCCAGATGACATAGAGCAGGAAAGGCTAGAGGTTGGAGAGGCTGAGGGGAAACGGAGATGCTGGAGAGTCTGGGGGAGTGCTGGAGGGAGCGGGGGGAAGAAGGGGAGATTAAGGAGGGAAGGGGAAAGACTGAAGAGAAGCAGGAAAGTGGGGGAAGGGGAGGGAAGCTGGAGAGATGCAGGACAGAGGGTGGGGGAGGCTGGAGAGAGAGGCAGGCCTGGTCCTTTCTCCTCTTCTCTGAGGCAGGAAGTGTAGGACCAGGCTTTCAAAAAGCCAGATTCTTTCTGTTCTACCAGTTCACACCCCACTCACCCCACCTGAAAAGGAGGTTTACAGAACCCTCAGCCCCTTGGCCCCTGAGTTCCATATCAAGAGGGCTCAACATATTGTTCAAAGCTCTGCACCAAACTGACTTCTCCCTGGCTCCATGGCCAACGTTGAGTTACCTCCTTTTTTTTTTTTTTTTTTTTTTAACACGTTTTTATTGATTTCAGAGAGGAAGAGAGAGGGAGAGAGATGGAAACATCAATGATGAGAGAATCATTGATCGGCTGCCTCCCTCCCGCACACCCACAACTAGGGATCGAGCCCGCAACCGGGCATGTGTCCCTGACTGGAATCGAACCTGGGACCCTTCAGTCCGCAGGTCAACGCTCTATCCACTGAGCCAAACCAGCTCGGGCTGAGTTACCTTCTTGGTCTGTACCTCTGGGCATTGGTGTCCTCAACCATAAGACGGGACCAACTGTTATCTGTGCTGATTTGTATTATTACCCAGTAATAATGAGGATGATATGCCCCCCCCCCTTCCTGGCAAGTCCCAAAGGGTTCTGTGGGGCTACTCAGTCTTTTTTTTGGGGGGTGGGGTAGCCCAGCTACCAAACTGGGAGCTCCCCCAACTTCAGCCCCACTCACAGGGGACTCAATTTAGTCCTTCAACACAACCCAGTGCACACCTGTGCTTTTGTTACAGAGCTCTGGGGCACCTACCATTTACTCCCTTTGGGTGGTGGAAAGTGGTGCTGAACCCCTGCCTGGGATGTCCATGGGGTGAGAGTGGGGAGACAGGTTGGGGAGAAGCTCATTTTTAACCCTGAGTCTGGACAGCATGGAGGGCAGAAAGAGATTTGGACTCGGGTTTCAATATCCACAGAATAATTCCTGCCCAAATTAAAATATAAAAGTGCCCCAAAGCTCTGTAACAAAAGTACAGGTATGTACTGGGTTGTGCTGAAGGACTAAATTGAGTCCCCTGTGAGTGGGGCTGAACTTGGGGCAGCTCCCACTTTGGTAGCTGGGCTACCCGCCCCCCCCCCCAAAAAAAGACTGAGTAGCCCCACAGAACCCTCTGGGGCTTGCCAGGAAGGGGGGCGGGGGAGGGCATTGTCAGTCACAGGGATCCAGTGCCCCCTGGTGGCCAGTTAGAAACACTTTATTGCCGGCCAGAATCAGGATGGATTCCTCCCAGAGGGTTAGACCAAGGAAGAATCCAAAATTTAAAAAAAAAGAAAGGGAAGAACACTGCCTCTCCTGCCAACACCCAGCTCCCAAGGGCACACCCACTAGAGGCCTCTGAAATGGGTAGGGCGGTTCTGGCCTACCTTAGGACCTGTCTGTCACAAACTTCTGCAAGATGTAAGCGAATCTCTCACCTGGAGACCCATCCCAGCTCTTTGTCGGCCCATAAGTTTGGTTGAACCCTCATGCCCCTTCACTTCCAAACCCTTCAACATCTAAGAATAAACACATTTCCTGCACACCACACAACTGAAATTCCATCTCAGAAATTCATCTTCATTGTCATCTAGTGCCCCATCCATGTTCAAGTTTCCCTAATTAATCCCGAAATATCTTTGAGAGCCTTTTAAAAACATCAGAATCCAGCCCTGGCCAGTTGTTCGTTCAGTGGTTAGAGTGTTGGTCTGAAGACTGAAGGGTCTCGGGTTCAATTCCAGTCAAGGGTGTGTACCTTGGTTGCAGGCTCGATCCCTGGCCCCAGTCCAGCCTGGCCAGTGTCACTCAGTGGTTGAAAGTCAACCTATGCACTGAGAGGCAGGTTCGATTCCCAGTCAGGGCACATGCCTGGGTTTCCCCTGGGTTCCCGGGCTTGATCCCCAGCAGGAGGCAACTTATTGATGTTGATGCATCGATGTTTCTTTCTCTCCCTATCTCTTCCTCTCTCTCTAAAACGAATTAGAAAAGAAAATATTTAAAAAATCAGAATCCGGCCCTAGCTGGTTTGGTTCAGTGGATAGAGCGAAGCCTGTGGACTGAAGGGTCCCGGGTTCCATTCCAGTCAAGGGCACATGCCTGGGTTGTGGACTCGATCCCAAAAAATATTTAAAAAATCAGAATCCTGCCCTAGCTGGTTTGGCTCAGTGGATAGAGCGAAGCCTGTGGACTGAAGGGTCCTGGGTTCCATTCCAGTCAAGGGCACGCATGTGCCTGGATTGTGGGCTCAATCCCCAGTGGGGGGCATGAAGAAGGCAGCCGATCAATGATTATCTCTCATCATTGATGTTTTATCTCTCTCTACCTCTCCCTTCCTCTCTGAAATAAAAAATATATATATTTTAAAAAATCAGAATCCTATCAAGTTTCATGCTTTTGGTTGCAAGGGGTGTTAGTCTCGAGCAATTTGCCCCTACAGGTACTTATTTTTATAACATAGACTGAAGAGCCTGGGCCAGCTGTTCCCGGGAACATCCTGTCTTTAGGCTTGATTCAATTTTTCCTTGAGGGCTCATTTGACTTCTTACGCCCTACACTGCCCTTTATACTGGAAGTTGGGTCTGAAGAACGGATAGGGTTGTGATGGAACATAGTTGGTAAGGACCCATCCTCAGTACTGCCAGGTACTCCCCTTGGCATTACATCAAGAGGCAGGGAAAGCCGCCAACTTTAACCACTGGGGTAAAGTGAGGCGGAGTTCTAACTACTG
>NW_005365230.1:0-311 GCF_000412655.1 Myotis brandtii
AGGATGTCCACCTGCTGGCTTAGGCCCGCTCCCTTGGATATCGGGCCCAAGCTGGCAATCAGACATCCCTTTGGCAGCCCGGCAGCCCTCGGGGGATGTCCACTTGCTAGCAGGGAGCAGACTGAAGCTGCTGTCGGACATCCTTAGTGTTGCTGAGGAGGCAGGAGAGGCGCCCACCACCACCACTGTGCAGGCAGCCATCAGCCTGGCTTGTGGCTGAGCAGAGCTCCCCCCGTGGGAGTGCACTGACCACCAGGGGACAGCTCCTGCATTGAGCATCTGCCCCCTGATGGTCAGTGTGTGTCATAGTG
>NW_005365230.1:1992-7963 GCF_000412655.1 Myotis brandtii
GTCCCTCAGCCCAGCCTGCACCCTCTCCAATCTGGGACCCCTTGAGGCATGTCTGACTGCCCATTTAGGACCGATCTCAATGGGATCGGTCCTAAACGGGCAGTTGGACATCCTCTACAATCCAGGACTGTTGGCTCCCAACCACTCGCCTGCCTGATTGCCCCTAACCACTTCTGCCTGCCAGCCTGATCACTCCCTAACCACTCCCCTGCCATCCTGATCGATGTGTAACTGCTCCCCTGCCAGCCCGATTTATCCTAACTGCCCTCCCCTGTCAGCCCGATTAAGCCTAACTGTCCTCCCCTGCTGGCCTTGTCACCCCTAACTGCCCTCCCCTGCCAGCCTGGTCACCCCTAACTGTCCTTCTCTGCTGGCCTGGTTGCCCTCAATTGCCCTCCCCTGCAGGCCTGGTCCCCCCCAACTTCTCTCCCCTGCTGGCCATCTTATGGCAGCCATCTTCTGTCCACATGGGGGCGGCCATCTTGTATGTTGGAGTGATGGTAAATTTGCATATTACCTCTTTTTTATATAGGATATGTATTTTTTTTTCTTTTTTGTATTTAGTTTTTTACTTTTCTTCTTATACACTCATTCTCTACCCACCTCCTCTATACTGAATTGTGGCTATTTTCCCATTTATTTCCTTGACCTTATCTTCTGGAAATAAGCTCTGCTTCCTCAGATTCATCTGGCTGTTTATTGTTTGGGGGGTTGTAGTTTACATATTTTGGATTAGTTATTGTTTGTAGTTTGCATTCATCTCTGGTGTTTGTTGTTTGCAGTTTTTGGATTAGTTGCTGTTTTATTGAATATTCTTCCAATATACATATACTTTCCCTCCTTTTTTCTTCTCTTTCTTTCCTCTCTTACATTTTTTTCCTCTTCTCAATATCATTTTTGCACACTTTTCTATCCCCTAACTCTCTTTTTTCTGGTGGTCACCTTTATTTGGGGTAATAGTGTTTGGTACCCTCTGCGTTGTGTCTTGTTCTGTTGTATGTTGTGCCTTTCAGTCAATGCAGGAGAGAGAGAGCTACATAACCAGACATCCAGAGAGGAGCAATCATGGGGAGACAAAGAAATAGCCCACATACAAAAGAAAAGAAGAAATCACCAGAAAAGGAAGTAAACAAAATGGAGGCAAGCAATATGTCAGAGAAAGAATTCAGAGCAATGGTCATAAGGTCACCGAAAAGAATGGAGGACAAATTCAACATGTGTAAGAACCAAGAGGAAATGAAGAAGAACCAAAAAGAAATGAAAAATGACATGACTGCAATAAAGAACTCAATAGAAAGCATCAACAGTAGACTAGAAGAAGCAGAGGACCACATCAGTGAGCTAGAAGACAAGGTAGGAAAAAATACCAAAGCAAAGCAGCATCTAGAAAAAAAAAAACCAATAAAAAATCAAACACCTGGAAGCTAAATAGTATGCCACTAAACAATGATTGGGTTACTAAAGAGATCAAAGAAGAAATAAAAAGCATCATGGCAACAAATGACAATGAAAACACAACCATCCAACATCTATGGGACACAGTGAAAGTGGTCTTGAGAGGGAAGTTCATAGCTCTACTGGCCTATCTCCAAAAAACAAGTACAATGGCAATAAATTATCTAACCCTACAACTCAAAGAGTTAGAGAGGAACAAGAAAAGCCCAGCGTAAGCAGAAGGAAGAAAATAATAAAGATCAGAGGGGAGGTAAACAATATAGAGACAAAAAAAAGGAATACAAAAGATCAACCAAACCAAGAGCTGGTTCTTTGAAAAGATAAACATGGAAATTCTTTTTAAAAAATATTTTTATTGATATTAGAGAGAGGAAAGGAGAGGGAAAGAGAAAAATCATTGAAAGAAAAACTTCAATTAGCTGCTTATTGCATGTCCCTTACTGGGGATTGGTGCCGAAACCTGGGCATGTGCCCTGACCAGGAATCAAACCAGAAACCTCTTGGTGCACAGACCAATGCTCAACTAACTCAGCCACACAGGCCAGGGAAAATTGGAAATTCTTGATTCTAGAGTCAGAATTTTCATTGCTACAGGCCAGCAGGACTCTGGGTACATGTGTCCCTTCCAGGCTTATCAGGATACCAACAATCTAGAGTCCCATTTTTAAAAAAATATATTTTATTGATTTTCTACAGAGAGGAAGGGAGAGGGACAGAGAGCCAGAAACATCGATGAGAGAGAAACATCAATTCAGCTGCCTCCTGCACACTCCCCACTGGATATGTGCCCGCAACCAAGATAAATGCCCCTTGACCGGAATCGAACCCGGGACCCTTGAATCCGCAGGCCTACGCTCTATCCACTGAGCCAAACCGGTTAGGGCTGGAATCCCATTTTTATATGTTGAGTTCAGCTGTCTCCTTCCCCACCAACGTCAATGTATACAGAGAGCCAGTGCACAAAAAGCACCCACCCTCAACCTCTCCACACACCCCATGGAGGAGGACTGTGCCACTGACATGCCGACCTACATCCTGCTCTCCACTCGCTCCCCACAACCTGGGCGGCAGGGAAGATGAAGCTGGATGTAGGCCTTTGTACAACCAGCAGAACATTATGCTCACTATTGTGATGTGGGTATTTAGAACCATCATCTTTTCCTCTGGGTCTCACATCATCAGCACCAATATGAAGTCATTGGAGCACCCAGCCACATGGACCCAAGGGGACATTCTGAAGCTGCCTGGACCTCAATATCTCCCTCAGCCTCTTACAATACAATTGTACCATCTCCTACATCTTTATGGCACTTCATCATTGAGAAAGCTCTCTAACTGGCATCATCTCATCTAAGCTTTCTGAGCTGTAATGGGTCAGTAGAATAATTTTTAAAAATAAAGGGTGAAATGGACTCAGAGAGGTTGAGTAAGTTACAGGAGGTCACAGAGAAGTGGGAGATCACTTGTCCTAGTCTGGAGTCCTTTCTACAACACCAAACAAATTATAGACATGGAAACAAATACACTTTTGGAGAGAGCTAAAACTCCTTACGGGAATAAGCTTTCCATTACACATTTAGAGATTAAGCCTAAATGCAAACCTTCCCCTGATGGTGGGACAGCATTAACAAACGTACCCCAGGCTTCCACATATTTAAAAATATTAAACTAATTCCAGGGTTATAGGCTTGATTTAAGACATGGTAGTTAATAGAAAAGTTCTAGATAGAAAATAATTTTAGCAAAATTGTACATCTGTATATATGCACACGTTTAGAAAACATATTGCTTTTGATGTTTGTGCCATTTCTTAGTTATCATTTTATATGCTGTATCCACACCTGCTTCAACCATATACTTTAACCCACCATATTACTTTTTAGTTATGTAAGACTCATTTTCAGTTAATGAGAAATAATTAATATGTTTTAACCAATGAAGCACTTTCATGAGTAAAAATCCAGATTTTTATAATAAGTTTCTAGGAATAGCTCAGTTTTCACATTTAATATCTGAACCTCACATTTATCACAGGTAGCACGAAATTGCTTTTATTTTAAAGAACAGTTATATATTAAGAGCAAAGAGTATAAAATCAATAAATACACTCCCCTGTATCATATGTGTGTGCCACATTTCCCTAAGAAATTTCCTGCATTTAGACATCCTGGTCCATATTCATCTAAAAGTCTGAGTATACCCTTTCCCTGGCAGTTTTTACCTTTGGGCTTTGGTACATTTCATAGAAAGGAAAATACAGGCAGTGGAAGTAGAGGCAGAAGTAGAAGACTTCGAGCACAAGAGCCCATCAAGTGTGTGCTGGGGACAAGTAAAATGAGGACCTCTCCCACTGGGCTTCAGTGACTAAGGGTGGCAACGGTACAAAACGTGCAAGAAGTCAAAGAAATCCTTTTCCTTAATGGGAAAGACGACACCATGCAACGTGAGTGGAGTGATTAAGAAAAATGTTTATTGGATTCAATTAATCCGCTGATGGCTCATCTATCCTTCACTTGGATTTTAAAAATATGCCTGAAAAAGGTTTTCACATAATTTTTTGTTTCTTGTTTTCCCATGGAAACCTCCCATGTATAATTTATTGACAACATCTCTGAAGAACAGAATTATTGATGTTGTTTGTCTGATGTGCCAGATGATGAAGGAGCCAGAAGACAGCTACAAGTGAAAGCCTTTGTATGATCTCAAAATGTCAGGACAGTGCGGATACTGAAACACAAAATAAAAGATATTATTTTAATATTTATGTAGTTCACATTCTTCCATGTAAGAGTCCAGGGGCATTTGATGTGTCTCACTGAACAGGTGTCTGTGTTTCTTGCCACTCCCTTCCCATCCCTATGTATTCAAGTCAAAGATAGTTCACCTTTTCTGGGTTTGGTCTTGTGTTTTCTCCAACCTTAAACTCAAACCTAAACATGGCTGTCATTTAGGCTTTATAATCAACTAGAGGCACGGTGCACAAATTTGTGCATGGGTAGGGTCCCAAGAAGGGTGGGGGCCCCAGGACACGATCGGCCCTCCAGGCAGGCAGTGGGATGCCCTTGCCGGCCTGGGATCTGGATCCGTCCTGCCGACGTTCGTGCCGGTTGTCGGGACCCACCTGGCAGCCACTTTTATAGCCTTTCTTCCCTGCAAAGCATCTAGGGAGGGGAAGCGGCCACGGTGCCTGAAGTGGACTTCCAGGGGGCTGGTGGCACTGTCAGGATTGTGCTGATGATGCTGGTCCATTTGTGCCTGGCCCGTTCTCCAGAGATTGGACCTGCAAAACTATTGAGGGAGTGGCTGCTGCCAGGCTGGTGTTCCCGCTGTGGGAGCATACTGACCACCAGGGGGCAGCTTCTGCGTTGAGTGTCTGCCCCCTGGTGGTCAGTGTGCATCATAGTGACTGGTCGTTCTGGTCATTCTGGTCATTCCAGCTGTTTGGTCTTTCGGTCGCTTAGGCTTTTATATATATAGATTAGGATTCTCAAAAAACATTTTTGAGATCCTACATGCCTGGCATAATAATGAATTGAAAACAACAATGGGTAATAAGTTCTTGCTGTTTATCACATACTCCATAGATGTTTCTTGTGCATTTTATCACTTAAACTCAACAATGCTATGAGGTAGGCTTTAAAGATTAGAGATTAAAAATTCTGAGGCTTAGAGATATTTGTAACTTGCTCTAGGTCACACATCTAGTGTAAAGTGCTGGGATTTAAACCTGAATACAAAATTGCACAAATTACAAGATGACAAGTAACTGGCCTGAAGGAAGCAATGATATAATAGTAAATGATGAAGATTTAATAGAGCTCTGATAAAGTGGTGCTTAAGGAGCCTTAGTAAGAAGATAAAGCTAGAGAGACTCCATTCTTGATAAGATCAGCTATATAATATTTACACTATAACTCATGTCCTTTCTTAAAATCATCTTCTGTTGGATACTTTTAGAAAAATGTGTTCATGCCTTTAAAAATTATTTATATGATATATCATATTATATTAAATGTTACATTATATTAAAACAATCCCAATGTAGCTCCACCTACTCCTATATATAATTTGCATTTACAGCCATTAATGGTCAACCTTTTAGCTGGCCAGGCAGAAGCTGCAGTGACTCCATGTTATGCTTATGACTGTGGGACTCTGATTCTTATTCTTAGCAAGGGTGAGTCTTCTTTTGTATATAAAGATGAGTGGCTTTGATCATTTAGATTCACTGTAACCAGCATATGTAATTTCATTTCAGCAGAACAATGTTTCAGCAGGAAATGCAAAACAACTGTTCCTAGCTTCTCACAATATGATCTTAAATGTTCTACATGCAAAGACTGAACTAGTAATGGAAAACCAAGGCACTCCAATGTTTTTCTCGTACTTTCACCTCTTTTCTCTGTTAATCAAACCCCCACCATAAAAGGAAACTTAAAAATTACCTCTTTCCAGAACGAAGCAGGTCAAATGCTTCATTTATTTTTTCAAAAGGTAAAACATGGGTTATTAATGG
>NW_005365230.1:23611-33355 GCF_000412655.1 Myotis brandtii
TCTAAGCTTTCTGAGCTGTAATGGGTCAGTAGAATAATTTTTAAAAATAAAGGGTGAAATGGACTCAGAGAGGTTGAGTAAGTTACAGGAGGTCACAGAGAAGTGGGAGATCACTTGTCCTAGTCTGGAGTCCTTTCTACAACACCAAACAAATTATAGACATGGAAACAAATACACTTTTGGAGAGAGCTAAAACTCCTTACGGGAATAAGCTTTCCATTACACATTTAGAGATAAAGCCTAAATGCAAACCTTCCCCTGATGGTGGGACAGCATTAACAAACGTACCCCAGGCTTCCACATATTTAAAAATATTAAACTAATTCCAGGGTTATAGGCTTGATTTAAGACATGGTAGTTAATAGAAAAGTTCTAGATAGAAAATAATTTTAGCAAAATTGTACATCTGTATATATGCACACGTTTAGAAAACATATTGCTTTTGATGTTTGTGCCATTTCTTAGTTATCATTTTATATGCTGTATCCACACCTGCTTCAACCATATACTTTAACCCACCATATTACTTTTTAGTTATGTAAGACTCATTTTCAGTTAATGAGAAATAATTAATATGTTTTAACCAATGAAGCACTTTCATGAGTAAAAATCCAGATTTTTATAATAAGTTTCTAGGAATAGCTCAGTTTTCACATTTAATATCTGAACCTCACATTTATCACAGGTAGCACGAAATTGCTTTTATTTTAAAGAACAGTTATATATTAAGAGCAAAGAGTATAAAATCAATAAATACACTCCCCTGTATCATATAAAATGTGTGTGCCACATTTCCCTAAGAAATTTCCTGCATTTAGACATCCTGGTCCATATTCATCTAAAAGTCTGAGTATACCCTTTCCCTGGCAGTTTTTACCTTTGGGCTTTGGTACATTTCATAGAAAGGAAAATACAGGCAGTGGAAGTAGAGGCAGAAGTAGAAGACTTCGAGCACAAGAGCCCATCAAGTGTGTGCTGGGGACAAGTAAAATGAGGACCTCTCCCACTGGGCTTCAGTGACTAAGGGTGGCAACGGTACAAAACGTGCAAGAAGTCAAAGAAATCCTTTTCCTTAATGGGAAAGACGACACCATGCAACGTGAGCGGAGTGATTAAGAAGAAATGTTTATTGGATTCAATTACTCAGCTGATGGCTCATCTAAATTTCACTTTGTGTTTAAATATTTGCCTGAAAAATGACTTCACATCATTTGTATGGCCTCAAAATGTCAGGACGGTGCGGATACTGAAACACAAAATTAAAGATATTATTTTAATATTTATGTAGTTCACACCCTTCCATGTAAGAGTCCACCCTTGGACTCTTACATTTGATGTGTCTCAGTGAACAGGTGTCTGTGTTTCCTGCCACTCCATTGCCACCCCTATGCATTCAAGTCAAAGATAGTTCACCTTTTCCAGGTTTGGTCTTGTGTTTTCTCCAACCTTAAATTCAAACCTAAACATGGCTTTCATTTAGGCTTTATTATGCATTGGGATTCTCACAAAACATTTTTAGAGCCTACATGCTTGGCATAATAGTTAACTGAAAACAATAATGGGTAATGAGTTTTTGCTATTTGTCACATACTCCATAGATGTTCCTTGTGTATTTTATCACTTAAATTCAACAATGCTATGAGGCAGACTTTAAAGATTAAAGATTAAAAATACTGAGGCTGCCCTGGCCGGTTTTGCTCAGTGGATAGAGCGTCGGCCTGTGAACGGAGAGGTCCCAAGTTCGATTTCGGTCAAGGGCATGTACCGTGGTTGCGGGCACATCTCCAGTGGGGAATGTGCAGGAGGCAGCTGATCGATGTTTCTCTCTCATCGATGTTTCTGACTCTCTGTTCCTCTCCCTTCCTCTCGGTAAAAAATCAATAAAATATATTTTAAAAAAATGCTGAGGCTTAGAGAGATTTGTAACTTGCTCTAGGTCACACATCTAGTGCAAATTGCTGGGATTTAAACCCCAATGCAAAATTGCACAAATTATAAGATGACGGGTATCTTGCCTGAAGGAAGCAATGATGTAATAGTAAACGATGAAGATTTAATAGAGCTCTGATAAAGTGGTGCATAAGGAGATAAAGCTGATTTGTATTTAGAGAGACTCCATTCCTGGGAAGATCAGACATATAACATTTACACTACAACTCATGTTCTTTCTCAGAATCATCTTCTGATGAATAAATACTTTAGAAAAGGTCTTCATGCCTTTAAAAATTATATTAAATATTATATTACATTAATATTTAACATAACATTTATATTAAATGTTACATTATATTAAAACAATCCCAATGTAGCTCCACCTACTCCTATATGTAATTTACATTTACAGCCATTAATGTCAACCTTTTTAACTGGCCAGACAGAGGCTTCAGTGACTCCAGGTTATGCTTATGACAGCAGGACTCTGATTCTTTTTCTTAGCAAGGGTGAGTGTAATTTTGTATATAAAGACTAGAGGCCTGGTGCACAAAATTGTGTACTGGTATGGGTGGCTGGGGCGAGGGGCCGCAGCTGTTCTGGTAGTTCCGCTGTTTGGTCGATTTGCATGTTACCCTTTTATTATATAGGATGAGTGGCTTTGATCACTTAGATTCACTGTAACCAACATATGTAATTTCATTTCAGCAGAACTGGAAATGCAAAACAACTGTTCCTAGCTTCTCACAATATGATCTTAAATGTTCTACATGCAAAGACTGAACTAGTAATCTAAAACCAAGGCACTCCAATGTTTTTCTCATACTTTCACCTCTTTTCTCTATTAATCAAACCCCCACCATAAAAGGAAACTTAAAAATTACCTCTTTCCAGAACGAAGCAGGTCAAATGCTTCATTTATTTTCTCAAAAGGTAAAACATGGGTTATTAATGGGTCGAATGAATACTTCTTAGCCATGAAGTCAGTCACAAGTTTGGGGACGGAATCTTTACTCTTAAAGCCTGAAAAGAACATGACATCATTGTTAGGGGCAGCCAGGGGTAAGAGAACTGGAGAGGAGACTTTCTGAATAGAATTCAAGTGGAAGTTCTACTGCTACTTACTTGTACGCAGACTACTATTACTGAGGTCAGTGAGAGACTGAGTGCTCCAATATCCTCTTGCAGTGGTTAGACTTTTTGTTGTTGTTGTTACTTTAAAAAATCTGATGAGCTAAGCTAGGGTCCTTAGTTATTAGCTCTCTCACAGAGAAATTATTGTATGCATGGTTATTCCCAAAGGCAAGGAGCAAAATGTGCAGCTGTCTAGATTTGGGCAATGAGAGTAACCATGAATTATTGCTATGGACTTCCTGTGTCCTCCTAGGTATATTTCATGCCTTGTGCAGTCACATGTATAAAGAGAAGTGGTGCTGAAAGACCCTAGTTTATGGGGACACCAGAAAAGCCTGTCTTGGGAATGTGTGTATTAGTTCTACATCTAGTTGATTTGGAGCCTGTAGATGTATTGGAGCCTATTAATTTATTTCAAACATTTTGCTTTTTAAAACCTGGCTTTGTCACTTGATGAAGGGGAGAAATCCTGAGATTAATAAGAATTCAGCCCTATTGGAAGGCAGAGGAGGGTGGCGGTGGGCAGGGGTAAGAGGTCAACCAAAGGACTTGTATGCATGCATGTAAGCATAGCCAATGGACATAGACAGTAGGGGGGTGAGTGCATGTGCTAGGTGTCAGGAGAAGGCGGGGAGAAATCAATGGGGAAAAAAGGCGACATGTAATACTTTCAACAATAAAAAATTAAAAAAAAAAAGAACTCAGCCCTCAAGCCTAAATACATACCACCAAAAACTGTTCCTGTCCAGGTACGTCCACCCAATAGCAGCATGGGGTTCACAGAGAAATTCTTGGAATCAGGAGGTACTCCTACAATGACGCTTACCCCATATGCCTCATGACAGCTTTCCAAGGCAGCCAGCTGGAATAAAATTAATATCTGGCATCATTGAAGTGGACTTTCTGATAGTCCTCATTCATGATACATGGTATCATGTAATTTTGATTTTGCTAGATTGCAAACATGTGCAGGGAAGAGACTATATGTCTTTGGCTTCTTCGATCCCATTATGCCCAGAATAGTGCTGTGGTTTTAGGAAATGTCCAGAAAACACTTTTTGAATGAGACAATGGGTGAATGAATTTGTGTACACTTAATTCTTCCTTAATAATGTAATGAAGAGGCAAATGTTATTACAAATATATCTATTTAAAGCCCGATTCCTCAAATACAAGTAATGTTTTGTCATCACCCAATTGTCAGGCAATCTATGAGTTGGTTAACTCATTTTCATTTGCATATTAAATAGTATTTTGAACTCAGTACTTTAAATCAGGTGTTCTGATGGTGAATAAGATATAAGATCAATTATATCATCACAATTTGTCTTTTGTCCACTTTATGGTCTCCCTTTTTAATGGTTCCCTACAGTACTCTCCTTTTCTAATATGGACAATTTTTCTGTATTTTTTCCAGCTTTGTTGAGGTATAATTGTCAAATAAAAATTGTATAAATGTAGGCTATACAACATGATCTGTAGGGTGTAAATATGATGATTTACTATACATATGCAACATGAAATGACTAGTACAATCAAGTTGACGTTACCTCACATGGTTACCATTTTCTTTTTTATAGTAAGAACACTTAAGATCTATTCCCATTGCAAACTTGAAGAACAGAATATAATATTATTGACCATAATCACTATATTGTACATTAGATCCTCAGACTTTACTCATCTTATAACTCTCATTTGTACCCTTTACCAACATTTCCTCATTTTCTACCCCAACCCCAGCCCTGGCAACCACCATTGTACTCAGTGGTTCTAAGACTTCAACTTTATTCCACATATAAAGGAGATCATAAAGTATTTGTCTGTCTGTGTGTGGCTTATTTTACTTAGCGTAATGTCCCCAGCCTTACTTATGTTGTTGCAAATGGCAGGATTTTCCTCTTTTTAAGGTTGAATAATATGCCACCATATACATATCACAATTTCTTTATTCACTCATCAGTTGACAGACACTTAGGTTGTTTTCACATTTTGGTTATTGTGAATAACGCTGCAGTAAACATAGGGGTGCAGAAATCTATTCAAGGTAGTGATTTCATTTTCTTAGGATATATACCTAGAAGTGGGGTTACTAGATCATACCATAGTTTTATTTTTAATTTTCTAAGGACCCTTTATACTGCTTTTCAGAATGTTGAACCACTTTACATTCCCACTAACAGTGCACAAGGGTTGCCTTGTCTCCACACCCCTGCCAATACCATTTCTTGACCCTTTGATAGCAGCCATCCTAACAGGAGTGGTGAGGTATTGTCTCTGTAATTTTGATTTGCACTGCCCTGATGATTAATCATGGTGAGCACTTTGTAACATACCTGCTGGACTGAAATGAACATGTTTTAAATGGGCTCTTACCTCCCAAAAATGTATACAGTGCATTGGTTTTACTTTAAACTATACCTATAATTCTGAAATTCCAAAAGAAAGCCTTCCTCTTCCAGTCAGGGCTTTAAACATGTTGTAGTAGGACACTTTTTCAGGATCTCCCACCTATATATACTGACCAGTGACCTGGTGCACAAAATTCGTGCACATTAAAAGGGAATTAATTAGAGGAAATATTTTAATATTGCTATTTGCCCTTTCTCTATAATAGAAGTGTCAGAGATGAAAGAAAATTAGTAAAATGTATATGAAAATCTTCCTCCTGTCAGAGTCTGGGGCATGCCATGAGACCCAGAGTCAAGTCCTCGCCCACCCGCGTGCACCTCAAAATTGCACGAGACCCAGACCTGGCCAGCCCCACCCCCATTGGGCTAGATCCAGACCCGGCTGGCCCCACCCCCATCAAGCCCCACCCAGTGGGGTGGGGGGGCGCGAACTCAGGTCACCTGTCCTGGCATCTGGGTGGGGGGGCACGGCCTGAGTTACCCTGGGCTGGGGGGTGCACCTTGAGGTCCTCTGGCCCAGGCCAGGGGGCACACCTTGAGGTTCCTGTCAAGCCCTGCTGGGCGGGGGACACGCCCACAGGTCCCCCAGCCTGGTGCCAGGGCAGGGGACACTGCCTGAGATCCCCCGGCCCAGGCCAGGGCAGGGGGCACACCTTGAGGTTCCCTGTCAAGCCCTGTTGGTGGGGGAAGTGGATTGAGGGGGAGGCCTAAGGTCCCCCGGCCTGGCGCCAAGGTGGGGGGCACGGCCTGAGGTGCCCTGTCAAGCCCCACCAGGTTGGGAACGCAGCCTCAGGTCCCTGCTGATTGCTCCTTAGGCTCATTATGGGAACTTGGCCTCCGCTGTGGGTGCAACCATCTTGTGTTACAGAATCCCTGCCTCTAATGCGGGTGTAGCCATCTTGACCTTTACAGCGTGGTAGTCAATTTGCATATTCCCTCTTTACTAGATAAGATTAATCCTTTGATTTTGGAGTATGACATCTGGAAAACCAGATGACCGTGGGACATGTGGTTATCAGACATTTGGTGTCTTCAAATAAAGTAACAGTCCAATCCCACATGAGGAATTGGAAGGAATTTAGCTGGAGATGGCTTCCTCATGGTAATTGACCATGTTTGTAATTATTTGAAAGTAATGTTATGTATGTTGTAGAGATGATGGAAGCACTGCATCACTGAAAACATTACTTCCTATCAGTAGCATCAGATAATATTTAGTAAGAGCTTTCCACTGGACAAGTGGCACTGTGCTAAGTATTTTATATGCATTGTCTCATGTAATCCATAGATATGTATTTCTTATACTTTTTGGTGAAAAAATCTGTTGACTTTTAAAAGTATTCAGTCTAACACATAGATTTGGCGCTTAATATGTGTGCCAGGCACTGTGCTGTATGCTGTGGTAAATGGGGCCTGTTTTATGTTAATAAAATGATACTTGCCTTAAATTTCTCATTATTTCTTTTGAGCAAATTGTGATTTATGAAAAAAAATCAGAACTCATTAAAACATAAGAATTATTAAACCATTTTGTTTAAAAATGTGAGGAGAAATGGAAAAATAAAACTTGCCAATTTGAGAACAGGATTTGTATGATTTATATTTACTTGAGTTTGAATATTTTAACTAAAAATTAACAAAGTAAATTTTAAGTGGTCTAATACTCTAAAAGGGAAATATTCCTTGAGATAGGATTTTTAGTTGATGGAATGAAACATTATAATAATAAATTAAATAATCCAGCTACTATTTAGGAGATGAAAAATCACTATTCATAGTTTGAAAAATATTCTGTACATATAATATTCCTATTCTGCTGCCTAAAATCACTGTACAGAATGCAGAAACACGCATTTCATGGCATTCCATGGCACATACATACCATGGTGTCAAGCCGACCAACGACTTCAAATGAAAAATCCACACCTCCACCGCTCATTTCCTTCAGCACCTCGTGGATGGGTTTCTTGAAGTCCTCTGGGCTGATGCACTCAGTGGCACCCAATTGCTTTGCCTTCCCATATTTGTCTTTGTTGATGTCCACCCCAATGATCCTGGCTGCTCCAGCCACTTTACAGCCCATGACAACCGACAGGCCGACTCCTCCAAGGCCAAACACCGCACAGGTGGAGCCTGGGGTCACCTGTGTTTCAGAAAATGCAAAAATGGATTAAGTAATGATTGTTGTATAAAGTGTCCTGTCTTATCCATTATCAGGACTATTCAGACTCCTATGTCCAACCTGCTGTCAAAACCTGTTTTGGCTTCAGTTGTTTCGTATTTAAATTGAGGAGTTTAAATCTGTGGTTCTGAACTTTGCCAGACATTAGACCCCCGTGGGGAGCTTTAAAACCTCTCAATAGCCAGGTCACAGCCCATAACCAATTACATCAGAACCTGTGCAGGTGGGGCCTGGTTCCCAGGTGATTCCAATGGAAAGAAAGCCCAGGCTGGGAGCCCACTTGTTGGATGATCTCTGAGCTCTAAATGCCAATGACTCCCATCTTGAAGAGAAGCTAGGGCAGTGATGGAGAACCTATGACACGCATGTCAGAGGTGAAACACGAACTCATTTTTTTTGGTTGATTTTTCTTTGTTAAATGGCATTTAAATACATACAATAAATATCAAAAATATAAATCTTTGTTTTACTATGGTTGCAAATATCAAAAAATTTCTATATGTGACACGGCACCAGAGTTAAGTTAGGGTTTTTCAAAATGCTGACATGCCGAGCTCAAAAGGTTCGCCATCACTGATCTAGGGGCTGAAATCCATTGACAGGCTTCAGTAAATTGTACATATACAGAAGCAATTTTCGGAAATAAAGTAAGTGGGAAAGGTTAATCCATGAGACCAAAAATAATCTAATCAAACGCTCAGCGATTAACTCCTTGTTTCATTAGCTTTAGAAGTCATGACTAGTACAATGAGAACAGAAATTAGCTGTAGGGCAGAGAAGAGTTATTCTCAGCTTCAAGTCAAACCTAACAACAGGGGAAATGGAACTGGAAACTTTAAACAGCTTGAGACCAATGTGATCTTAGTGGGTCTTTATCTTTGCTTTTTAAAATACACTAATGAACAATAATGCAATAAAAGTTGGCCACATTTTAATAATGGATGGAATTCATTTTCATGAGTGCCCTTGCCCTCTGCTCTGTGTGCAGGCTCAGTTAGACCACCTGCTCAAACAGACAAGGCAATTGCACAAGGTGCTAGAGTCACAGAAATTTGAAAAACATGTGCTTTCAGTTGTTGAAATTGGCTAGGGACTGTTTAATACACCTAGTCAGTGATAAGAGTCAGCCTTCAGTGTGGGTAAAATATTCCTTCTGTCCCAAGTAATCAAGCATCCTCTGGAGTACAATATCACTTTTTACTTTACTTAAAAAAATGTGAGGCTTGTGACTGTGGTTTTAAAATGCAGGTAACTATATATTACTAGAGGCCCGGTGCACGAAATTCATGCACTGGGGGTTGGGGGTCCCTCAGCCCAGCCTGGCCCCTCTCACAGTCCAGGAGCCCTCAGTGGCCTAAGCCACAGTCTGGCAGCAGAGGCTTGGAGCAGGCGCCCTGTGTGTGTGTGTGTGTGTGTGTGTGTCACTGGGGGCCTGCCCCCAGCCACACCGTGGAGGCTTGGAGCAGGCCCCCCGTGTGTGTTGATCTCTCAGGCTCCTGGCTGTGCCTGCGTGTTTTTCTCTCCCTTCCTCCATTGCTGGGGGCAACCTAAGCCTCCAGCTCCATGGCCTCTTGGCTTCTCCACTGCAGCCGCAGTGAGGCTTTGTTTCTCCGCTAAGGCCTTAGCGGAGAAGCCAAGCCTCTTCAGTCTTCAGTCTTCACTCTTTTTTTAAAAAATATATTTTATTGATTTTTTACAGAGAGGAAGGGAGAGGGATAGAGAGTTAGAAACATCGATGAGAGAAAAACATCGATCAGCTGCCTCCTGCACACTCCCCACTGGGATGTGCCTGCAACCAAGGTACATGCCCTTGACCGAAATCGAACCTGGGACCCTTGAGTTCGCAGGCCGACGCTCTATCTGCTGAGCCAAACCGGTTAGGGCGAGTCTTCACTCTTCACTCGGCCGGAGCCTTCAGTCTTCGCTCCTCACCTGCATATGCAAATTAACCACCATCTTTGTTGGGTTAATTTGCATACTCATCTGATTGGCTGGCAGGTGTAGTGAAGTGACACCAATTTACATGTTTCTCTTTTATTACTGTAGATTAGTGGCCTGGTGCACAAATTTGTGCACATTGAAAGG
>NW_005365231.1:0-827 GCF_000412655.1 Myotis brandtii
TCATTGAACTTCTTTATGCCTACATTTTTTTGTTTTGTTTAACTGGCCTAATAATATACTATAATGCTTAAACCAAGATTAAACTAGATAACAAAGCACTATTTACAGAGCTCGTTATACTATAGATGTATTAAAATGTATCTATTATTACTATTAATGTCATTATAATTATTGATGTTAACATCTGATTTGAAAATCATAAGTTCTCTGACAGTTATAGAAATGCTGTGTATTTATTTGTTATGATTTGAAATATACCTGACTTGTTTATGACTTAATAAAGTCATTTTGATCTACTTGTATGGCTTGTGACATTATTTTGATCTATAGTAAGTCCTCACTTAAAATCATAAACAAGTTATTGAAATTTGGGGGAAATGAAGTAAAACAAAACCAGTTTTGCTCTAGATTAATTGATATGAACAAGGTTAAGTTCCTACAGGATCACATCAACATTATTATGAAATGACATTGAACAAAACAGTGTTATTAGAGGACCTGCTGTATTTGTTTATGGTTTAAA
The DNA here is from genome assembly GCF_000412655.1 of Myotis brandtii. NCBI lineage: Eukaryota > Metazoa > Chordata > Mammalia > Chiroptera > Vespertilionidae > Myotis > Myotis brandtii. The sequence continues at coordinate 524 of NW_005365231.1, forward strand.
TGAAGTTGTTCTGATCTAAAGGTGATTTTTTTTTTTTTTGCTTTGAGGAGGCCATGTCAGAATGATATCACTAAAATTATTGTGCTACTGAGTGCTTATTGATATAAGCAGATTGAGGAGCCACTATGACATAATGAACTTTTAAACTTCAGATACCTAGACTTTATGAGGACTTACTGAGTGTTTGGACTTGGCAAGGCTACTCTTTGCTGACCTACATAGCTCTCCTCCTTAGGACATTAGCTCCTATCATGTCAAGACTAGTCATAGTGGGCAGTGGAAACATGAATCAGTCTCATGAAGG
>NW_005365232.1:0-751 GCF_000412655.1 Myotis brandtii
GGACCATTTGTTAAGCATATAGGGATAGTTCTGTGTGTCCAGTATGGGCCTCTAGCAACGGTGGAATAGAAATGCCGTCCGTCTCATGATTGAGCCGGATGTTCCAAGAAAAAGGGGGGAATGAAAGGGTGAGGACTACGCCCTCCATCTTGCCCCAGGGTAAGGGTTACGCCCTCCATCTTACCTTGGATCCTCCATTTTTGGGCAGCCATGTGCTCAGCAAGGCTTCTTCCCAGAAGCCCAAGCCTCTGCTAGTCACACCCAGGACTTCTTTAAACTAACCAATGACAATCAAGGGAAGTGCGAGATATGACCACATCCTGTGTAACAAGACACCAACTTGCTCCTGGCCAATCGGCAGGGCCCACAGTCCTTTCTCCTCCCCTTACTCCAACCCCCTATAAAACCCCTCTTCCCACAGGGCAAGCTCTCTCTCTGCCACTTGCAGCTGTGTCAGTAAGGAGGGTAGGGAAGCCAAGCCCGGGCTTGAATAAAGACTCTTATGCTTTTGCATCGGGAAAAAAAAAGAATACAACCAAGAATACTCTACCCAGAAAAGCTATTATTTAGAATGGAAGGTCAGATAAAGAGCTTCACAGATTTCCCTTGCTGGTTTGGCTCAGTGGATAGAGAATTGGCCTGCAGACCAAAGGGTCCTAGGTTCAATTCTGGTCAAGGGCACATACCTTGATTTCAGGCTACTGCATGGCTCGAGCCCTGGCCAGGGCTCATGCAGGAGGCAACCAATCGA
>NW_005365233.1:0-550 GCF_000412655.1 Myotis brandtii
TTCCATTGAAATATATAAAACAGGGGACATGTGTTTCTTTGGGGTTTGGATATATTTCTCTGATTGAGCCATGAAGAAAAAACTGGAGTGAGGCAAGAGTGTCACTAGGCGATGACTGCAAGAATGGAGACTGGAGTTTGGGTTTGGACTGTAGTAGGCACAATGGAGAAGGAAGGCTTTAGGCATCAATGTGGAGGCTGTGAAAAGAAAGCTTTGCTGATGGATTTAGGACTGAGCTGTGACAAAAGAAGAATCAAAGTTGATTTCTGGATTCTTAGCAAGAGTAATAGGATGAATGATCATATCTCTTATTGGGAATAGGAAAGATGGAAAGAGATTGGTGTTTGTTTTTAGTAGAATACCGAGTAGCTTGTTATATCTTTAAATCATGAGCTCAGAGATAAAAAAGAAATCTGGTCGGGGTCCATGAACTAGAAAATTCTCAGCATAGAAGTTAAGTATACACCATGAGCTACAGGAAATAATGAACATAAAGAAGAGAAGAGGATGTGTCCCCTAGTTCTAAGGCACTTCACTTTTCAGTGAACTG
>NW_005365234.1:0-582 GCF_000412655.1 Myotis brandtii
TGCCACTGCCACTGGCTGCCAGCAGCTGGCCCCGCCCCGCCACTGCCACTGGCTGCTAGCAGCTGGCCCTGCCCCGCCTCTGCCACTGCTTGCCATCTGTGCAGTGCCATCCCCCTTGTCACCAGTCACCTCCCTCTGAAGGCAACAGGCATGGGGTGTGATCGGTTGGCTGGCCTGGGCCTCCCTCTGCAGGGAGATCAATCATTGGGCCCTCAGATCTATGGCCCTGCAGAGAAAGGCCCTGCCCACCCACCACAGCAGTGCTGGCCAAAGACCAGGGCTTCCCTCTCCAGGGCAATCGATTAAGGATCCCCTCCTCCCCATCAATCATCCCACAGAGGGAAGTCCCGGCCAACTACCGCAGCTCACCAGTCTGTGGCCTGGGCCTCCCTCTATGGGGCGATTGATTGCAGAGCCTCCCAATTGATCGCCCCACCAGCCGGTGGCCTGAGGCGATGACAAGGCCTTCCAACCAATTGCATCATACCCACTTGGCTGGCCTGGTGCCAGTGTGTGTCACAGTGTGGTCATCCAGATGGTTGTTTTGCTGTTTGGCCATTCGGTTGATTTGCATATCATGCT
>NW_005365235.1:0-541 GCF_000412655.1 Myotis brandtii
GCCAGGCCTGCCCACCTGGGCTCGGCCCCTCGGGCAGCGGCCCTGACAGCGACTCCAGCCCACACCCCCGCCTGGACCATCTGCGTTTTATTTACAGAACGGTGCACGGGCCCTGGCCGGTGTGGCCCAGCAGATAGAGCGCCGGCCTGCGGACCAAAGGGTCCTGGGTTCGATTCTGGTCAAGGGCACGTACCTCGGTTGCAGGCTCCTCCCCGGCCTGGGCCCTGGTCAAGGCTCGTGCAGGAGGCAACCAGTCGATGTGTCTCTCACATCCATGTTTCTCTCTGTCTCTCCTTCTCTCTTCCACTCTCTTTAAAAATCAACAGAAAAATATCCTCGGGTGAGGATTAAAAAAAACACAAAAAACTGTTCACGGCCCGGGTCCCGGTGCCACGGGACGTGGATCCAGCCTTGTTCCAGCCCCACCTGGGCCTGAGGGGACCTTGTGTCCTGTGTCCACACCCTCCCCCCTTCCCCGCAGGCTGCACTGAGACCTGCTCCTCCCGGGCGCGGCCAGCGTGTCCCGGCCGGGTGGGGGATG
>NW_005365236.1:0-893 GCF_000412655.1 Myotis brandtii
CAAGAAGGTTGAAATCATAATAAGCATCTTCTCAGATTACAATGGCATAAAATTCGAAATCAACTACAATAAAAATGCTCAAAAACAATCAAACACAATGACTGGGTTACCAAAGAGATCAAAGAAGAAACAAAAGACACCCTAGAAACTAATGACAATGAGAACACAACAGTCCAAAATCTATGGGACACAATGAAAGCAATCTGAGAGTGAAGTTCATAGCTCCACAGGTCTACCTCAAAAAACAAGAAAAACTGGTAATAAGTTATCTAACCCTACAACTTATGGAAATAGAAAGAGAGTAACAAGAAGAGCCTAGAGTAAGTAGAAGGTAAGAAATAATAAAGATCAGAGAGGAAATAAATGATTTAGAGACCAAAAAACAAACAAACAACCAAACAAACAATCTATCTATCTATATATATATAAAAGCCTAAGCGACTATTAGGACCAAACGACTGGAATGACCAGACAATCAGAATGACCTGTCGACCAGTTGCTATGACGTGCACTGACCACCAGTGGGCAGATGCTCAATGCAGAAGCTTCCCCCTAGTGGTCAGTGCACTCCCAAAACCAACCTCCCTTGGCCCCTCCCTCCGATGGGCAAAACTCCCGTGGCCCCTCCCACCCCCCAGACAGCCAACCTTCTGCAGTGCCTTCCCCCAGCCAGCCAACCTCCCACAGCCACTCTCCCCAGCCAACCGGCCTCAATCAGGACTGGGCGATATGGCCCTGATTGGCTCCAAACACCAGCCAGGCCCAGGGACCCCCACCTATGCACGAATTTGTGCACCAGGCCTCTAGTCCTATAAAATGAAACCCTAATATGCAAAAAATCAACCGAGCGGAAAATCTGGTGGAATGACCAGTTGATATGATGCTCACTGTCC
>NW_005365237.1:0-559 GCF_000412655.1 Myotis brandtii
GATGGGCGCCCTCTCTCCCCGCACATGCTCGGGGGCATCTTTCCATTCACTTCATGGAGAGTCGGAGAAGTGCCAGCAGTTCAAGGACTCCCCTGATTTCCGTCTCCACTCCTCACTGTTGACCCTGTCCTTGTGCAGGTACGAGACGGAGCTGGCCCTGCGGCAGCTGGTGGAGGCCGACACCAACGGCCTGCGCAGGATCCTGGACGAGCTGACCCTGTGCAAGGCCAACCTGGAGGCCCAGGTGGAGTCCCTGAAGGAGGAGCTGCTCTGCCTCAAGAAGAACCACGAGGAGGTGAGCCCGGAAGTCAGGCAGAAGCAGAACGTGGGAAATACGTGGGGCTTCGGGTCGGACCGACGTGGGTTGGAATTCCCAGGCCTGCCTACCACGTGTTGTTTCTGTGACTTTGCCCAGTGCCTTTAACCTTTCTGAGCCTCCTTATCTATACACGGGAGCAACGCTATCAGACTGGGTTGCTTTGAGAATTCAGTGAGATCTGGGGCTTGAAACACCTGTCCCTTGGTCGGTGCTCAGAAACGCTAGCCATCTTCTCTGCAC
>NW_005365238.1:0-825 GCF_000412655.1 Myotis brandtii
GACACAAGGGGTGGGATAAAGAAGTCCCCTTCGGCCTCCCACGGTGAGAAAACCCCATCCTCCCGCGTGGGCCGGAGAAGCCTGGCCCTGCAGAGCCCCACGGGCTGGAGCGCTCAGGTTTCAGCGATAGAAATGAAGGGCCCGTGATGCTCCGGAAAACCTGGCCCGAACATGAGCATGTGTGACATTCGCCGGGGCCCACCTGTCACTGTTCCTGCTCCCGGACACTGACCGGTTCACCATCCCATTTCACATCGGGAAACAAAGTTTAGAATCAAGACACCTGTTCTGGGATGTTAAATCCCCTCCCTAATGTAATGAGGCTCCCAGTACAGTGGGGCCTTGACTTAGGAGACCAAGCTCGTTAAGGAGCTCGTTAACTCAAATTATCAACTCAATGAAATTACTCTATCAACTCAATGCAAAAAATCCGCTGAGAGACAGCTGGTATCTCAAAAAACTCGTTAGTTGGGACACTCGTAAGTCAAGGCCCCACTGTATTTCAGCTTTTGGTGAACGATTCTTGCGTAGACTCAATGGTGTTGGAAATTGTGGAATTATATGAGAAAAAAGGTTGTTTCCCAGATTTATGTGGGAAACAGTGACATAGGGGAAGGTCAGGGACTTTTCAAATACTCGGTGACTGGACTTCCTGATTCTGAGCCCTGGTTTTGCCCAAATCATTTTATTTTAAGGTTTCCCCCTCCCCCCATAATAAATTACAGTTTAAGGAGACAGGACAATATTTCATCCACATTTTACAAACTATAGAGGCAATTATCGTTAATGCCAGAGCTGAAGTTCCTGTTTCCTGATAGGACATCA
>NW_005365239.1:0-833 GCF_000412655.1 Myotis brandtii
AAAACATAATTTTTATCATCCAGACAAACCAACAATTCAGTGTATCTTCTACTATTCTTTTCACAGTCATATGGCTGCAATTCTCCCACATATTTCTTTATTTGTAATGAAACCAAATTAGGTTATACATTGCATTTTTCATGTCCCTTAATTCTGTCTGTCACTCCTTAATGAGTAGAAGAGTATATGAATCATAAATGTAGATGTATTTCCCACAGGGGTATTAGTTTTCAATCTGAAACCACTATACATATATCCTGGAGGTGGCCAAGGAATTATAAGGATTGTTGATGTTGGGAGCCAGAATTGTCACTGATAGAGTAAAGGGTTAGAGATAATCCAAGGGAGCAGACCAGAGGTCCCTTGCAGTAATAATGGGTTAGAGTTGGAGACATCAGTATTAATTTGTGTTAAGCTTAACACAGATACCTATGGTGACATATATATTTATAGATATATGTATATACATAGGCTAATAAACACACTTATGTTTACTTTCACTCTCAACTGAGACAGCTAGAACAAAAACACTCCAGGAATCATGAGCCCACCAAGTGCCCACATCTAGGTTTCTAATACCATTCTGTAATAGAAGGAAGCAGCAATCCATGGAGAGATGGCTTATGCTATGACTAGAGCAGGGAACAGATAAGACAGCCTACAACATCTTATAGTGGCAGAAAGTGAGGTGGTGCTAAAAAATACAATACTGGAAGTAGGTCAAAGGGACATAAGAACCAATGGAAAGAACTTCAAATGGCCAAAAATGGAAAAAGTTGAACAAAAAATAAAGTATTATTGATTGTCATACAAAGCAAAAAGCAAATATCCTA
>NW_005365240.1:0-856 GCF_000412655.1 Myotis brandtii
CCTGTCATTGAAGATCCTGATTGAGCCACAGTCACAGCAGGACTGCAAGGCAGGATATTCCAGTTCATCCCCAGCACCACGTGTGGGACACTGAGCCCAGTTGTGGGGCAACTTTGATGTCGGGCAGTCCACTGAAGATCTGGGGGAAACTGACAAAGCCCAGGAACAGGTATAAACTATGGGAAAGACCCAAGATAGAAAATTTGAGAAGCCAAAAGGTTATCCCAATCTGATGAAAGCTTATTCTCTTTCAAGGGCTGTTTGCCTTAACCTTCATGGTGAATCAACCTCATTTTTCACCCTAAGGAATTGAATTCTTATAGCAAACTCTATAACAAATTGAAAGAGTTATTGGGCAACTGAGGCCAGGGTGTCCTCTTCACTGCAGACCACAGTCTCCCCAGCCCTGTTGGGGGATCTCCCCATCTCCCTGAGCCTCACTTGGTGAGGCCCCATTGCACGCCCTCTGTGGGCTAACTCTCAACTGACCACCTGGCCAGGTAGACGGAGGGCATGCAGAGGAGGGGCCTGCTGTCCCCTAGGGAGAGACCCTCCCTGTGGCATGGCTCAATGCCACACAGTCAGCAGCCTCCTAGGAAGAGGCAGAACCTGATGCACAAGAGAAGCAGCAGGGCCTCTGCTCTTGGGGACTCACAGTCCTGAAGAAAGTGTGTGTGTGCATGTGCATGCACATGTGTGCCTATGTCTATGTGTGTGCACATGCATGCATATGTGAGCACGTGGGTACATATGTGTGTGTGTGCAGTGTGTGTGTATATGTATGTGTGTGTGTGCATTTTGTGGCCCAGCACCACCCGAAGCTCCACAGCCCCTCACTGGGAAGAAAGAACAATGA
>NW_005365241.1:0-482 GCF_000412655.1 Myotis brandtii
TTCAGGCAAAACGACACTTAGAGGCAAAATCAAAGCCTTCAATCTGTTCACCTGTAAAGAAAGAAAAAGGAAATTTCTCTGAGCCACTGTGAGGCCGGCTGCCTTAGCTGAGTCCGTACTTACCTGTTGTGACTGGGTTGGCTGGGGCTCAGATCTCAGACCTGGTGGAGAACCACAGCACGGACTGCACAGCTGGAGGACTCTGGATCTCTCCTCTGGTGCCTGAGGTTTTTATTCACCTTCTCAAATGCTAACATCCAATCAGAACCCTCAGTCTCCATCCCTTAATCTTATTGGGATTATTTCCTCTCTCTAGAATAAAGGATTGAGAGAAAGTTAGGGAGGGGCAGGGTTGAGGCCTGGCTCATGGATTCCTTCCACAGACACTGACTGAGGTTGACTGATGGCCTCCAGTTGTCATCCTCACTGTGGGACAAAGAAGGTATAATGGTTAACTGATGTTAAATAGGAAAAAACACAAC
>NW_005365242.1:0-2344 GCF_000412655.1 Myotis brandtii
TGACAGTCATATCCGTGCTCAGAAACGCTGCAGTTGTAGACCTGGAAACAAAACAAGACTTGAGCACCGGCTCTATGACTACAGACCCTCATGGCCACCCTGTTTGTGGTGAATGGAGGCTTCCAGAGATTAAGATTCTTTCTGAACCCCTCTGTCTTGGAGTCCTGGATCCTGAATTTAAACCCAGTTCTCTCTGAATCTTAGAGCCTGGGCTGTTTCTACTGCAACACGGACCCTCTATATCCAACCTCTGCACTCACCATAGAGCCCATGACATGTGCCCTGGAGGCAGGAGGAGAAGAGTCTGCACAGGTCCTATGGATGACAGCAGGGTTCTGAGTTCCCCAGTACTTGTGCTCTGGGAGAGTGGCTTTGTTTGACAGCAGGCTGTCAGAAGCCCCAGGGCAATCTCAGTGACTGAGAGTGGTCTACCCAGGAGGGAGAAAGGAGGTTATGACTGGTTCATCAAGGGAATGAGATCCCTTGTTAGGACAGAGTGAGGACACCCAAAGCTCTTGCATTAGAAATGTCCCAGTGTGTCATCTTTATGAGGATAGACAGTGATTACTCTTTCCATTGTTGTGTCCCCAGGGCCTAAGTCTATGTGTGAAAACCATGGGGCTGTCAATAAAATTTTAACCCACAAATGAATTAATGAATGAAAGAACCAATGAGGAGCCCAAGGAAAGAAGGAAATTTGGATTTAATATAATATAACACTTTGTTAAATGAAGAATATTAAATGTAAAACAGAAGACAGCACTTTTAACTCCACCACCAAAACACACATATGTAACAAAAAGAAAATTTCATTTCTAATTATTCATTCTGTGAAAAGCGCTTTTGTATTCAGAAATATTTCTTTATGCCTGCAGACACAGCCTTCCAGGTGGGAGAGGATTCAGGACTTAATTGAATTTCTCTGCATTTTAGAGGAGAAAGAAGCCATTTTGGGAAGGAGAGAGAGAGGTGGCCAAGGGTTTGAATAGAGGTAATTGCGACAGAAATACAGAAGGGGCATTATTAACTGGTTTTCCTATGATAAGTGTAATAGGTAACCCACTCATTGTCCCTACATGTGATTTGGAGTAGAGATTTCTTTGCAGATCAAAGCATTTGTGTAAGAGAATTCTAGTGGTGGTGGTGGAGTTAAGAAGTGCTTAATTCTATTTTACAAAGGGCTTTGGATAAAAAGGGATAAGCTCCTGCAGAATTTAGATGAGGAACATAAATCAACTCACACATAGGTGAAGAGTAGCAGCTGATGAGTGCTTACATGGTATTACCTCTTTCAATCCTCCAAATAGCCCTATGAGGCCAGTACTATGTTTACTCCCAGCTAGCATATAGGAAAAGATAAGAACAAGAAGGTTGAATGACATGCTCCAGTTCTCATGTGCACTGGGATTATTAAGTGCTTTTCTGATGATATGTGTAATATAAAAGTCATTTATTGCCACTCAATGTGGTTTGGAGTAGAGGTATCTTTGCAGATCAAAGCTTTTGTACAAGGGAATTCTCATGGTGGTGCTGGAGTTAAGAAGTGCTTACTTCTATTTTACAAAGGGCGTTGGATGAAAAGAGAGAAGCTCTTGCAGAATTTAGGTGAGAAACATAAACCAACTCACACATAGGTGAAGAGTAGCAGCTGATGAGTGCTTACATGGTATTTCCTCTTTTAATCCTGAAATAGCCCTATGAAGCCAGTACTATGCCTATACCCATCTGGCATATGGGAAAAGACAAGCACAAGGAGGTTGATTGGCATGCTCCAGTTCTCACGTGCACAAGTGGAAGAGCCTGGATCTGATCCCACAGGTCTGTGTCAGAGTGTTCGCCCTTCCCCTGTCCTGCAGCCCCACTACCAGGTGGTGTGTCCGTACACATGGGGGGTGGTGGGCAGGAAGCAAGTATCTCTCAGGGAGAAATCTCAAATGGCAATTCACTAGTGTGTTTTATTAAGCTAGAATTGGCAAATTTCACAAATAACAAACTAGTGAAGCTTATCCAGTATGGATGAAGGGGGTGGAATCCAGCTGAGAACAGATCAGAGAGTCCAGGAGCTCTTTCTTCCCTCTGGACAGACACAATCAGTGGAGTCTTGCCTGGTTCAGCCAGCACAGGCTCACCCAGTAGAATCTAACCTGCTACCCTTCAGTCTGTGGGCTGCTGCTCTAACCACTGAGTCAAACCTGCTAGGGTTTGTCTGCCTTTTTAAACTCAAAACTTAATAATGACGACTAGATCTGTCTGGGTTTTGTCTTTTTTTCTTGTTCACTATTGTATCCTCAGCATCGAGTTCATGTTCCTTAGAGACCATCTGCTATAATATCATCCTTTAACA
>NW_005365243.1:0-823 GCF_000412655.1 Myotis brandtii
ACTAACACCTATACTCCCCAAACTATTCAAAGGAAAAACAGAGGAAGGAACACTTCTAAACTCTTTTCATGAGCTCAGCATTATCCTAATTCCAAAACCAAATCTCACTCCTACTAAAGATAATTACAGGACAATATCCCTGATGAACATAGATGCTAAAATCCTTAATAAAATATTAGCAAATTGGATCCAGCAATATATTTAAAGGATCATACACCATGACCAAATGGGATTCATCCAAGGATGCAAGGCTGGTACAATATTCACAAATCAATAAACGTGATACATCCCATAAACAAAAAGAAAGACAGAAATAACCTGACCATATCTATAGATTCAGAAAAAGCATTCGACAAAACCCAGCTCCACTTTTGATAAGTACTCTCAGCAAAGTGGGAGAAGAGGACTCTTATCTCAACACAATAAAGGACACGTATGACACACCTACAGCCAGAATCATCTCAATGAGCAAAAACAGAAACCATTTCCCCTAAGAAACAGAACAAAACAGAAAATGTCCCCTTTCACCACTCTTATTCAACATAGTACTGGAAGTCCTAGCCACAGCAATCAAACAAGAAGAAGAAATAAAAGGCATCCAAAATAGAAAGGAGGAAGTAAAACTCTTATTATTCAGAGATGATATGATATTGTACATAGAAAACCATAAAGACTCCACAAAAATAACACAAAAAAACCCACACACCTAGATTTAATAGATGAATTCAGCAATGTAGCAGCATACAAAATTAACATACAGAAATCAATGGGACTTTTATGCACCACTAATGAATTCTCAGAAAGGGAAACCAAACCAACAATC
>NW_005365244.1:0-1449 GCF_000412655.1 Myotis brandtii
CCTCCATCTGGCCCTCCCGTGTGGGACCTGGGGCGCTTGGGCGGTACGGCACCAATTTGCCACCCGTCCAGCCGCCATCCGGCCCTCCCGCATTCGACCCAGGTGGCCTGGGGACAGCATGGCTCCTCTGTCACCCCAGCTTCCTCATCACAGCTGTGGAAACTGACAGCAGGGAGGAGAAAGTCCCACCCCCACAGAATCATCCAGAATCAGCCGTTAGTCACACAGCTCTCAGTGGCCTGACAGGCAGGACTCTCATTCACCTGCATCTCAGACCCTGTAGGTAGAGAGGAAGGACTATGTCCAAAGAAAAACGGTTGATACAAGGTAGCTCTGCAGCCGAAAGATGCCGGCGTTATTGACAGAAAATGTCTGCAGAGCAACGTGCGTCTGATCTTGAAAGAAGGCGGCGCCTGCAACAGAATGTATCTGAAGAGCAGCTACTGGAAAAACGTCGCTCTGAAGCCCAAAAACAGCGGCGTCTTTGACAGAAAATGTCTAAAGACAAACGTGCCTTTGAAGTTGAAAGAAGGCAGTGGCGATGACAGAATATGTCTAGAGAACAGTCATCAACAAGTACTGCCCATACCGGTAGGAACTCCCTTTTCAGCAAAAATGGAGTACATGATGATGCAATCCTCGAACATAGTTGTGGTGGAATGACTGTTCGATGTGAATTTTGCCTATCACTAAATTTCTCGGATGAAAAAATATCCGATGGGAAATTTACTCAATGTTGTAGCAAAGGGAAAGTCTGTCCAAATGATATACATTTTCCAGATTACCTGGCATATTTTAAAAGATTAATGACAAACGAAGATTCTGAGAGTAAAAATTTCATGGAAAATATTTGTTCCATAAATAGTTCTTTTGCTTTTGCTTCCATGGATGCAAATATTGCATCTCCATCAGGATATAGGCCGTACTGGTTTAGTATACACAGACAAGTTTATCACCGTACTGGAACTTTACATTCTTCGGATGGTGTTTCTCGAAAGTTTGCTCAACTCTATATTTTGGAAACAGCGAAGCTACAAGTAAAAGATTAGCAATGCCAAAAAACCAGGGCTGCTCAGAAAGACTCATGATCAAGATCAAAACAACCTCATGCATGAATTAACAAAATCATACAAGATGCTACATGAGGTAGAAAAGGAAGCCCAATCTGAAGCATTAGCAAAAAGTATTGCTCCCATGGAAGTAACAATGGCAATTAAATACGATCGTAATAGTGGTCCAGGTAGATATAATTATCCCCGTGTAACCGAAGTTGCCATCATATTCAGAATCAAAGATGGAGAACCTCCTTTTGAAAGGGACTTGATCATTCATTGTAAACCAGATTCCAATAATCTGAATGCCACTAAAATGAAACAAATCAGTATCCTGTGTCCTACATTAGATGCAAAAGAATATCCTATTCTTTTTCCACATGGTGAAAAAGACTGG
>NW_005365245.1:0-590 GCF_000412655.1 Myotis brandtii
TTCAAACGGGCCAGATCCGGCCCATGGGCCGTAGTTTACCCACGGCTGCCATAAACCATGGACCATATAAAAACCCCCAAGGGGGTTGGCAGCTCTGACGCCAGACAGGCCAAACCTCTGAGTGTAATCTCACTTCCCCCATTCGAACTAACGGGGGGCTGCAAAGCCAGTGAAAAGTCCAGAAGCCTGATCCATATTTGGGGGACAAAGAAACTAAGGGTATAAAGGGAAAGCTTCGTCCATATTCATCACTCAGGCTTTGGAAACAGACTCCCCTGAGTCACTGTACTAGTACATCTGCAAATGAAGGTTTTTCCTAAATCTTCTGAGTAACTGTGTATTTTCCAGTCGCCTGGAAATTCTGCAACATAACTTGGTTCCCTAACCAAGAAACATGCGGCCAAGTTGCCCCTTTGAGGCACCTCTGCGTGAGAGCAGGTGAGTGGGCCCTCGCAACCAAGCCCCCACAATGAAGGGAAAGGTGACAACAGTGGTTGATTGGGTCCCAGTCTTCACCACACTCAGTCGAATCAGGCCACCCCGCCAACCCTTGGGCTCAAGTGGACTCCAAGGAAGAGAGGAAAGCCTTT
>NW_005365246.1:0-839 GCF_000412655.1 Myotis brandtii
ACTCTATAAATCATTGCTCATAAAAAAAATGCCAATCGAGGCCAAAATGAAATACTAATGTTATTTCATATGCAATGGCTAAATTAATAAGACTAATAATATCTAGTTTTGGCAGGGATATGGAGCAACTGGAACTCTCAAACATCACTAATGGAAACATAAAATACACTATTCCATTTTGAAAATCAGTCTGGCTACATCTTATACAGTTAATCATAAATTTTCCATGCAAAACAGAAAATGCACTCCTATTTACTCAAAAAAAAGCATTTATCTACACAAATAAATATATGGAATGTTCAAAGCAGCTTTATTCATAATATAGTAGTACTCATATGCCACATAATAACATTTGGTCTATGATGGTCCTCATATACAACAGTAGTCCCATTTACATATATAAAAGCCTAAATGACCGTCCAACCGGTAGCTATGACATGCAATGACCACCAGGGGGCAGACGCTCAATGCAGGAGCTGCTGAGATGTGGTGACTTGGCAGCAGTGGTTTTCAGGTGACGCACCCGGAACCAGAGAGGAGAGAGCCGATTCCAGGGTGTATCACCCAAGAACCACCCTCTTGCAATCCGGGATCCCTCGGGGGATGTCAGAGAGTGGGTTTCAGCCTGATCCCCACAGGTCAGGCCAAAAGACCCCACCAGTGCATGAATCCATGCACCAGGCCTCTAGTAAGATTATAATGGATCTGAAAATTTTCTATCTTCTAGTAGTAATGTTATAGCCATCATAATGTCATAGCATGACACATCACTGAGATGTTACCATATATCCTAGGTGTGTAGTAGGCTATACTATCTAGGTTTGTATAAGTGCATTCTA
>NW_005365247.1:0-1737 GCF_000412655.1 Myotis brandtii
ACAAATATGGGGGCGCCTCTTAATGGAACAACTGCAGGAGTCAGGTCATCCCCTGAAGCCTGGGGTCAGAAGCAGGGGATCACTCCTCCCTGGAGCCCCTCTGTCTCTGTCCCTTTTCTCCGGTTTCTCTATGTGGCAGGAGCAAGGCTGCCAGCATGTCCACTAGACAGGGATTTAAGTTGGCTGTTACAGCTGTGATGAAGGTCACAGGAAGCAGTTGTGGAGGTTCTCCTAAGGAGTCACCACAGCTATGGGAAGACAGATGTCTAGTGTCTTCTCAGTGTCCTCTGTATTCCCGCCTATGTCTTGTTTGAAAGGCTGAGGCACTCATAGGACCACAGCCATCAGAAGAAGCCACAGGGTTTATTTACCTCAGGATTCTTCAGCAACCAGCAACATGTACAGTCTGTTCCCTGGAAGGGGCTATGCCAAGGAAATCCATAGTGACTGCCCATCCAGTGATTTTCAGCCAGAATCTACCAATTTGTAAGTCAGAAGCCGTGGTTCTCTGGAACATGGAGGGACTTCTAAGGCCATTTTTGGTGTCAGTGAGTGAGGTGACCTTGCCCCCCATGTCTGGATTACCTATCCCCCCAGAACCTGTGGCAGGCTGGTATGATGATCCTATGTTCACGGTTAGAGCATGGCTCATATAGAGAGCCACAAATAGAATGAAGATGGTGTGCCGATAAGTCAGTGGAATAAGCAGCCTGACTGGGCAGAGTTTACAACATGTCACTGTAAGCCACTGCACCCAGCCCATGGGTTTGCTCTTGGAGATAAGAGCAGCCACTCAGATATAAATCAGCTCACTGACCTGGGCGTGTCCTCCAAAAAAGTGATTGAAGGTTCTATCAGACACCTGATCAGATCTGCATTCAGTGCAAACCTGTTATATTGTCAATGAAGATTCCAAGAGTGTCTTTGATAATGCAGTGTTTAAAACAGCACCTGGGAAATGGTAGGCACCAAATATCTGTGGAGTAACTGACAAATGTTCTAAGGAATGCTCTGTCAGAGTGACGAGAGATAATGATGATAATAATGCTATTCACATTTATCAAGTGCTTACTCTGTACCAAGCACTGAGCTGAATGTTTACATGAATTATTTCATTTAATTCTTCCAATTCAACTATGAACTAGTTCTATTACTGTCTCCATTTAACTTATGAGGAAAGAGATGAATGGATAGCTTATTTTTTTACATTTTTCTTTCAATTTTACTTTGTACTGGAGGCCCGGTGCACGGGATTCATGCACTGGTGGGGGGCGTGACCTGCTCATCCTGGTTAGCCAAGCGGCACTCCCACTGTGGGAGCACACTGACCACCAGGGGGCAGCTCCTGCGTTGAGCGTCTGCCCCCTGGTGGTAAGTACATGCCATAGTGACTAGTTGACTGTTCTGGTCATTCTGCTGTTAGATCGCTGGGCTTTTATTATATAGGATAGTGTCCCCTTGATATTCCAGTACCCAATTGGCACTCTACATACTTATGGCAATATTATTGACTGTATTCCCTATGCTTTACTTTATATCCCTGGGACTATTCTGTAACTATCAATTGGCACTTTCTAATCTCTCCAGCTCTTTCATTCATTCCCTCAACCCACTTCTCCTCTGGCAACAACCAGTCTCTTCTTTGTTTCTATGATTATGTTTCAATATTGATCATTCATTACTTTTTTCTTTAGATTGAACATATAAGTGAAATCATATGATATTTGTCTTACTCTG
>NW_005365248.1:0-820 GCF_000412655.1 Myotis brandtii
CCTTCACACCAACGTTCATAATAATAAATCACAGCTGGGGTGTTGTTTATCCCGGCTTGTCCTGAGGCATTTAGAATGGGCATAAAGGCCTGGTGCTTAAGGAGTGGTGGGCTGGTTCCCTTCACGTGCCAGCTACTCTTTAAGCAGGAGGCAGGCAGGTGTGCTCGCTCCTGCCCTGCACAGCTGGTATTGGCTGGGCTCAGCGTTCAGATGGAAGGAGGATTCCCTGTCTTGTAGGAAATGCTGATAAACTGGTCCCTACCCTCACAGATTTTCCATGGGGTTGATCCCCTGCACTTCGCTGCAACAATTCAGGGCAGAGAATGGTGTTTCCCAAATGCAGATGCAAAGACTGAGGCTCTGCTGGGTTAAGGGCCAGCTGGCGTGCAAGGCAGAGCCACTGTCCTCCCTCCTAGACTCCTAAAGCAGTGCTCTCATCTGCTCTGCCCCCTCACGCCACCCCTGCTGCCTCTGCAAACAGCAGTGCACAATCGGCTTCTTTGTTTTACTTAGGGCAGGACATGAAGAATAAGTTATCTCCAAACCACAGGAGAATTCGAGGTGGGTAGGCAGCCTGTCATTTGCCGAGCTGGGAAGCGGCCCTCCGCAGCAGCTGCAGAACGCCACAGACCTACGCATTCCGTTTCTGTGGTTCCAACAGCAAAGGGATTATGAACCACATCTCTGTCTTTGAGAGGCAGGGAGAGGGAGGAGAGAGGGAGGCAGAGGGCTCTTGAGACTCTGCTACATGGACACGGAAAAGAGCTCGCATCGGCCCTTGAGCGCACGCTGTTTTGTCTGATTCTTGTTTTTATCTGGA
>NW_005365249.1:0-1723 GCF_000412655.1 Myotis brandtii
AAATAAACTAAACGGATTATTTCTAAACAAAGAAACTCAAATCCCACACTCACAAGAAATTCCATAGACATGAAATTTGCATTTAAAACAACAAAGAGTTGTAAACCTTGGATTTTATTTTTGAGCATAATCCTTGTCTTTAGCTCAGTTCTGTTTAAACTAACTGCTATAGAAATTCAACCCAAGTGGTAGGAGAGGGTCATGGATGTGATGAGCAAGGAAGACCAAGGGGCCAAAAAGTCATGATGAGAATACTGTTCTAAGTGCTGAAGATGCTATGAAAAAGCTTCAGGGATCAAGAAGAGAAGTTGGTTTGGGGTCAAAGAAGTTCAGTTGTTGGCACGTTGTTTTGAGATGCCAGCGGTGCATCCAGAAGGTACCATTCAATGGGCAGTTGGTTCTTCTGTTTTTAGGATCCGAGGAACAGGCACATTTGGACCTGGTGACTCAGGCAATACTTCCATACGAGAGGTCTGAGGAGATGAGCTTAGTGGAAGGGAGGAGACAAGAACCCAGGGAAATTCAATATCACAGCAACCAAGGAAGGGAGAGGATTTCAGAAAGGATGGGGGGACGGAGGGGCCAGGGACAGTGGTCAGGACTGCCAAGTTATTTTTTGGGGGGGAATAGTTCAGTGATTCTTTTAAGTGAAAATGTGGGTTGAACTCCAGTGTACTGGGAGAACATGAAGTGTGTGGTAGATTCTTGCCTAACCTTAAGTTTCCTCTTCTTTCTTTTTTATTATTCCTTGAGAAGAGTCCATTAAATCCAATTTGTGTTGCATTTTATCCCTCTGGTTTCAAACCTAGGTGCTTATTATTTACTCCTCTTACCTTTTTCACTCTTCACAATTTCTACTAGGAGCCTCTGCCTCAATTTCCACCTGAACTTCTCTCTACAACTTTTCTGCTTATTCCTCACCTTGGCCACGCTGTTGCACCAGCCTCATAAAGGATTATCTCACAGTGAAAAATCTCCCTTTCACCTGTCTAGCCTGTGCCATCCTCATGGGCAAGTCTCCACAGGGCACAGGTGTAGACTGGACAGCAAAGAGGCCACATGTGGAGTGCATACAAGCAACTGGAAATCCCCAAATAAACAGTTTGTCCATCGCCCTTTTAAGCATCAGAGCCTAAAGGAAACATTTTTGTTTTGTTTTAAAATTTTATATGCTAATTAAGAGATTCTTCCATTTATAGTTGGCAACACTTAGAAAACCTGTTGTCATTGAACATCACATTCTTACCTTGTTGTGTAGATAAAAACAAAATGCTTAGGTATAAGAGCACAAAGGTAGCTTCTGGGAAGGGAAATATGTGTTAACAAATTATACATCATGCCCACTGTTCTTAGTCAGTTTGGGCTGCTGTAACGAAATGCTATGGATTAGGTGGCTTAAGCAATAGGCGTTTAATTCATAGAGTCCTGGAGCTGGGAAGTCCAAGATCAAAGTGCCAGCAGACTTGATGGCTAGGGAGCCTCTTGGCTTACAGATAGCTGCCTTCCTCTGATGTCCTCACATGGCCTTTTCTCAGTGCTCTTTCTCCCTCTCTTCCTCTTCTTATAAAGGCACTAATCCCATCACGTGGGTCCCACCCTCATGAGTTCACCTAAACCTAATTCTCTCTCAAAGGGTTTGCCTCCAAATACCATGGTAGTGGGAGTTAGGGCTTCACCATCTGAATGTGGGAGGGGCACAAACATTTAGTCCATGTTTGTCAGT
>NW_005365250.1:0-1344 GCF_000412655.1 Myotis brandtii
ATAGTGTGGTCCAAATCTCCCCAGTGGACAGAATCCCCACTGATTCCCAACACCAGATGCTACACAGGCTCCTCCTCACATCTCTGTTGCTCTGGGTTGGGATCCCTGCTTGGGGTTGAGACCTGATGCTTCTAGGGGGAGGGAGCTCCATGCCTGCGATATCCCTCTGGCTTTTCAGCACAACCACACATTTATGAGGAGGCTCTCCCTTTTATTGTCTCCACCCTCCTACCACCCCCATGTGATTTCTACTGTACTCTTTGGTTATAAGTTTTCACGTTAGCTATGCTTGTATTGTTTTTCAAATTGATTGCTCTGCAATTTAGTTGCAAATCTGGTTTGGGGCTGGGAGCTAGTAGGTGCAGCTTTCAGCTAATCTGGAGATATCTTGAAGTCTCTAGTGTTTTAATCCTTGATCAGTTGGGTAAAGTGGTGTCTGCCAAGTTCTCTACAGAGAAGTCACAATTTTCTTCAAGTTACTATTTTAACCTTGTAATTAATAGGTATAATTTGGGGAGATATCTTGACATTATGTAAGCATAACTTTTTCCTTATTAATACTTCACCCACTAAAGTTAACATCCATTGGTAATTCTTATATGACAAAATTATTGAAAACGTTGAGGCCAAATGGTGATTCTTATAATTCTATCGTATCTTTCTTATTTATTAGTTGTCTTCTCCTATACGAAAACACTTACCCTCATTCCTTAGTCATTGGTTTTTTATTTATTCATTTATATCATTATGGACTCATGGATTCTTATTCTCTGAGTGATAATCCATTACCATGGTTACTCATTTTGAAGCTTTGGGTGTGTGTACTCATAGGATGTAGATCAGGACTGAGACAGAAAGAATGGGGAATAGCCCTGGCCGGTGTGCTAAGTGGTTACAGCTTCAGCCAGCACACTGAGTGGTTGCAAGTTCGATTCCAGGTCATGGGCATCTTTATTACCTATACTACACCAGTATCTACATCTGTGCCTGTATTTATATCTGTATATGTACCTATACTCATCTGAGAAGTAGATGAGGTGTTAAGGTAGGACCCATTACTAGAAAAATTTTCCTAATTATAAATGAAGTGGTATGCTGTTAAATGTATTTTTTAAAGGTCTCTAGATTTTTAACAGCCTTGCTTTGTAGCACATACCAATTTTCATATGTAATTACTCATCATGGCTGATTGCAGTCTGTCAACATGATGTAATTGATTGTGCAGTGGGAAGAGACTTGCACAGTCAGCTTGAAGCCAACTAAACCCAGCATAAAACAATTAGTTCAAAAATAAATAAAGAGATAAGTAAATAAATAAATATATAAAGTTCACTAGTGGCAGAA
>NW_005365251.1:0-881 GCF_000412655.1 Myotis brandtii
CCTCCTGACCCTTCCCCACCCTCCTCCCCTCCCTGCCCTCAGCGCCCCTGGCTGGCTAAAGGCCTTGCCTTTCCCTTCCCACAGCTCCCTCTGGCCTCTGCTCCTCTGCAGCCCCCTTTTCTCTGCCCCCAGCCCCTGCCCCATGCCCAATCCTCCTCTCCTCCCCCCAGACAGACCCCTCCTCTGAGGAGCTGCCCTGAAGGCCCAGCCTGGCTCAGCTGCCGCGCTCAGGGTCCCAGCCGCCAGGACCGCCACCTCCCCACACGTGATCATGCTCTGCTGTGGTCCCTGTGCCTGTCTCACCCCCTCTGGGCTTGGAGCTCCATCAGGGGGATCCTGCGTGCTCAGCCCTCCCGCCCTGCATCTCCTGGGTCCTGAGAGGGGCCTGGTTTGGAACAGGAGGGCAGGACCTGTGGGAGCAGGAGGGCTGCAGGGCCAGGGGGCCAGGGCTCAGGCCAGGCAGGCCCAGAGCTGGTGTCCTTCTGGGGGAGAACAAGGGCATTTCTCACTCTGAAGGGAAATGTTGGATTAAGGTGAGGCCTGGGCACTGTTCCAGGAGCAGGGCAGTGAGCTGGGGCCTGGTCTGGGGGAGGCAGTGGTTCCAGGAGCAGTGAAGCAGGTGGACTGAGCTCTGGAGGGTGCAGGCGCCTTCCCGGAATCGCCCCACTTCCTGTAAGAGCCCCGCCCACTGGCTGCTTTCCCTGCACACCAGGCGCTGGGCCGTGCCCCACCTAGGACCTTGTGTGAGTCTGGACACCAGGGCTTTTGGGGGCAGCTGTCCCCATCTGACCCTGAGAATGGAATGCGCGGCATCAGGCAGACAGAAGTCTGGGAGGAAGGAGGGGTGAGAACAGAGGGGCTGGGGAGGCATGAACCCCAGC
>NW_005365252.1:0-741 GCF_000412655.1 Myotis brandtii
ACAGTGAAGATTGCTTGAAGCCAAGATCTGTGTGATTCCAAAGTGAACAGCTTTTACCAATGTGTATCTGCCTCCATCATCTCTCTAGTGTGTACCTTTCCTTACAGCAGTTAACAAAATGCAATGTAATCATGCATATGGTTTCTCTGAGCTTAGTCTTTGAAACTCCAGAGCCCAGCATGGTTACAGGCTTTCAAAAATATATCTTAATAAATGATGGGACACAATTTAATTAATGCATATGCAATCTTGTAACAACTATGCCTTATTGCCAGTTTCAATAGGTTGCAGCACAGCCTAAGTTAACTAAAACATATGAGTCATAATTTCATTTAGAGCTCGATAACACCCTTCTGACAAGTGGTCAGGGTCGTCCACAACCCTGACTCGGTGCACACAGGCAGTCTAGAAGTGCCATTGTCTTCTCCACTGTTTCTCTGCTGTTACTACAACTTGAATTAGGTCCTTCAGCCACTGTACAAGGTACCACAAACTGGGTGGCTTAAAACAACAGTTATTTATTTTTTCATGGCTTGGGAGCTTCAAAGCCCCAAATTGAAGTGTCAGCAGGGCCCTGCTCTCTCTGAAATTTGTAGAGGAGAATCCTTCCTTGCCTCTTATTAGTTTCTAGTGGTGGCCATCAGTCCTTGGTGTTTCTCAGTGGTGGAGTGGTGACTCCAATCTTAGTCTGTCACCCCATGGCATGCTGCGTCTCTATCTTCACATGAGGCTTTCTACTCT
>NW_005365253.1:0-287 GCF_000412655.1 Myotis brandtii
CCTGACAGCCGAATGACCTTCTGGACATCATTCCAGAAGTCCTTCCAGATGAAGCTGTGGTGGCATGGGCCGAGGCAGAGGTGGTTAGGGGTGATCAGGGAGGCAGGCGAGCAGGTAGCAGTGATCAAGCAGGCAGGCAGAGTGTTTAGAAACAATCAAGAAGGCAGGCAAGCATTAGGAGCCAGCAGTCCCAGATTGTGAGAGGGATGTCCAACTGCCTGTTTAGGCCCAATCCTGCAGGGATCGGGTTTAAACTGACAGTTGGACATCCCCCAAGGGGTCCCAGA
>NW_005365254.1:0-1762 GCF_000412655.1 Myotis brandtii
ATCTCTGAACTGATTTATTTTAGTGTTTGGGGGGGACTAATACACTATGAAAATTGTAGTCACTTTATTTTTACTTTGGTCTTCCTTGTGGCACTGTGTATGCTTTGCAGTTCAGAAACACTTAAAACAATAACATGGCTAAGGATCCATGAATGTGAAATTCAAAAATTTCAGAAACTTACAAAAATCAGAATTCAGGGCTAGTGGAGAGAGATTTATGCAACTTTTTTGACACTTCTATTTCTCATTCTTGTCCATGTAGTTCAACGATGACTTGCACAAAGTGGGACTACCCGTGCTAGCTGCCTTTTTAAAAAAATATTAAGACAAAATTAAATCACATGTAAAAAATACCCTCACAGCAACACCTAGACTGCTGTTTGATCAATATCTGGATGCTATAGCTTAGTCAAGTGGACATATATACTTAACCATTACAGCTACTCATATGTGAATTTCAAATTTTGGAAACTTTGAACATCAGAGAAGACCAATATTACTGAAACTGGTTTTGCTATTCTAAGTCCTAAGTAGCATTAAAGCTTTAATGATTCTATAAATCTGAGGGTATCAAATCTTGAATAGTTGTACAAAGACACATGCCACATAAGAACACAATTCTACTGAGAAATACTATTGCTAGTATAAAGGCATGCAAAGCTTGAATTTGAATCTGTGGACCACACAAAATACTGCAGCGACTTACACCAAATGCCATTTCAGCAACTGGAAAGAGAGCTTTGGCCTGACATCATGGTGTTGGGATGGCTTCCTTCCAACACACCAAGGGACAGGGAAAATTGGGAAAGCCACTACTGTACCCAGAAGCAACATATTAATGTCAAATATAAATCTGATAGTACTGCATACATTACATCAGTCATCACATTCACACCTAATTTCATTGCAAAATTAAAATTGGAAACTCCTAGCTAGCATTCTGGCACGTAGTTTCGGGGCACAGTCAAAACCTCATGTCACCCGAGGCACTCCGGGCAGAATTCCAGGCTGCCAACAGCACTACCTCATTTGCCTATATACTTGCATATTTTTGCTGCAAAGATAAGGAGTGTAGTAGTGATATTTGCTTGCATTTGCATGTTACCAGGTAAGTGGCTTCAAAGGGCTTATTTTTCCATTCCTCACACAACAAAATTCTGAGCTCATCAGTCCCCTATTTGCTCTCTGAGGGGAAGCAGTTAACCTTGGGCTGTATTTAAGTGCTCTGTCCACAGCAGTTAAGGCTGATTTGTAGTACACTTTTCTTAAAATACTTTCTCTAGCATATTAATCCAAAATATTACCCCCAAAATATTTGAAACAATTATTTTATTGGTTTCTGTATCTCTTTTTAGTGGCTTCCAGGCAAGAGATTTATGATCAACTTTTCTATAGTTATAGATTAAACAATATCATATTTAATAACTATCCTTTAGGCATTCTATGGATTCACGCATCCAGTCAGCTATGTCATCACACAACAGAAACTAGTGAGCATGACTGTTCTAGACGGGACCACCCAGGACATTCACAGAAAAACAGGACACAGTCCTTCAAGAAGCTTACAGTATTCTAAGGGAGAAAGAGAACAAATGAATTAAAATACCACATAGTTCCTCAAAAAACTAAAAATGGAACTCCCATTTGACCCTGTGATCCCACTTCTAGGAATATATCTCAAGAAACTAGAAACACCAATCAGAAAGGATATGTGCACCCTTATGATCATAGCAGCACAATTCACCATAGCAAAGATTTGGAA
>NW_005365255.1:0-2117 GCF_000412655.1 Myotis brandtii
GAGTTATTGCAGTTGAAGAGAATAGCAGAAGCTAAGATTGAGGCAGGGAAAAATGGAATATGTATTAGGAAAGGTAAGCAGCCTAGTGCAATTTAAAAATACACCATGATTATCTATATATATAAAAGGCCAATATGCAAAGTGTCCCCTCGGGAGTTCGACCGGAAACCGGGAGTTGGATGGCTCGCTATGACGTGCACTGACCACCAGGAAGGCCCCAATTGGCCCTGACTGCCGGCCAGGCCTAGGGACCCTACCTGTGTACGGATTTTGTGCACCAGGCCTCTAGTTAAATATAAAGTTAAAAGGTAAAATTGGGCCCATATTTTGGAGGGTCTTACAAATCCAGGGGACAATTTTACATGTTGTTTCATAGGACATGAAAAAACTATTGAAAGTTTTGAGCCAGAGAATGTGATAGAAATCACTCTTACAGAAAATAACCTGACAGTTGTGCTGAAAATGGACTGAAGTAGGGAGAGACCAAAGGTTGGTGGGAAGCAATAAGAATCTGAATTGGGCTAGTGGTAGTGGGAATAAAGAAAAAGGGATGGATGAGAGAGATTGGGGAAGTAAAAACTACAACTCAGTTTATTTAAGGAACATAAGAGAGATGGAGAGATAAGCCACTGTAGTTTCAAGCTGGGGTGACTGCAAGGTGATGCCTTTCAGAGACATAAGGATGTCAGGAGGGATCAAGCCCTGTACTGGTTTGCACAGGTTAAGTGTGAGGGCCTCATCTGGTGGAGAAGTTCATTTGGCACTGAAATTTCAGTTTGCACAGTGGGAAAGAAGTCCGGGTATAAATGTAGAAAGGAGCTTCCTAAGCTTCATAACTCAAAGTGTGATGCTGTTACACAGTCAGTATCTAGACATTAGAAGGAGGAGGGGAGCATAGCATTCTAACAGCTGTGAGTCAAGAGATACATAGGCATGTGGAAAATTAATGGGGGTTGAGGCCTTGAAAGACAGGATAGGAAAACATTGCAAAATGCTGCAAAGGAAAAGTGAGCTCTGGGTGGGGAGTATTCACAAACCTGTGGTATACCACACTGTGCCGTAACCTAGGCTGCCGAGAAGGGCCTTGGCCCACTGCACTCTCACCCTCACCTTCTCTCGCTGTTTTATCAAGATGACCTGCAAGGTCTCTTCTAAATCTAAATTTCATTATTATAACTTCCTTTCTTACCAAAAGTTGGTTTTTGGGTTAGGAAGATTCTTTTTTCTACTGGGAATACATCACCAATTTGCTTTACACAATTTTAACTTTACAACCAACTATTCTCGATGAGAAAGTTGGTTATAGTAACTGTAATTTTCTTACAGGTTTTTAGGGTTTAAGGAGCTAACTTTAAAAATGGTCTCTGTATTCCTGTGAGGGTTCTCAAGGCTTTGGAGGTTTTGATTATATTTGAAGCTGAAACATCAGAAAAACTTACTGGCTAAGAAAGGTTGATGACTAAGTGTTCTGTTTCGCACTACAAGCCATACATAGCAGAGTGCACCCCAAGACCTCTTTGTAATGCTGCTATTGTTGAAGGGACCAACAGTCAGTGTAACCAAATTCCTTTCACTAGGGTTTCTCAGTGGAGTGCTCTTGGCATTTTGTGTGCGACTCTTCCTTGTTGTGCAGAACAGTCCCACACAGTGTAGGACTTGGCTTCTCTGGCTCTTGCCCACTAAATGCTAGTAATACTCCCCATCATTGTGGCAACTAACACACAGCACCACACTTTCCAGCAAAACCACCCCCGTTGTTTCTAGCTGACAACACACTTGCAAAGTTTGTTTGCATTTCCTATCCTGTGCTCTATCTCCCTTCTCTGTGAATTCCTCTTTCTAGCCTTCCCTAGTACGCATCCTTGCTCTCTATACAATTCTGTACTTGGGTTTTTATTGACACCACAATGTGATAACTTAATAATACACATTTAAACTGGTTCCCCCTTCCCTGGGATTTCCATTTTAATTGGCATCAAAGCCAGAAGCTCAAGGAAAGCTCTATCAGTAGAATTTTGTTTTAACAGATTAATTTTTTTATTGATTGATTTTTGAGAGAGAGAGAAAGAGAGGGAGAGAGGAGAGAGGGAGAGAGAGAAACATCAATTTGTTGTTCC
>NW_005365256.1:0-721 GCF_000412655.1 Myotis brandtii
GAGCACGGGGTTCTCCCATGCAGCTCACACTGTCGGGTTGGGCGGTGGTGTCTCAGACAAAAAAAAAAATTGGAACCACAGAGCCTGGCTGCTGCCTGAGCTCCCAAAAGTCCCCTCCCATTGCCTGGGAGTCAGCTCAGGAGCATATGATCTGTAAGCCAAGAGCTGCTGCAGTAGAATCCTGTTTCCCTTTGCGACTGAACCCTGAGAAGGGTGCTTGGGATGGGACCCCATGGAGGTCAGGGGTCGCCATTAAGGTGAGGGCAAAAGAAACCCCACACCCAGGCAGCACAGCTGCACTTTTATGGGAGCTGAGTCGGTTCAGCACTGGGAGACAAAAATCTTGCAATTCAATGCATCTACTGGGAAACAGCAGAAAGAGCTCTTCAGAAATAAGTGCATAAGGAAATGAGGACAGCAAACACCATGAAGAACCGCAGTAACAAAGATGACCAGAAAGAAAATGAAAAATATCCAGTGAGCAGGGTGGGACACCTGGGAATATAAATGACAGAGATTTTAAGATTGCAGTCCTGAAAATACTCAGTGAGATGTGAGAACATACAGACAGGCAATTCAGTGCACTTAAGAAAAAAAATCAATGAACAAAACAAGGACATTGAAACTTTAAAAAAGAAACAATCAGAAATCCTGGAAATGAAGCAGCATGTAATGGAGATTAATAGTGAACTACTGAACCACAGTGATCAGACAAGAAGAA
>NW_005365257.1:0-1081 GCF_000412655.1 Myotis brandtii
GCTACCATACTTCATTCCCCACTGGTTTTATGTACATTAGTCAAATCTTGGAGTCATCTTTATTAGTTAGGGGATTGTACTGTCCCCTAACTACAAGTTGTTTGACCGAATTAATTTTTCTAAACTGCCTGCATGGCACATTTAGTTTTCTATTTACTCACCCCACTTCTTTTAAGGGCATTCTCTATTCTGTTCCTGCTCTCCTGTCCCCTAACACATCTAGCCCCACTTGGCCCTGGACTTTCTCACTGGATAGTAAAAATGTTCTTACAGTTACCAAGGCCCCTAGTGCCACGGTCCCCATCAGTACTGTCCTCACTGAAGCCTAGTTCCCCTCCTGCGGGCGTCGAGACTCCTCCTGGCCTGCGTGGAGCCCAGGCTAGGGATCTCACAGGTGAGGCTGCTGGCTGCTGGGATCAAGGCCATTTCCTGATGCGATGCAGGAGCTGGGAGTGGTGTAGTCAGGTCTGGATGCCGTCAACCTTAACAGCCGTGGGCGTGCTTAGGTCAACAGTGTTTATTCCCTTCCAAGTTGGGGTGAGTCCTTGGGTAGTGAACTTCTTTACCCACACCGAGTCCCCAGACTGAAAGGGATATACAGGGTCCGAGGTGGGCACTGGCAGGGCATCTCGAACAAGCTTATGGTGGCTCTCTGGGCATATTGCAGAGCCTGCAAGGACTTGAGCAAGGAATGGTTATGACTTTTAGCTTTTAATTCCTCCCCTAACTTTGGGTAGGATAGGGGGAGGTTTACCAAATATGATTTCAAAAGGGGAGAACCCCTCCCGGTTGGGGGTACACCTAGCCTGTAAGTGGATAAAGGGCAGGAGGTTGGTCCAGTTTTCACCGGTTTCTGGGATAAATTTAGTTAAAGTCCTTTTAGAGTCCTGTCCATACCTGCCCTGAATTTGTGGCCGGTATGCACAATGGAGTTTCCAATTTATGCCTAAGACTTGAGCTATACTTTGAGATACCTTGGCTACAAAGGCGGGGCCGTTATCTGATCCTATGACTGCTGGTAGCCCAAATCTAGGTATAATCTCCTGGAGTAATTTCTTGACCATTATAGAGGCAGTTTCTG
>NW_005365257.1:1897-2834 GCF_000412655.1 Myotis brandtii
TCTATTCGACTGAGGGAGAGGGTCCGTCTGCCTTTGCTAATGTTGTACCCCAGGTATGTGACATCAGAGGAGCACAACTGTGCCTTCTTGGCTGACACCCGGTAGCCTAATGCTTGTAAGGTGCCTAACAGGCCCTCAGTGGCTTGTCGGCAATTTTCCTCAGTATCTGCTGCCAGCAGATCATCTACATATTGGAGTAGGGTACATTCTGGATGCTCCTGTCTAAAGGCAAGTAGTTTCGAGCTCAAGGCTTCATCAAAAAGGGTGGGAGAGTTTTTGAAACCTTGAGGCAGTCTAGTCCAGGTTAATTGTCCTGAGAATCCACTCTCTGGGTCATTCCACTCGAATGCAAAAGATAGCAATTCTTTCTTTGCTTCTAAACTCAGGGGGTATTGCCTTACCGAGCTGGAGTGTTGGTGACTTGCTATTGGACTACTACAGAAGCTTGATGACTTGCTAACCCCGGGGAAATTTCCCCAAGTAAGCAAAGTCACCTTGGCCCTTTCCTGCAAGAAATATTCCTTGGAGAGAGGACAGGTTAGAAGAATGCGGGCAGGGGAGGATGGGTTTGGGCTTGGGTTCCTTGGATCCACAGTGAAGTGTGCTCTGTCCCCCTCGAAGGATATGGTGGCTTGTAGTTTCTTTAAGAGGTCATGTCCAAGTAAGGGGTACGGGCTTTCTGGCATGACCAGAAACGAATGAGTTACTGTGTTCTTTCCAAGGTCCACAGCCTCTTTGATGTCTAATGAAAAAGGGCAGTTTGTCTGGTGGCTCCCTGGACTGATGTCTTCTTAGATGTTATGGGTCCCATTGGCTCTGTCAAGACCGAATAGGCTGCTCCAGAGTACACCAGAAAACTAACTAGGGGTCCTATTTATAAAAATTATTCTGGGCTCCAATGGGTTCAAGGAAAAGGAGTCCTGGCCCTATTAGTCCC
>NW_005365258.1:0-799 GCF_000412655.1 Myotis brandtii
CAAAGCTGAGATTTGCCTTTAATTCTGATTTCAAGGTTTTTTCTTTGTACCAAACACACTACAATCTGAAATAATAAATTAAAAATTATTAAACAATTAACTGAGTGAGCTTCTGAAAATAAGACTCCTAAATGTTTTTTCTAACATGTTTTCTAGGGTGATCCTAAGAATGACTCATGGATCTTTGCCCTGGCTGTGCTTCTGAGTAGCACTTTCGTGTACAACAGCATGAGCACTATCAACAATGATGCCTTGGAGAAGCTGCAGTATCCCTCCCAGTTTTATTGAGAAATCGATGGGAATGGAGACAAAGCTGAATTCTCTTTCCCTGCGGCTGAGTGGCCTTTGGTGGAGCAGAGGGAACCCAGGGCAAAAGACAATGTTTATAATAATTTTTTGAGGGAAGTGTAGGAATTGTGGGTAGAAAGTTCCTTTTCCTTAGCCAGGTCCTAGTTATGTGACAGAGTTGACAGAACTCATCAGGGCAAAGTCTTCTCCTAGACACGGTGGAGTAGAAGATGCCACAGAGTTTGTGAGTTTCTTTCCAGACTTTATCTGGGCTGTACGGGATTTCACCCTAGAGCTGAAGTTAAATGGTCACCCTATCACAGAAGATGAGTACCTGGAGAATTCCTTGAAGCTGATTTCAGGTAACAGGTTGGCTGGGCAGTGGATGGTCCAATACGGGGGGGGGGCGGTACTAAACATTGTCTATTATCTCTAATATTTGCATTTGTATTTTAAGATTAGATCGAGCCCCATAGAATTGGTTTTTGGAACCTAGGTTGCTATTTGTTGG
>NW_005365259.1:0-769 GCF_000412655.1 Myotis brandtii
TAGTCCAGCACTTATTCATGATTTAAAAAAGAAGCAATCCATTAGTAAAGCAGGAATAAGAAACTTGTTTTCAGATTAAAGAACAGATAAAAACAAACCTACAGGAAACATCTTACTTCATGATGAAATGCTAAAGTTTTTCCCTTAATATACTCTCTCATCTAAGCTTTACAGATTCCCCATTCATCTTCCTCTTACTATCCCTGTATTCTTTCCCATGATCACCAGGGTAAAACCAAAAATAAAAGCAATATACCCTGATGTCCATTTCTTCCCCCCATATCAGGGGTCACCAAAGTATTTTTCATGATGACTGGTTCAGTGTGGTGAAGAGGCTATTCACTGATGTGATCGCTGCCAGACTGTCTGGCTAGATCCAGCTAGATTCAGGCCAGAGCAGAGATCACTTTCCAGAAAGTCCCTCAAAGACAGTCCACCCCCTCCCAAAGCCCCTGGCGTGCTGGTTCCTCAGACGGCCCCTCACTGTGTTTTGGGCAAGTATATAAGGCATTTTCTTCTTATCTGAGGTGGGTCATTCTCCAGTGCCCCCATCCATCTTCCCTGTCCTATAAACTCCTTATCACCTGCCCTGTGGCTGGGAGGACATCCGTGTCATCTTGCTGCCTCCCATGCTGAGCCTTGTACGTATGTTCCCTTAATAAACTCTGAGTGTAATAATGGGGCTCTCAGTCTCTGTCTACAGTCTCCTGGCCAGGGAAATTTTACCTAACACTCAGTATGACCTAAGGTAAGATGAAGCTGGAAGAGG
>NW_005365260.1:0-777 GCF_000412655.1 Myotis brandtii
TGATATAGATATATGGTATTGGTTACAGTTATTAAACCCTTTTGCAACCTTAATCCTACAATTGTAAATTCTCCTTGATGCCCTAAGTAACACCTGAGCCAGGATGTTTTGCAAAAGGCACCTGACAGGTTAGGTGAGTAACATCTTACACGACAGACCATGGGGGTGCCTTTGACAGGCATCTACAAATTTCTCCTCTTGGCTCCTCTGACTTCCAAATTCACAGTGGGATTTAAAGAGAAAAGGTGGTGCTGAATAATAGTTGTCAATCTACTCTCTTAACACTTTCTGGTATCTCAGTTTCTCTGATGACAAGAAATTTGGCTCAAATAACAATACATACATTTTACAAAGGCCTTTCATATAAATATCCATATTTAAACTTCATTCAATTTGAAAGCTACAAATTATTATACCAATTTTATAAATGAGAAAAGTATCTGTTCAAGGGGTAATAAACTATATCCCCCAAATCTCCTATAATTAGGTTGGCTTATATGTCCCAGTTTGTCTAGTTATAGCAGCATAATTCATTCTCAAATGCATTCTAGGTTTTTTTCTTTATTAAGGTATTACATATGTGTCCTTATCTCCCCACTGTCCCCCAACCCCCAGCTCATGCTCTCACCCCACTAGTGTCTGTCTCCATTGATTATGCTTATATGCATGCATACAAGTCTAGGTCTCTATTCTAAGAGGTCATTCCCCCTTACCCCCACCCTCCTCTGCCTTCCCTCTAGGGTTTGATGGTCTGACCAATGCTTCTCTGTCTCTGGA
>NW_005365261.1:0-534 GCF_000412655.1 Myotis brandtii
TGATATAGATATATGGTATTGGTTACAGTTATTAAACTCCTTTGCAACCTTAATTCTACAATTGTAAATTCTTCTTGATGCCCTAAGTAACACCTGAGCCAGGATGTTTAGCAAAAGGCACCTGACAGGTTAGGTGAGTAACATCTTACACGACAGACCATGGGGATGCCTTTGACAGGCATCTACAAATTTCTCCTCTTGGCTCCTCTGACTTCCAAATTCACAGTGGGATTTAAAGAGAAAAGGTGGTGCTGAATAACAGTTGTCAATCTACTCTCTTAACACTTTCTGGTATCTCAGTTTCTCTGATGACAAGAAATTTGGCTCAAATAACAATACATACATTTTACAAAGGCCTTTCATATAAATATCCATATTTAAACTTCATTCAATTTGAAAGCTACAAATTATTATACCAATTTTATAAATGAGAAAAGTATCTGTTCAAGGGGTAATAAACTATATCCCCCAAATCTCCTATAATTAGGTTGGCTTATATGTCCCAGTTTGTCTAGTTATAGCAGCATAATTCAT
>NW_005365262.1:0-1227 GCF_000412655.1 Myotis brandtii
GGACAGCTGCACAAATCTGTGAATATACTAAAAAACCATTGATTTGCATACTTTAGATGAGTGAACTATACAATATGTGAATTATATCTTATACAGCTGTTTTTAAAACAGATTTTACTCTACATCCAAATGTCCATCAACTAATGAACAGATGAACAAAATGTGATATAGTCATACAAAAGAATATTACTTAACAAAAAAAGAGACAAGATATTGATATATGCAACATATGAAACTCAGAAACATTATGCTAAGAGAGAGAAGCCAGCCACAAAACACCAAAGAGCACATACTGCATGATTCCCTCATACAAAATATCCCCAAAAGGCAAATCCAGAGAGACAGAGAGCAGATTAGTGGTTGCCTGGGGCTGAGAGTGGGAAGAGGAAGTGATTGTAAATAGGCACAAGGCATCTTTAGGGAGTGATGGAAATGTTCTAAAACTGTATTGTAATAGTTTCACAACTCTGTAAATTTACTAACAATCATTGAATTGTACAATTTAAACATTAGTTTATGGTCTGTAAAGTATACCTCAATAAAGCTGTTTTTAAAAAGAAAGTACTCTAAAAGAGGCCAATAACACAATTTTTTAATGGACAAACTATATGAACAATTTACAGAAGTGAAAATATGAACAATTTACAGAATGAACTAAAAGCACAAAGTGATGCTTAACCTCACTAGTAATAAGAGAACTAACTGCTAATTAAAACTATAATGTACCAAACAGATTAGCAAAAACTCCATGGAAACAACTCAAATGTCTACCAATAGAAAAATAAACAAATATATGATGATATAATCACATAATGGAATAACATCTAGTGGCGAAAATGAATGAATTGATGTCACATACATTGCAATGCCATTAAAATAAATTTAAAATCATGTACAATGACACTACAAATAGCTTAAGGGATAGTAAGTACAAATTCAGGATAGTGATCCTTTCAAGTAGAGAATTTTCAGCTGAGTGATGGGTGCATAAGCGTTTTACTCTTCATATTTTTTGTATGTTTGAACTATTTCATAATAAACTAAAATTTGAAAATTTACTCTAAAAATGTTTAATTTATGCCCTAGCCAGTTTGGCTCAGTGGATAGAGCGTCAGCCTGCGGACTGAAGGGTCCCTGGTTTGATTCTGGTCAAGGGCACATGCTCGATCCCCAGTAGTGGGTGTGCAGGAGATAGCCAATCAATGATTTTCTCTCATCACTGATGTT
>NW_005365263.1:0-467 GCF_000412655.1 Myotis brandtii
AAAATCTCTCAAACAAGCAGCAGCTGGTGTCCCTGTGTCCCATAACACTCAATAAGAGACTAAAGCCCTGCCGTTAGCAGCAGCCTGCCTGGCATCATGGCTTGGCCTGCCCTGGGCACTTCCAAGCCAAACACAAGTAGCAGCCATCTGCAGATCACTCTGTAGTTCCTCTCAGATGCCCCAGGAAGTACTTGACTTTACACCTCCCTGTAGGCCCCAGAATGACTATACCCAGTGAACAGCTTTAGACAATACCAGATTACAACTCTACACATCTACCAGAGACACACTCAAGGGGAAGACTCAGTGTTCACCAAAGCCCCACTGAAGCAAGTCCTGCTCCATAGGAGTGCCTCCTGCACAGCAGCTCCTCCATTATATTCACAACTGGTCCTCACAATTAATTGGCGTGGAGGTCAATTCCTCCCTGAGACACCAATAGCAATTAAGGCTCAACTACAACAAGA
>NW_005365264.1:0-851 GCF_000412655.1 Myotis brandtii
CGCATGGGCCATGAAGTTTCAATCGCACTGTACCTGCTCGCCCGCATATACTATATGTCTATTCTTGTGCCAGTACCAGGCCGTTTGGGAACAATGGCTTGGTAATATAGTTGATATCTGGTATGGTGATCCCTCCAACTTTGTTCTTCTTTCTCAGATTGCTGGGGCTATTCGGGTTTTTTTTTATTCCATATGAATTTTTGGAGTTTGTTCTAGTTCTGTGAAATATGCCATTGGTATTTTAATGGAGATTGAATTGAATCTATAGATTGCTTTGGGTAGTATGGACATTTTAATGATGTTGATTCTACCAATCCATGAACACTGTATATTCTTCCATTTGTTTGTGTCTTCCTCTATCTCTTTTTTCAATGTCCTGTAGTTTTCTGAGTACAGGTCTTTTACCTCCTTAGTTAAGTTTATTCCTAGGTATATTAATTTTGTTTGTTGCAATGGTAAATGGGATTGTGTTTTTAGTTTCTCTTTCTGTGAGTTTATTATTGGTGTATAAAAAGACCATAGATTTCTTGGTGTTATTTTTGTACCCTGCTACATTACTGAATTCATTTATTAAGTCTAGTAGTTTTTTGATGGAGTCTTTGGGGAATTCTATGTGCAATATCATGTCATCTGCAAATAATGACAGTTTTATTTCTTCTTTTTTAATGTGGATGCCTTTTATTTCTTCTTCTTGTCTGAGCACTATGGTAAGCACTTCCAGTATTATCTCAAATAGGAGTGGTGAAAGTGGGCATCCTTATCTTGTTTATGTTCTTATGAGAAATGGTTTTAGTGTTTGCCCATTGAGTATGCAGTTGGCTGTAGGTTTGTTATATAAGGCTTTTATTATG
>NW_005365265.1:0-1187 GCF_000412655.1 Myotis brandtii
GTCATTCACTTCCTCTTTTGTCACGCCTGTTTCCTGTCAGTAATCAGGACAGTATTGAGGTTCTCTGCGTTCCACTGCTCCTCTGTATTGTAAGCCACAGTCCTGATTTTCAAACAGGCAGTATTTCTTTGTTTTTTAGATTGCTTTATTTGTGTTACACAAGGGTCAGTTTGTGATTCAACCCCTGGGTGGCAGTGTTTCTGAATTGACCTCCAGGGCTATAAGTCCTCTCTAGCCAGTATTTAGCTTTTGTTTTCCCTGTTGCACTTAATACTGGTTTGGGAGAATGGACTGCCCCAGAGCTGGTTCTCCAATAGTCACTCCCCGCTCCGATTCCCAGGTTCCACAGAAACTCTCTCCTGTAGTCTCCCAGAGTGTCCCCAATTGGGTGATCCTATGTACTGGGCTTAGTAATCAAAAGCAAGGATCTAAAGAGATAATTTTAAAAAAAAGAGCCAGAGTAAGTGCGCGAACTTGTGACTTTTACCCACTGAGACTGCGCGTATGCCTTTTTACCCTGGCACTAAGCAGCCGGTTTACTGGTAAATTTTCAGGGTACTTTTTTGCGCCCAGTCCCGCTATGGATTGATTTTTAGAGTTCCCCTCTGCCAGCAGCCCTGCGGATCCCCTTCCACATTTGTGGATCATGCTAGCCCCAATGGCCATGGGTTTTGTAGGGCACAGACTTCCCGAACCTCTAGATCCATTCATGTGTCTCTCTCTCCTGCCTGGATCACAGACCCCACCTTTTCCCAGGCAAAATCTGACCTTTCCTTGAGAAGGCACAGAGCTCATCCGAGTCCACGTATTCGAGCTGCTAGAGATCTGGTGTTCCTGGGTTCACAGCTGTTCCCTACCTGGTGTTGTTGTAGATTCCCAGGATGTATAGGTTTCCGATAACAGCCACTCTCCCCTTCAAGATGGCGCGGTCTCTGCGGCAGAGCTGGTTGCTCCAGGAGAGATTTCAGCAGCAGTGGAGGCTGTCCTGGTCAGGGGAGCCAGGTCTGGCAGTCCCCAACAGTCCCTTGGAATATAGCTGTCCCTCACCCACAAATATACACTCCCCATACGTCCACACCTTCTCCTTTCGTTCTCTCCCTCTCACACTATCTTGCAGTCTGCCTTCCTATCGGCAGCCATCTTCTGTCTTCGACTGCTTCAATTTCTTCCATAGTTATCGGCCTATT
>NW_005365266.1:0-490 GCF_000412655.1 Myotis brandtii
TAGCTTTAAACCAAGAGTGATTCAAAGTGGGTTTTTTTCTCTTCACTTTATGGTTCCACTGCTCCATTAATTTTATTTCTTAAGGCACTACAGTAATTTATAGGCTAATGAATCAGAAAATACCTAAGATGAACCTCTGATAATGGCAATGCTTTTTAATTTGTACACTGCTTCGTGTATTTTGAAATATTTTCATATTCGTCTTTTCATTAGATCTAATTGTCTTCTATTCTTAAAAAAACTACTCTATCTCAAATACTTTTGTGACTAAGGATAGAAAGTCAATCTATTGGACTAAACACGTTTTCTGGTTATAAGGGGCTTTTCTTCCTGCCCCAAAGAATGGCTTACTGATGGTGGAGAGTCGCTATTCCTACACTAGTAGCTGTTCCTCCTTGTCTTCTGAACACTGAGTGCTACAGGGTTTTTGTTGTTGTTGTTTTGTTTGTTTTTTGTGGTTTTTAAAAAATATTTTTATTGATTTCAGAGA
>NW_005365267.1:0-884 GCF_000412655.1 Myotis brandtii
CCCACCTCAGAACAAAGGATTCACACAGACTGATAGTAAAGGGATGGAAAACATTTTTCAGGCAAACGGAAATGAAAAAAAGCTGGGGTTGCAATACTTACACCTGACAGAATAGACCTCAAAGTAAAGGCCATAACAAGATATAAGGAAGGCCACTTCATAATACTAAAGGGAGCAATTCAACAAGAGGATATAACTCTGGTAAACATATATGCACCCAATACAGGAGCACCCAAATACATAAAACAACTTCTGGAAGATATCAAGGGAGAGATTTATAACAATACAGTCATAGCAGGGGACCTTAATACCCCACTGACATCACTAGATAAATCCTCTGGACAAAAAATCAGTAAGGAAACAGCAATCCTAAATGACTCACTAGGTAAGATGGACTTAATTGACATCTTCAGAATATTTCACCCCAAAGCAACAGAATATACATTCTTCTCCAGTGCACATGGGACATCTTCAAAGATAGACCACATATTAGGACATAGGCAAAGTCTCTTCAAATTCAAGAGGATAGAAATCATAACAATCATCTTCTCAGATCACAGTGGCATAAAACTAGAAATCAATTACAATAAAATAAATGGGAAAAAATCAAACACTTGGAGGCTAAATAGCATGCTATTAAACAATGACTGGGTTACCAAAGAGATCAAAGAAGAAATAAAAAGCATCCTGGAAACAAATGACAATGAAAACACAACAATCCAAAATCTGTCAGACACAATGAAAGCAATCCTCGAAGGGAAGTCATAGCTCTACAGGCCTACCTCAAACAAAACAAAACAAACAAACAAACAAAAAAAAACATAAAGAACACAACAAAAAAACAAGAAAAAAATGGTAATAAATTTTCTAACCTTGCAACTTAA
>NW_005365268.1:0-1077 GCF_000412655.1 Myotis brandtii
TCTCTCTCTCCCTCTCTCCCTCTCTCTCTTTTTCTCTCTCCCCCCCTCCCTCTTATTCTTTCTCTCTCTTTCTCTCTCTCTCTCTCTCTCTCTCTCTCTCTCTCCATTGCTGAAATGTCTGGCTGTACATCTAATGCTGATGGTGCTGCCATCAAAGACGACCCACCTGAAAGCGAAGCCAGGCTGAGAGAGGGCAGAGCGAAGAGACCGCAAGAGGGAAACCAACTCCTGGGGACTCGGTTGGAGCCTTTGGGTCCAGCCAGGCCTGACTCCAGGACCTTCCCTGGCTCTCGGCAGGGATGTAGTGGAGAGGGGCCCTACAGGTCACTCAGAGGGACTTAGCCGCCTGCCATGGGAGCAGGAGGAGCCTGCTGCCAGCAGCGAGCAGCGCGGAGTGAGGACAGAGCCTCTCCCCGTCTAGGACCCAGGCAAGGACCAGGAAGCGAAGGCCCCAGTAAATCTCCTGCCACCAGGAGCTCGTCAAACTGCGGGGATGGAGGACCCCTTTTCAAGGAAACAACTGAGGAAAGCCGGACACCACGTAACGAATGCAAGATGGGCCCAGCGGAGCTCCAGGAGCCGTAGCCCTTTCTAGGAAGCCTGGTGTCACCGGGAGAGAGCTGTCTCAGGCCACCCGGAGCGACCCCTCCGGCCAAGACCTCCCCAAATGCCAGGTCCCCCCAGAGAAGGATTTCATGAACAGATGGGACCCTTAGGAAATGCCCCACCTCATTCAACAAGAGAAAGAAAAGCCAGATACGCTTCTGCCTTTTATATTGCTTATTCTTGCCCTCCATAAACAAATGTCTCTTCTATTCCTTTTAGTTCTCTTTTGTCCTTCTGCCTGGAGATGATGCTAGATAGATATAGATACACATAGAGCTATAGATAGATAGATAGATAGATAGATAGATAGATAGATGACTAGATGGGTAGGTGATGGGTGATTGCCTGCATAGATGGGTAGACAGGCGATCAGATAGATGGTAGATATGCGTGAACCCCCTTGCCTCCCTCAAGTCTCTGTTCAATCATCCTCGTTTCTATGAGGCTCCCCCTGACCACCTGATTTTTACT
>NW_005365269.1:0-843 GCF_000412655.1 Myotis brandtii
TCTCTTTCCCTCTGCCTTCCTCTCTAAAATCAATAAAGATACAATTTTTTAAAAAAGAAGAAGTTGAGAGGTGAAACATGTTTCTTTTTTCACCCAATATGTCTTTTCCATCAGTGTATTCTGTTCAGATTATTTAAAATGTAGATGTAGTATTTCTTATAATCCATTCTTATTCCAAACTTTCAAACCAAAAATATTCATGAACCACCTTTGCAAAACAACATTTGAAAATAGTTTTAATCAATGGACTGAAGGTAAAATTTGGGAGTGCTTTCTATGTACTAGGTTTTGTGGTGAGGTATTTATATAGGGTGTCCCAAAATTCCTGCATGAATTTTGGGACACCCTATATTTGTATATAATTTTTCCTTTTCAAAGATAGTTACAATTTATGAAGAATTTAATTGGGTACTTCCACCATTGAATTGGACTCTTCCCATGAACGAATATGGAACAATATAAATCTCTGATGGTTTCTCCTATTCCAAGAAAGTCTGAAAGAACACCTACTAGAAAACTAACAGTGACCTGCTCTCCTGTTGCTTTTTCATAGCAACACAGAAGATGTACAGAAGTTTGATGCAACCTCTAAAGAATCTATGTAGACATCAAAAAATAACTTCCAAAGAAGCACCATGTTCCTCTTAAGGAAAAAAAATAGAATATGCTGTTCATGGAGGTTTAAAAAGGACATAAGGATAAATACAATGTGTTAAACTCTTAATATTATAATTCACAGCTTCACCTTCTATTTCTCTTCTCTAATGCGAGGTCTAGATGAAATGGCAACCAAGATGTCTCCATAAGCTTAGATAGCATCAGAACTTTATATAAGAACTTTAA
>NW_005365270.1:0-530 GCF_000412655.1 Myotis brandtii
TATTTCCTCCCATTATCCCTACCTTTGCCCACCTCCACGTACCCCCCACTGCTGTTTCCCACACTGTTGTCTCTATCTAATATATATATATTGAGTGGCCAGATTATTACGACCACCCCATCTGTACTTCATTGGGCCACCTTTTGCCTTCAATACTGCGGCGATTCTTCTTGGCATTGACTCCAGGAGATGTTGAAAGGTGATGCGAGGAATCTGACACCATGCCTGATGAATAGCACTGTCCAGTTCTGTGAGATTTGATGGTTGTGGAACCAGCTGCCTGATGGCTCTTTTAACTTCATCCCACAATTGGGCGTGCCCTCTGCCCAATTAGAATTTCTTAACTTAGCTGTATTGTGCTTAGTTCACACAAACACTTCGTCCTACAAATGCTCAATTGGATTGAGATCTGGTGATTGTGGGGGCCACCTAAGCAAGGTAAAGTCTCCCTCATGTTCCTGAAACCACTTCTGCACAATATGAGCACAGTGGTATGGCGCATTGTCTTGTTGGAAGAAGCCTTCTCCATT
>NW_005365271.1:0-515 GCF_000412655.1 Myotis brandtii
TTGTATTTCCCATTCAATGACTCACCTCCATGTTTCAAAGGAAAAGAAAAATCATCTGACTGTCTTTGCAATCAAATAATCCCCCTGTTTAGAGCAGAGTTAAACAAAATAAGAGAACTGAGAACTACTAAACACTGTTGAGCTTTTGTTATTAGATTTGGTGACAGCTATGTATGCATTAAAATTGCTCATTTTTATTTTTGAACATACTAGAGATGGCAATACCCTAGAGCCATGGTCGGCAAACTGCGGCTCACGAGCCACATGCGGCTCTTTGGCCCCTTGAGTGTGGCTCTTTCTAAGCCTTAGGAGTACCCTAATTAAGTTAATAACAATGTACCTACCTATATAGTTTAAGTTTAAAAAATTTGGCTCTCAAAAGAAATTTCAATCATTGTACTGTTGATATTTGGCTCTGTTGACTAATGAGTTTGCCAACCACTGCCCTAGAGGAACACCAAGGATTTTTGGTATAAATATCTATATATATAAAAGGCTAAGTGACCAACCGTATG
>NW_005365272.1:0-574 GCF_000412655.1 Myotis brandtii
CTGTGCAACTGTCCTCCCGGTCCCGGGGAAACTGGGAGCTGTCAGATCCAATCGGCGGATCTGCCCCCCCCACAGGCAGTCCCAGGAGAGCTTCGGCCCCCGGCCTGTGCCCTGTGCCCTGACCGGGAATCAAACCCTGACCTCCTGGTTCCTGGGTCGACCCTCAAGCACTGAGCCATGGCGGCCGGGCCTCTGACATTCCCCAGATCACGGCCCCCAAGGGCACAGGTCACTGAAGGTCACGGTAGCTCCGCAGCCCGGTGGGGGGACGCTGCCTTCACAGCGAGCCCAGGGGTCTCCAGCTGCACCCGGGAGGCAAGACTGCAGGGCCTGACCCGGGACCCCGGCGTCCATGACTCCGTCCTCGAGTCAGAAATTGCAAAACAGCATCAGCCAGAGGAGTGTGTCTGCCAAGTGGGGTTTGAGGCAGCGGAGGGCGGGCCCTGCAAGGTTGACCTGGGGATTGGTGGGTGGCTGGGGGTGGGGGCCGGGGAGCTGGGCCTGCTCCACTCCCAGGAGTCCCGCACCCCCAAACCCCTCCTGGCTCCCCTGCGTCCCGAAGAGCTGTGTGCAG
>NW_005365273.1:0-798 GCF_000412655.1 Myotis brandtii
AACAGCATGGTATTGGCAGAGAAACAGACACACAGATAATGGAACAGAATAGTGAGCCCATCTATAAAATCACATGTATATAGATAGATAATATTTGACAAAGGAGCCAAAAATGCACATTGGAGTAAAGATAGTCTCTTCAATAAATGGTGCTGGGAAAACTGGAAAGCCACATGCAAACAAATGAAACTGGATTACCATTTGTCCCCATGTACAAAAATTAATTCAAAAAGGATCAAAGACCTAAACATAAGACCTAAAACTATAATTTATATAGAAGAAAATATAGGTACCAAACTTATAGATCTGGGTCATAGAGAATATTTTATGGACTTGACCCCATAGGCAAGGGAGGTAAAGGCAAAAATAAATGAATAGGACTATATCAAACTGAAGAGCTTCTGCACAGCAAGAGAAACTGACAACAAAATAAAGAGACAGCCAATCAGATGAGGGATGACACTTGCAAAAAGTAGTTCCGACAAAGGTTTAATTTCCAAAATATATAAAAAACTCATAAAACTCAACAACAAACAAACAATCTAATCAAAAAGTGGGCAGAGGATCTAAAAATTCACCTCTCCCAAGAAGACATACAAATAGCAAAAAGATATAAGCAAAGAT
Source organism: Myotis brandtii (assembly GCF_000412655.1). Lineage (NCBI taxonomy): Eukaryota > Metazoa > Chordata > Mammalia > Chiroptera > Vespertilionidae > Myotis > Myotis brandtii. Next base: position 625 of record NW_005365273.1, read on the forward strand.
GTTTAACCTCACTGGCAATTAGGAAAATGCAAATCAAAACTACAATGAGATACCACCTTACACCTGTTAGAGTGGCCATTATCAACAAGTGTTGGAGAAGTTGTGGGAAAAAGGGAACCCTCATTCACTGTTGGTGTGAATGTAAACTGGTACAACCACTATGGAAAGCAGTCT
>NW_005365274.1:0-2019 GCF_000412655.1 Myotis brandtii
AGAGTTGCCCTTGGTGTGACCTTCATGAGAACACATATAGGAAATAAGGCCTGTAGGATGTTGGCACTGGGTGCCCAGCTCCTCTAGGCCATGCAGTGCCTGGTGCCCTATCCTGATGGCACCCCAGGCTGGTCAGGAAAGATGGGGTGCACACTCCCTCTCAGCCTTTGGAGCATCCAGACAAATCCAGTTTGAGTCGACATATGGACATGGGTCATGTTGGGAACATGTCAGCCTTGGGTGGGGGGTGCTGTATTTTTTCTGGGAAGGGGCTGACTTAGGAAGAGGATGGAGGTTGTCTAGGAGAGGATGGATGTGAGCCGTCTCACAGTGACAGCTCACCTGTGGAGGGCTCCCTCTGGGCCGGGCACCAGGGGACACCAGGGGAGAGTAAAATGCTTAAGGGACCCAGAGGCCTTCTGGGAGAGAAGCCAGGACCCCAACTTTTGAAATTCTGGGGTGGGGATGGGGTCTGATGAGCAAGGCCTGGGAGCAGGGCAGAGAGGTGAGGGCATCCGGTCTTGAGCCTTAATTGAACTTTTCATGTTTGCCTTTTTATTGTTCCTTTCTGGTGCTGTTAGCTGTGCTCAAAAGGAAGCAGAGGGCCTGTGAGTTTTTTGTCAGAAAAATGCTAGGTTGGCGTGGCTCAGTGGTTGAGCGTCAACCTATGAACCAGGAGGTCAAGGTTTGATTCCCGGTCAGGACACATGCTCAGGTTTCGGGCTCAATCCCCACTGTGGGATGTGGATGTTTCTCTCTCTCTCTCTCTCCCTCTCCTTTCCTCTCTGAAACCTATATCTATCTATGTATCTATGTATCTATCTATATATACTTTTTAAATGGTAAGCCACACCTTTTGTGAACATTACCCCCATGTAATCCTCCCAAACTACCTCTGAGGAAGGTATTCTCATTTTATAACTGAAAACTAAGGCTTAGGGTGCCTAAGTTTCACATCACTGACGTGATGACACCAAAGCCCAGCTCTCAGCATGCTCCCTCCATTGTACTGGCTCTGTCACATTCATTATACTTTTGTGTTTCCTGCTTGTGCTCTTTTCTTTCTTGAACCAATTCAATGTAGAAACCATGGTGCTAGAGCGAAGTGACAGCCACGGCTGAGAGCCTGTTTAGAACCAGCCAGTCACCACTCCCGGAGGGGGTGTGAGGACCCAAAACCCGTGCATCCCCTCCCACATCCAGCCTCCAGGGCAACTGTCAGTTTTCACGCCAGAAGAAAGAGGTGACCCTGAAGGATCGTTTTAATTGCCATGAGAAAACGATGTGTCTTTCTACTTGGTGAGAGTAGGGAGAGAACATAACAGTCCCGGTGCCTTACCCTGGCCTTCAAGCTCCTGCATTTACCACCTGAAGCAAGAGTTGCTTTAGTCTCAGCAACCCTTCTTCTGGGACTGGTCTGTGTTCCTGGAAGGAAGTCAAGGTCATCATGATTGTGTCTTTGTACCTGATGTGTCTTTGTACCTGATGTGTCTTTCTATCTCCTCAGCTTTATTCCCAATTAAACTCTCTCCTCCCTCTGTTTAATTGCCATGGAAGTCAGGAGGCCCTCATATCAAAGGAAACCATGCAAGTCCGCACCCTCTGATTCTTCAGCCCTCCCAGCCCAGGGAATTTTGTCTGGTCAGGTAATGGCATTGTCTTCAGGGCAGGGATGAGCTCATTAAGAAAGCAGCAGCCTGTAGTAATCATGATAATTTGCCGGGCACTAAAATCATCTCTCTATGGACCCCTAAAATCATCTCTCTACCCGCCCTGACAGACAATGCTCTGGCAATTACAGGCTGGAGAGGAGAGAAACCAAAAGGATAAAGATTAAGGAAAGAATCACCATGCAGAACGGCTTCAACAAAAGGAGTTACAGATTTGCACATTGAACCTGGTGATCTTAATCTTGAAGTTGTAGAAGAATTAGATACTATTAATCAATTTTTTAAATCGCCTTTATTCAACTTTGGGTAATGGTCATTGGGTGGTTGTTTTTGTGTTTTATAGGAGCCA
>NW_005365275.1:0-823 GCF_000412655.1 Myotis brandtii
GTGAGCAGGATGCAGCCTTACGCCGAGAACATTGTCCCCTCCGGACGTGGCGCTGGAGGTGAGGAGAGCAAGAGTAAACAGCTCCTGGGGACTCAGTGTCACTGGGGTGGGATAGTTTGCTTTCATGAAATGGCGTCTACACCCTGATGAATGTCTCTTTCAGTGTCTTTGCATGTCCCCAGCCACCGTGTTTTATTACTGAGGAGTGAGAAGGACTCTTTTTTTCCTGGCAAATTTGAAGCTGAATTACCACAAGACAACACGCTTTCATCAGTATTTGGAGAAATAAACAACCGCTCCCCACAGTTGGCCTGTGTTGTTCTCTGGCAACGCAAGAAATTTATGGTGGTTCAAGTGCCAGAGAGCTCCAAGGTTGCTTTCTTTTCAGTGTAAAGGGAATAACGAATCCACACAGCATCCTCAAGCTGAATTAACAGGCTTAGCTGGACTGACTAAGCACTAGGGTGAGAAATTGAGTTTTGTACTTAAGGGCCTCTCTGTGAAGGAAGAGAGGGAGGGCTGCAGGAAAATGTGGCTGTAAACAGGCCTTGATTAATTTCTTGGTTTGCTGTCAGAATATGATGATCGTCACCTAACTAAACAGATCCCCCAAAATGTCCATTCTTTTCTTCTAACAGTGAAAGAGGAGGTGCTCCGTTCTGCTTGAGATGCCACATGAATGCCAGAAAGAGGGATATTTTTATAATAGACCTTTTTATCACTTACCTGTATTCTTAAACTGACCTAATCAAATCACACTAATTTGGGCATAGGATACACATGCAGGAGCATCATGTAGACACTAATTTTATGGAATATACAA
>NW_005365276.1:0-747 GCF_000412655.1 Myotis brandtii
TTGGAGAGTTTGTTCTAGATCTTTAAAATATGCCGTTCGTATTTTAATAGGTATTGCATTGAATCTATGGATTGCTTATGTAGTATGGACATTTTAATGATGATGATTCAACCAATCCATGAACATGGGATGTTATTCCATTTGTTTAAGCCTTCCTCTATCTCTTTTTTCAATGTCCTGTAGTTTTCCAAGTACAGGTCTTTTATGTCCTTGGTTAAGTTTATTCCTAGGTATCTTAGTGTTTTTTTTTTGGTGTAATGGTAAATGGGATTGTTTTTTTCATTTCTCTTTCTGTGAGTTCATTATTGGTGAATAAAAAGGTCATAGATTTCTGGATATTAATTTTGTATCCTGCTACATTGCCAAATTCATTTATTAGGTCTAGTAGTTTTTTGATGGAGTCTTTGGTGTTTTCTATGTATAGTATCATGTCATCTGCAAATAAGGACAGTTTTACTTCTTCTTTTCCAATTTGGATGCCTTTTATTTCTTTTTCTTGTCTGATCACTTTGGCTAGTACATTTAGTACTATGTCAAACAGGAGTGGTGAAAGTGGGCATCCTTGTCTTGTTCCTGTTCTTAGGGGAAATGGTTATAGTTTTTGCCCATTGAGTATGATGTTGGCTGTAGGTTAGTCATATAGGGCTTTCATTATGTTGAGGTATCATCCCTCTATTCTCATTTGTCAAGAAAGGTTGAATTTTGTCAATTGCTTTTTCTGCATCAATTGATATAATTATGTGATTT
>NW_005365277.1:0-514 GCF_000412655.1 Myotis brandtii
TTTTCAGTTACAGTTGACATTTAATGTTATTTTATATTAGTTTTATGAATACAGTATAATGGTTAGATCATTATATAATTTACAAAGTGATCTCCCGATAATTCTAGTATCCACTTGGTACCATGCATAGTTATTACAATATTATTGACTATATTCCCTATGTTGTACTTTACATCCCCGTGACTATTTTGTAACTACCTATTTTTACTTCTAAATCATCCCTTCACTTTTCACCCATTCCCACATCCCTCCTCCCATCTGGCAAGCCTCAGTTTGTTCTCTGTATCTATGAGTCTGTTTCTGTTTTGTTTGTTCATTTATTTAGTTCTTTAGATTCCACATATAAGTGAAATCATATGGTGTTTGCCTTAGCATAATATTCTCTAGATCTATCCATTCTTTCTTGTGGCCGAGTAATATTCCATTGCATATATGTACCACCACTTTTTATGGCGTAATATTCCATTGCATGTATGTATCACTTCTTCTTTATCCACTCATCTATTGATGGCAT
>NW_005365278.1:0-2706 GCF_000412655.1 Myotis brandtii
TGGTTCTAAGGTTGAAGGTCATCAAATCTCCCAGAACGGGATAGGTCAGAGTTCATATCTTGTAAAATTGGTTCCTAGGATTCTTATACGAACGTGCTGTTTATCTACATGATTCATTTTTAGTCATAGTCTGAATTTACAGGAACAATGTGGAAAGAATGTTGAGGTGAGTTGTAATTCCCATGAATTACATGAATTCATGTAATTACTGTGACATGAATGCTGAGATGCTTCATTCTTCTTCAAGGCGTTTCCTTCCTTTGAAAAAGTCAAATAGGCCCTAGACGGTTTGGCTCCGTGGATAGAGTTTCCGCCCGCGAACTTAAGGGTCCCTGGTTTGATTCTCAGTCAAGGGCACATGCCCAGGTTGTGGGCTTGATCCCCAGTGAGGGACATGCAGGAGGCAGCCGATCCATGATTCTCTCATCATGGATGTTTCTAACTCTCTCCCTCTCCATTCCTCTCTGAAAAAAAAAAATTAAAAAAAACTCCCAACTCAGTGACCTGGACTGAGGCAAACTCTTCCCCAATCAGGAAGGAAAGATGAATGGGTTCCTAAGGAAATGTCAGACATCTGCCTGTTGGCATTTAGGAGAAGCAAAAAAAAAAAAGAAAAAAGAAAAAATTAGAGAAAAAAAAACATAGTTCAAATGTCACCCTCATACTGCCCTCAAAGGAAAGGAGCCCAAAGGGGTTATGAGACAGAGTGGCTGCAGTGCGACACATGACAGATCTCTAGGCGTGGCTCTTTTATAAAGAAAATATATAATTTTTTTTATTGATTACAGAGAGGAAGGGAGACAGAGGGATAGAAACATCAGTAATGATGAGAGAGAATCATGGACCGGCTCCCTTCTTCACGCCCCCCACAGGGGTTCGAGCCCGCAAACCGGACATGTGCCCTGGACTGGAATCAACCCCTGGACCCTTCCATCCACAGGCCAATGCTCTATCCATTGAGCCAAACCAGCTCGGGCGCTAGGTCGTCTTTAAATGACTATCCACCTGGTATGTTAAACCGAAAAATAATAAACTATTTTAAAACAATGTGCATGCCATCTAAATGCAGCTATTGCTAATATTTTTTAAAATGATTTTATTGACTCAGAGTGGAAGGGAAATTGAGAGGGAGAGAAACATCCATGATGAGAGAGAATCACGGATCGGCGGCCTCCTGCACGCCCCCTACTGGCAATCAAGCACAAAACCCGGGCATGTGCCCTTGACTGGGAATCGAACCATGCCCTCCTGGTTGATAGATCCATGCTCAACCACTGAGCCACACCGACCGGGCCAGAAGTGCAATATTTTGAATATGAGAAATGCAACTTGGAAACCCGACCCTCACGCTCCCCAGTCCTCAGCCTTAAAGTTGTCAATTTGCATTTGCATACACTTTCCTGCAAGAGGAGAATTTAATCAGCAGTCAGTGCTCTCTTTAATGCAACCATGGATGCCCTGAAACTGATTTCTGGGGCTCCCTCCAGCTCCCTCTCCAGCTGCCTGTCTCTGGTGCGATGCCAGATGAATTTTGTGATCGCTGGGCTTTGTTTGGGGCTGTTTAGTGTTAAACACAACTAAAAACCTAAATGCATCCAGAGCTTGATGGTAAGCCATATACAGAGCTGACTCGAGCCTTCAGTAGACTAGCCCTGCCATCCCTCGTAATTCTTCCCTCTGTTTAATATATTTTTACTAGAGGCCAGGTGCACAAATTCGTGCATCAGTGTGGTGCCTCAGCCTGGCCTGCAGGGATCGGCTGAAAGTGGCTCTCTGACATCCCCCAAGGGGTCCCAGATTGCAAGAGGGCACAGGCCAGGCCAAGGCACCCCACCGGTGCCCCATTAGGTCTGGGGAGGGAGATGGGAGGTTGGCCAGCTGGGGAGGGACTATGGCAGGGCTCCAGGGTGTGTCCAGCCCATCTCACTCAGTCCCGGTCAGCCAGACCCCAGCAGCAAGCTGACTTACCAGTCTGAAAGTCTTGTCCCTGGTGGTCAATGCATGTCAGAGAGAGCAGTTGAGCATACTTAGTATATCATTTGCATATTATGCTTTTATTGGTTGAACAGATGACCGGTCGACTGGACACTTAGCATATTAAGCTTCTATTATATAGGATTGATTTCATACAGGAAGGGAGAGAGAAACATCAATGATGAGAGAGAATCATACATAGGGTACCTCCTGCATGCCCCCTACTGGGGATCGAGCCCACAACCTGAGCGTGTGCCCTTGACCAGAATCAAACCTGGGACCTTCCATAGTCCACAGTCCCACCCTCTATCCACTGAGCCAAACAAGGTCGGGCTCATTGGTTAATTCTTGTCTGTGCCCTGACCAGGAATCAAACCGTGACCTCCGGGTTCATAGGTCATCCCTGAACCACTGAGAAACACCAGCTTGGCTCAAAATGCTTTCATTGATTTGCGAGAGAGGGAGAGATACAGAGAGTCACAGAGACAGAGAGAGAGAGAGAAAGGAGAAGATGAAGAAGAAGAAGAAGAAGAAGAAGAAGAAGAAGAAGAAGAAGAAGAAGAAGAAGAAGAAGAAGAAGAAGAAGAAGAAGAAGAAGAAGAAGAAGAAGAAGAAGAAGAAGAAGAAGAAGAAGAAGAAGAAGAAGAAGAAGAAGAAGAAGAAGAAGAAGAAGAAGAAGAAGAAGAAGAAGAAGAAGAAGAAGAAGAAGAAGAAGAAGAAGAAGAAGAAGAA
>NW_005365278.1:5190-28921 GCF_000412655.1 Myotis brandtii
TAAGGATCTTGAAGGGGTCAGGTGACGGTCCAGTGTGCGTCATCCTAGACTTTGTCCTCTTGGTTCTAAGGTTGAAGGTCATCAAATCTCCCAGAACAGAGAAGGTCAGAGTTCATATCTTGTAAAATTAGTTCCTAGGATTCTTATACAAACATGCTGTTTATCTACATGATTCAGTTTTAGTCATAGTCTGCATTTACAGGAACAATGTGGAAAGAAGGGTGAGGTGAGTTGTAATTCCCATGAATTACATGAATTCATGTAATTACTGTGACATGAATGCTGAGATGCTTTGTTCTTCTTCAAGACGTTTCCTCCCTTTGAAAAAGTCAGATAGACCCTAAACGGTTTGGCTCAGTGGATAGAGTGTCAGCCTGGTAACTGAAGGGTCCCTGGTTTGATTCTCAGTCAAGGGCACATGCCCAGGTTGTGGGCTTTATCCCCAGTGAGGGACATGCAGGAGGCAGCCTATCCATGATTCTCTCATCATGGATGTTTCTAACTCTGTCCTTCTCCCTTCCTCTCTGAAATCAATGAAAATATATTTGAAAAATAAGGCTGACGCTCTATCCCCTGAGCCAAACCAGTTCCGTCGCAAGGTCGTCTTTAAATGACTACCCGCATGGTATGTTAAACCAAAAAATATATATAATATTTGAAAACAATGTGCATTTAATCTGAATGCAACACGTGCTTAATCTTTCTCTAAATGTTTTTATTGACACAGAGAGGAAGGCAAAGCAAGAGGGAGAGAAACATCCATGATGAGAAAGAAACACGATTGGCCGCCTACCACACATCCCCTACTGGAGATGGTGCCCGCAACCCAGGCATGTTCCCTTGACCGGGAATCGAACCGTGACCTCCTGGTTGATAGGTTGACACTCAGCCACTGAACCACGCCGGCTTGGCCCGAAGTGCAATATTTTGAAAATGAGAAACACACCTTAGAAACACATCCCTCACGCTCCCCTGTCCTCAGCCTTAAAGGTCTCAATTTGCATTTGCAAACACTTTCCTCCAAGAGGAGAATTTAATCAGCAGTCTGTTATCTCTTTAATACAATCATGGATGCCCTGAAATTTATATCTGGGGCTCCCTCCAACTCCCTCTCCTCTGCCTCCTTCTGGTGGGATGCTAGATGAATTTTATGATCCCTGGGCTTTGTTTGGGGGCTGTTTAGTGCTAAACACAACTAAAAACCCAAATGCATCCATAGCTTGATGGTAAGTCATATACAGAGCCGACCCGAGCCTGCAGGAGACTAGCCCTGGAATTCCTCATAATTCCTCAAAGGAAAGAGATGATCAGCATAAAACACCCATAATTCCCCAAACATTAATTATTTTTTTGGAGAGGGTAGTGTCGGTTGACTAACCTCAGGAGATCAAACAATGAGAACGCTGGTCACTGAAATGAAAACTATTTCCAGTGATGTCTTCGAGCCTTGTCTACCAAGGCTAGGCTAATATTTTCAGGCTTAAGGACTTTTTCTTTGTCTTTCTCTCTTTAATATATTTTTACTAGAGGCCCAGGTTCACCAATTCATGCACGAGTGTGGTCCCTAGGCCTGGCCTGGGGGGGGGGGATTGGCTGAAACTGGCTCTCTGACATCCCCCAAGGGGTCCCAGATTACGAGAGGGCACAGGCCAGGCAAAGGGATCCCACCGGTGCATGAGCGGGCCCGGGGTGGGATGTTGGAGGTTTGCCAGCTGGGTCAGGACCGTAGGAGGGCTCCCTTGTTTGTCCAGCCCATCTCACTCAGTCCCGGTAAGCCAGACCCCAGCAGCAAGAAGACCTACCAGTCTGAATGTCTTGTCCCTGGTGGTCAATGAATGTCATAGTGAGCAGCTGAGCAACCTTAGTATATCATTTGCATATTATGCTTTGATTGGTTGAACAGATGACCCGGCAACTGGACACTTAGCATATTAGGCTTTTATTATATAGCATTGATTTCATAAAGTTTGGGAGGGAGAAACATCAATGATGAGAGAGAATCATACATTGGGTGCCTCCTGCACGCCCCCTACTGGGGATCAAGCCCACTACCAGAACATGTGCCCTTGACCAGAATCAAACCTGGGACCTTCCAGAGTCCACAGTCCAACCCTCTATCCACTGAGAAAAACAAGCTAGGGCTCATTGGTTAATTCTTGTCTGTGCCCTGACCAAAAATTGAATCGTGACCTCCGGGTTCATAGGTCGTCACTCAACAACTGAGAAACATCAGCTTGGCTCAGAATGCTTATATTGATTTGAGAGAGATTGAGAGAGACAGAGAGAAAAAGAGACAGCAAGAGAGAGAGAAAGGAGAAGAAGAACAAGAACAAGAAGAACAAGAAGAAAGAAAGAGAGAGAGAGAGAGAGAGAGAGAGAGAGACAGAGAGAGATATCAATGTGCCCTCCCACCCAGGCGTTGGCAGATAGAATTACAGAGCATATTAAAAAGGTGAACAGAAATATACAGGTCCTACCGGCAGGTCAATAGGACTGGGGCTCATGTTGACAAGAGCCAGGGACCCCATCAAGTGTCCTATGAGTCTTCCATCAGTTCAAGGATCATTTCCTCCACTCCATCCACCTTGACGTGGTGCACGATGCGCCAAAACCGGCCCATGGAGTCTATGTACTGGCTGCCAAGGTGGAGCGTCCACCACGAAGGCATGGTGCTGGAGGTCAGAGTGCTGGTGGTGAGTGCATTATGCTCACTGGGGTAGTCGACCTGGCACAACTGTACTTGCAGGTCACCTCCTGTGTCCATGACGAGATGCAGCCATGTGCGATGGTTCTCGTCCTCATACCGCGAGGGCCCCCGGATATCCAGGCAGATGGGGTGTGAGTTGAGGTACACCTTCGACGGGAACTCCGCCATGACACACCGTGGTCCAAGGAGCAACAGTCACAGCTTCTCAGAGCCTCTTGCTACTTTGGTCCTGGCATCGAAAGAAAGGGGATGGGGTCTCCAAACCCATTTTACCTCGACTTTTATCTTTACAGTTTTTACGGTTGTGTTTGTGGTTGCCTTTGCTTTATTTTGCAAATTTATAAATCTCAACTTATCTTTCTTTTGAGTTTTAGTTCTCTCTCCTAGAACAAACTGTACAAAACGTACTTGAAGAAAAATTTGACTCTGTGAAGATAACACGGTCCTATACAATATTTAAAACATTTTTTAAATGAGTTGACCTATATCCTTAGGTTCATCTCAGGGGTACACTCCAATGATTAGACATTATATAATGGACTGAGAAATCATGCAATTAATCTCATAACAATCTGACACCATACACAGTTATTATAATATTACTAGAGACTCAGTGCACAAAATTCATGTACTTGGCGGGGTCCCTCAGTCAGGTCTGCGGCCCCTCGCAGTCCAGGACTCCTTGAGGGATGTCCAACTGAGGGCTTAGTCCCGCTTTAGTGCTGCTGTGGAGGCTCCCACCAACCCCTGTGCTTGGCAGCTGTGCGCCTGGCTTTTGGCTGAGCGGTGCTCCCCCTGTGGGAGTGCACTGACCACCAGTGGACAGCTCCTGACATAAGCATCTGCCCCCGTGGTCAGTGTGTGTCATAGCGACCAGTTGTTCTGCCATTTGGTCGATTTGCATATTAGCCTTTTATTATATAGGATTGCATTGACTCATTGCTCTACTTTACTGTGCCATGACCATTCTTTCCTTTTTTTCATATAGTTTTACTGATTTCAGAGAGGAAGGGAGAGGGAGAGAGAGAGAAAAAGATCAATGATGACAGAGAATCACAGATGGATTACCTCCTGCACACCTCCTACTGGGGATCAAGACTGTTACCCGGGCATGTGCCCTGACAGGGAATTGAACTGTGATCACCAGGTTCCTCGGTTGAAGCTAAACAACTAAGCCACACTGGCCAGGCTCTTACTTTTCTTTTCTTTTTTCTTTTCTTAATTAAAACTCCATCCCCAATCCTTCCTCCTCCTCCTCCCATCTACCTTTTTCTTACCTGTTCTTCTTGCTCTGAAGGCCAAGCACCGTTCTTCGCTCCTTTCCTCTGTGACTGGTCTCTGCTTCCACTGTCACCTGCAGAGGAAGAACCCAGGTACCAGGAATGTGTCCAAAAAAAACCAGGTTCCCCTGACTCACACCCCAGAAACCAGTCTCGTTAGACAGGTGGTGGTGAGGAAGGAAAGAGGTTTATTCACGTGCCGGCATCCTGAGAAGATGGGGGAAGCTCGTACCCAAACGAATCTGCACATCTCAGTGCAGTCAGAGGCTTTTATATGGAGGGAGAGGCCAAAGAGAGCAAAGAGGTCAGGGGCCGGGGCTTGAGAAGTTCTCTACGTGGCGACAGGCACAGTCCAATCTGATAAGGATCTTGCAAGTGGTCAGGTGTCGTTACAGTGTGCATTAGCCTAGACTTTGTCCTCCTGGTTCTAAGGTGGAAGGTCATCAAATCTCCCAGAACTGGGTAGGTCAGAGTTCATATCTTCTAAAATTAGTTCCTAGGATTCTTATACAAACACCCTGTTTACCTACAAGCTCCATTATTAGTCAGTGTCTGCATTTACAGGAACAATGTGGAAAGAATGCTGAGATGAGTTGTAATTCCCGTGAATTACATGAATTCATGTAATTACTGTGACATGAATGCTGAGATGCTTCGTTCTTCTTCAAGGAGTTTCCACCCTTTGGAAAAGTCAAATAGGCCCTAGCCGCTTTGGCTCAGTGGATAGAGTGTCAGTCTTAGAACTGAAGGGATCCTGGATTGATTCCCGGTCAAGGGCACATGCCCAGATTTTGGACTTGATCCCCATTGAGGGACTTGCAGGAGGTTGCTTTTCCCTCTCTCCCTCTCCCTTCCTCTCTGAAATCAATTAAAATATATTTGAAGAAAATCAGATGCTCTATTCACTTTGCCAAACCAGTTCTGGCGCTAGGTTGTCTTTAAATGACTACCCACCAGGTATGTTAAACCAAAAAAAAATAATAAACTATTTTAAAACAATATGCAGTTAATGTGAATGCAACACTTGCTTAATATTTTTTAAATGATTTTATTGACTCAGAGAGGAAGGGAAAGAGAGAGGGAGAGAAACATCCATGATGAGAGAGAAACATGGATGGGCCACCTCCCGCATGCCTCCTACTGTCGATCGAGCCTGCAACCTGGGCATGTGCCCTTGACCAGGAATCGAACCATGACCTCCTGCTTGATATGTTGATACTCAACGACTGAGCCACACCGGCCGGGCCGGAAGTGCAATATTTTGAATATGAGAAACGCAACTTGGAAGGACATCCCTCACACTCCCCAGTACTCAGCCTTAAAGGTCTCAATTTGTATTTGCAAACACTTTCCTGCAAGAGGAGAATTTAATAAGCAGTCATTGATCTCTTTAGTGCAACCATGTATGCCCTGAAATTGATTTCAGAGGTTCCCTTGGGCCCCCCTCCAGCCTCCTATGTCTGATGTGATGCTAGATGAATTTTATGATCGCTGGGCTTTTTGGGGGGCTGTTCAGTGCTAAACACAACTAAAAACACAAGTGCATCTTGAGCTAGATGATAAAGCCATACACAGAGCCAGCTCGAGCCTTCAAGAGACGAGCCCTGGCATCCCTGTAAATCCTCAAAGGAAACAGATGATCAGCATAAAACACCCATAATCCCCAAACATTCATTGTTTCTTTGGAGAGGGTAGTATCGATTGACGAACCTCAGGAGATCAAACAATGAGAATGCTGGTCATTGAAATGAAAACTATTTCCAGTGATGTCTTCGAGCCTTGCCTACCGGGGCTGGGCTAATATTTTCAAGCTTATGGTCTTTTTCTTTGTCTTTCTCTGTTTAATATAGTTTTACTAGAGGCTGGGTGCACGAATTCGTGCACCAGTGTGGTGCCTCGGGTTGGCCTGCGGGGATCGGCCGAAAATGGCTCTCTGACATTCCCTGAGGGGTCCCAGATTAAGAGAGGGCAAAGGCCAGGCCAGGGGACACTACCGGTTTCCCATTCGGTCTGGGGAGGGACACGGGAGGTTAGCCAGCTGGGGAGGGACCATGTGAGGGCTCCAAGGTGTATCCTGCATGTCTCACTCAGTCCCGATCAGCCAGACCCCAGCAGCAAGCTGACCTACCAGTCTGAATGTCTTGTCCCTGGTAGTCAAAGCATATAATAGTGAACAGTTGAGCAACCTTAGTATATCATTTGCATATTACGCTTTGATAGGTCGACTGGACACTAAGCATATTAGGCTTTTATTATATAGGATTGATTTCATACAGGAAGGGAGCGAGAAACATCAATGATGAGAGAGAATCATACATCGGGTGCCTCCTGCACGCCCCCTGCTGTGGATCGAGCCCACAACCAGAGCATGTGCCCTTGACCAGAATGGAACCTAGGACCTTCCAGAGTCCACAGTCCAACCCTCTATCCACTGAGGCAAACCAGCTAGGGCTCATTGGTTAATCTTCTCTGTCCCCTGACCAGAAATCCAACTGAGACCTCCAGGTTCATAGGTCGTCCCTCAACCACTGAGAAACACCAGCTTGGCTCAAAATGGTTTTATTGATTTTCAAGAGAGGGAGAGATACAGAGAGAGACAGAGAGACAGGGGTAAAGGACAAGAGGAAGAAGAAGAAGGAGAAGAAGAAGAAGAAGAAGAAGAAGAAGAAGAAGAAGAAGAAGAAGAAGAAGAAGAAGAAGAAGAAGAAGAAGAAGAAGAAGAAGAAGAAGAAGAAGAAGAAGAAGAAGAAGAAGAAGAAGAAGAAGAAGAAGAAGAAGAAGAAGAAGAAGAAGGAGGAGGAGGAGGAGGAGGAGGAGAAAGAGCGAGAGAGAGAGAGAGAGAGAGAGAGAGAGAGAGACATCAATGTTCCCTTGCACCCAGTGGGTGGCAGATAGAACAACAGAGCTAAGTAAAAAGGTGAACAGAACTATACATGTCCCACCGGCGGGCCAGAAGGACTGGGGCTCAGGTTTACAAGAGTGGACACCCCATCACGTGTCCTAGTCGTCTTCCATCAACTCAAGGATCATTTCCTCCACTCCATCCACCTTGACGTGGTGCACGATGCGCCAGAACCGGCCCATGTGGTCCTCGTACTGGCCTCCAGGGTGGAGTGTCCACATCAAAGGCATGATGCTCGAGGTGAGCAGGCTTTTGGTGATTGCGATATGCCCAATGGGGATGTCTTCCTGGCGCAACAGTACTTGCAGGACACTTCCTGTCTCCATGAAGAGATGCAGCCAAGTGCCCTGGTTCTCATCCTCATACACCCAGGGCCCATGGATTTTCAGGCAGATGGGGTGTGAGTTGAGGTGCACCTTCAACGGGAGCTCGGCCATGACCCCTCCGTGGTCCAAGGAGCAATAGCCACAGCTTCTCAGAGCTTCTCGCTACTTTGATCCTAGTATCGAAAGAAAGCGGATCGGGTCTCCAAATGCATTATACCTCGGCTTTTATCTTTATAATTTTTACTGTTGTGTTTTTGGTTGCCTTTGGTTTATTTTGCAAACTTATAAATCTCAACTTTTCTTTCTTTTTAGCTTTAGATCTCTCTTCTCCAGCAAACTGTACAAAACTTACTTGAAGTAAAATATGTCTCTGTGAATGTAAAATGGTTCTATGGAATTTTTAAAACAATTTTTAAATGACAGTTGACATAAAACATTAGGTTCATTTCAGGGGTACACCCCAATGATTAGACATTATATAATGGAATAAGTAATCATGAAATTAATCTCATACCCATCTGAAACCACACACAGTTATTGTAATATTACTATAGGCTCAGTGCACAATATTTATGCACTTGGGGGGTGTCCCTCAGTCAGTCCTGCGGGCTCTCGCAGTCCGGGATCCCATGAGGATGTCAAACTGACAGCTGAGTCCCGCTTTAGTGCTGCGGTGGAGGCTCCCACCAACCCCTGTGCTCGGCAGCTGTGAGCCTGGAATTTGGATGAGCGGTGCTCTCCCTGTGGCATTGCACTGACCACCACCGGTGGACAGCTCCTGCCATGAACATCGGCCCCGGGCGGTCAATGTGTGTCATAGCAACCAGTTGTTCTGCCATTTGGTCGATTTGCATATTAGCCTTTTATTATATAGTATTGACTCAATACTGTACTTTACTGTGCCATGACTATTCTTTCATTTTTTTCATATAGTTTTACTGATTTCAGAGAGGAAGGGAGAGGGAGAGAAAGAGAAAGATCAATGATGACAGAGAATCATGGATTGGTTGCCTCCTGCATGCCCCCTACTGGGGATCAAGACTGTAACCTGGGCATGTGCCATGACTGGGAATCGAATCGCCATCTCCTGGTTCTTAGGTTTAAGCTGAACAACTGAGCCATGCCAGCCAGGCTATTTTCCTTTCTTTTCTTTTTCTTTCCTTCTCTTTTCTTTTTTTCTTAATTAAAACTTTGTAGTTGGTTCAACTTTTCTTTTTGTACTGACAACACCACATCCTTTCTCATCATCTCAGAGGAAACTCACAAACCATAGAACGACCCACCCAATGCAAATAATATGCTTTACCTTTAATAGCTGGCATAAGAACAAAGCTAAAGTCAGCGTCCAGGTGGGCTTCTTAACAGCGGTCTTGCTTCTCAAGTGCTGGTGAGAGAGGCAAGACCAAAATAATCAGGGAATGACAGATACCTGGGATACCTGATCAGGCAAACAGGAAGCAAAAAGACAGGTGAAACAGCAAGTAGGATTCCTGAGGTCTCATGACATCACTTATAGAATGATCTCTCCCTTCCCCAAACCTCAGCCATGCTCTTGGCAAGAGCTGTATGGTTTTGCTGCCAAACTCACTTCAGTCCACAAAGTCCAAATTCCTCCCTCAGATCAGACTCCATCCCCAATCCTTCCCCCTCCTCCTCCCATCCATCTTTTTCTTACCTGTTCTTGCTCTGAAGGCAAAGCACCGTTCTTCGCTCCTTTTCTCTGTTACTGGTCTCTGCTTCCCCCTGTCACCTGCAGAAGAAAGAACATGGCCATGATACACCTGTTCCAGGGAGTCCATGTACTAGGAATGTGTCCAAAAAACAAGGTTCCCCTGACTCACACCCCAGAAACCAGTCCCGTGAGACAGGTGGTGGTGAGGAAGGAAAGAGGTTTATTCAGGTGCCGGCAACCAGAGAAGATGGGGTAAGCTCGTCCCCAAATGCATCTGCACATCTCAGTGCAGGCAGAGGCTTTTATAAGGAGGGAGAGGCCAAACAGAGCAAAGAGGTCAGGGGGCGGGGCTTGAGAAGTTCTCTACGTGCCTACAGGCACAGGACAATCTGATAAGGATCTTTCAAGGGGTCAGGTGTCGGTCCAGTGTGCGTCATCCCAGCCTTTATCCTCCTGGTTCTAAGTTTGAAGGTCATCAAAACTCCCAGAACTGGGAAGGTCAGAGTTCATATCTTGTAAAATTAGTTCCTAGGATTCTTACAAAAACAGGCTGTTTACCTAAAAGCTTCATAATTAGTCAGAGTCTGCATTTACATGAACAATGTGTAAAGAATGGTGAGGTGAGTTGTAATTCCCACTATGACGTGAATGCTGAGATGCATAATTGTTCTTCAAGGCGTTTCCACCCTTTAACAAAGTCAAATTGGCCCTAACCTCTTTGGCTCAGTGGATAGAGTGTCGGCCTGTGAACTGAAGGTTCCCGGGTTTGATTCCCAGTCAATGGCTCATGCCAGGTTTTGTGCTTGATCCCTAGTGAGGGACTTGCAGGGTCCCGGGTTTGATTCTCAGTCACAAGCACATGCCCAGGTTGTGGGCTTGAACCCCTGTGAGGGACTGGCAGGAGGGGCCAATCCATGATTCTCTCATCATGGATGTTTCTAACTCTCTCCCTCTCCCTTCCTCTCTGAAATCAATAAAAATATATTTGAAAAAAAAGGCCGACGCTCTATCCACTGAGCCAAAACAGCTCGGGAACTAGGTCGTCTTTAAATGACTACACATCTTGTATGTTAAACCAAGGAAAATAATAAAATATTTTAAAACAAGGTGCAGGTCATCTTAATGCAACACTTGCTTAATATTCTTTAAATGTTTTTATTAACTCAGAGAGGAAGGAAAAGCGAGAGGGAGAGAAAAATCCATGATGAGAGAGAATCATGGATCGGACGCCTCCCATTCGTCCCCCACTGGCAATTGAACCTGCGTCCCGGGCATGTGCCCTTGACAAGGAATCGTATCGTGACCTCCTAGTTCATAGGTCGACACTCAGACACTGAACCATGCCGGCTGGACCCGAAGTGTAATATTTTGAATATGAGAAACACACCTTAGAAACACATCCCTCACGCTCCCCAATCCTCAGCCTTAAAGGTCTCAATGTGCATTTGCAAACACTTTCCTGCAAAGAGGAGAATTTAATCAGCAGTCAGTGATCTCTTTAATGCAACCATGAATGCCCTGAAATTGCTGTCTGGGGCTCCCTCCAGCTCCCCGTCCAGCTGCCTCTCTCTGGTGCATTGGTAGATGAAATTTATGATCGCTGGGCTTTGTTTGGGGCTGTATAGTGCTAAACACAACTAAAAACACAAATGCATCCAGAGCTATATGCTAAAGCCATACAGAGAGCCAGCTCAAGCCTTCAGGAGACGAGCCCTGGCATCCCTAGTAATTCCTCAAAGGAAAGAGATGATCAGCATAAAACACCCATAATCCCCCAAACATTCATTCTTTTTTTGGAGAGGGTAGTATCGGTTGATGAACCTCAGGGGATCAAACAATGAGAATGCTGGTCATTGAAATGAAAACTATTTCCAGTGATGTCTTTGAGCCTTGCCTACTGGGGCTGGGCTAATATTTTCAAGCTTAAGGTATTTTTCTTTGTCTTTCTCTGTTTAACATATGTTTACTAGAGGCCCGGTGTAAGAATTCATGCACCAGTGTGGTTCCTCGGCCTGCCCTCGAGGGATCGGCCGAAAGTGGCTCTCTGACATCCCCCAAGGTGTCCCAGATTAGGAGAGGGCACAGGCCAGGCCAGGGGACCCCACTGGTGCCCAATTAGATCTGGGGAGGGTCACGGGAAGTTAGCCAGCTGGGGAGGGACCATAGGAGGGCTCCAGGGCATGTCCAGCCCATATCACTCAGTCCTGATCAGCCAGACCCCAGCAGCAAGCTGACCTACCAGTCTGAATGTCTTGTCCCTGGTGGTCAAAGCATGTCATAGTGAGCAGTTGAGCAACATTAGCATATCATTTGCATATTATGCTTTGATTGGTTGAACAGATGACCAGTTGTCTAGACACTTTAGCATATTAGCTTTTATTATATAGGATTGATTTTATACAGGAAGGGAGTGAGAAACATTAATGATGCGAGAGAATCATACATCAGGTGCCTCCTGCACGCCCCCTACTGGGGATTGAGCACTCAACCAGAGCATGTGCCCTTGACCAGAATGGAACCTAGGACCTTCCAGTGTCCACAGTCCAACCCTCTATTCACTGAGCCAAACAAGCGAGGGCTCATTGGTCAATTCTTGTCTGTGCCCTTACCAGGAATCTAACCGTGACCTCTGTGTTCATAGGTCGTCCCTCAACCACAGAGAAACACCAGCTTGGCTTAAAATGCTTTTATTGATTTGAGAGAGAGTCAGAGGGACAGAGAGAGACAGAGAGACAAAGAGACAGAGAGAGAGAGAGAAAGTAGGAGAAGGAGCAGTTGGAGAAGTATGAGAAGAAGAAGAAGGAGAAGAAGAAGAAGAAGAAGAAGAAGAAGAAGAAGAAGAAGAAGAAGAAGAAGAAGAAGAAGAAGAAGAAGAAGAAGAAGAAGAAGAAGAAGAAGAAGAAGAAGAACAAGAAGAAGAAGAAGAAGAAGAACAAGAAGAACAAGAACAAGAACAAGAAGAAGAAGAAGAACAAGAACAACAAGAAGAAGAAGAACAAGGAGAAAGAGAGAGAGAGGAAGAGAGAGAGAAAGAGAGAGAGAGACATCAATGTTCCCTTGCACACAGGGGGTGGCAGATAGAACAGCAGAGCTTATTAAAAAGGTGAACAGAACTATACACGTCCCACCGGGGGGCCAGCAGGACTGGGGCTCAGGTTGACAAGAGCCAGGGACCCCATCACATGTCCTACGAGTTGTCTATCAGCTCAAGCATCATTTCCTCCACTCCATCCTCCTTGATGTGGTGCACGATGCGCCAGAACCGGTACATGTGGTCCATGTACGGGCCTCCAGGCTGGAGCCACCAAATCAAAGGCATGATGCTCGAGGTCAGCGGGCTGGTGGTGAGTGCGATATGCCCCCTGGGGATGTCTTCCTGGTGCAACCGTACTTGCAGGACGCCTCCTGTCTCCATGAAGAGATGCAGCCACTTGCGATCGTCTTCGTCCTCAAACACTGAGGTCCCACGAATCCTCAGGCAGATGGGGTGCGAATTGAGGTGCACCTTCGACGGGAGCTTGGCCATGACCCCTCTGTGGTCAAAGGAGCAACAGCCACAGCTTCTCAGAGCCTTCTCGCTACTTTGGTCCCGGCATCGAAAGACAGGGGATCGGGTCTCCAAACGCATTTTACCTAGGCTTTTATCTTTATGGTTTTTACGGTTGTGTTTGTGGTTGCCTTTGGTTTATTTTGCAAATTTATAAATCTCAATTTTTCTTTTTTTTTTAGCTTTAGATCTTTCTTCCAGAACAAACTGTACTAGACATACTTAATGTAAAATATGACTCTATGAATGTATCATGGTCCTATATAAATTTTAAAACATGTTTTAAATGACAGTTGACAAACAACCTCAGGTTCATTTTAGGGGTACACCCCAATGATTAGAAATTATATAATGGACTAAGAAATCATGCAATTAATCTCATAGCCATGTGACACATACACAGTTATTATAATATTACTAGAGGCTCAGTGCACAAAATTTATGCACATTGGTGGTCCCTCTGTCAGCCCTGTGGGTTCTTCCAGTCCGGGACCCCTTGAGGTATGTCCAAATGACAGCTTAGGCCCGCTTTAGTGCTGGTGTGGAGGCTCCAACCAACCCCCTGTGCTCGGCAGCTGTGAGCCTGGCTTTTGGCTGAACGGCAATCCCCCTGTGGGAGTGCACTGACCACCGGTGGACAGCCCCTGCCATAATCATCTGCCCCTGTAGGTCAGTGTGTGTCACAGCGACTGGTCATTCTGTGGTTTGGTCAATTTGCATATTAGGCTTTTATTATATAGGATTGACTCAATGCTCTACTTTACTGTGCCATGACAATTCTTTCGTTTTTTTTCATATAATTTTACTTATTTCAGAGAGAAAGGGAGAGGGAGAAAGAGAGAGAAAGATCACTGATGACAGAGAATCACAGATTGGTTTCCTCCTGCATGCCCCATAATGGGGATCAAGAGTGTAACCCGGGCATGTGCCATGACTGTGAATTGAATCGACATCACCCGGTTCCAAGGTATAAGGAAAAAAACGGAGCCATGCCAGTCGGGCTCTTTTCTCTTCTTTTCTTTTCTTTTCGTTTCTTTTCTTTTCTTTTCTTTCCTTTTCTTTTCTTTCCTTTTCTTATCTTTTATTCTTAATTAAAACTTTGTAGTTGGTTCAACTTTTCTTTTGGTCCTGACAAAACCACCTCCTTTCTGATCATCTCAGAGGGAACTCACAAACCATAGAACAAGCCACCTCATGGAAATAACATGCAAATAATATGCTTTACCATTAACAGCTGGCAGAGGAACAAAGCTACTGTCAGCTTTCAGGTGGTCTTCTTAACAGCGGTCTTGCTTCTCAAATGCTGGTGAGAGAAGCAAGACCAAAATATTCAGGGACAGACAGATACCTGGGATAGCTGATCAGGGAAACAGGAAGCAAAGAGACTGGTGAAACAGCAAGTCGTATTCCTGAGGTCTCATAACATCACTTATAGAATGATCTCTCCCTTCCCATAGCCTCAGCCATGCTGTTGGCAAGAGCTGTATGGTTTTGCTGCTAAACTCACTTCAGTCCACAAAGTCCAAATTCCTCCCTCAGACCAGACTCCATCCCCAATCCTTCCTCCTCCTCCTCCCATCCATCTTTTTCTTACCTGTTCTTCTTGTTCTGAAGGCAAAGCACCATTCGTAGCACCTTTCCTCTGTGACTGGTCTCTACTTCTCTATGTCATCTGCAGAAGAAAGAAAATGGCCATGATACACATATTCCCAGGAGTCCATGTATCAGGAATGTGTCCAGAAAAACAAGGTTCCCCTGAGTCACACCCCAGAAACCTGTCCCGTGGGACAGGTGCTGGTGGGGAAGGAAAGAGGTTTATTCAAGTACTGGCAACCTGAGTAGATATAGGACGCTGGTCCCAAAACGCATCTACGCATCTCAGTGCAGGCAGAGGCTTTTATAAGGAGGGAGAGGCCAAACAGAGCAAAGAGGTCAGGGGGCAGGGCTTGAGAAGTTCTCTACGTGACTACAGGCAAAGTCCAATCTGATAAGGATCTTGCAAGTGGTCAGATGTCGGTCCAGTGTGTGTCATCCTAGCCTTTGTCCTTCTGGTTCTAATGCTGAAGGTCAGCAAATCTCCCAGAACTGGGAAGGTCAGAGTTCGTATCTTGTAAAATTAGTTCCTAGGATCCTTACACAAACATGCTGTTTACCTACAAGTTTGTTATTAGTCAGAGTCTGCATTTACAGGAACAATGTGGAAAGAAGGGTGAGGTGAGCTGTAATTCTCATGAATTACATGAATTCATGTAATTACTGTGACATGAATGCTGAGATTCTTCATTCTTCTTCAAGGTGCTCCCACCCTTCTAAAAAGTCAAGTAGGCCCTAGCCGGTTTGGCTCAGTGGATAGAGTTTCGGCCTTCGAACTGATGTATCCCGGGTTTGATTCCCGGTCAAGGGCACGTGCCCAGGTTGTGGGCTTGATCCCCAGTGAGGGACTTGCAGGATGAGGCCACCGATCCATGATTCTCTCATCATGGATGTTTCTAACTCTCTCCCTCTCCCTTCCTCTCTGTAATTAATAAAAATATATTTGAAAAAAAAGGCCAACGCTCTATCTGCTGAGCTACACCAGCTAGGGTGTTACGTCATCTTTAAATGACTACCCACCTGGTATGTTAAACAAAAAAAAATAATTAACAATTTTAAAACAATGTGCATTTAATCTGAATGCAACACCTGCTTAATATTTTTTTAAATGATTTTGTTGACACAGAGAGGATGGGATAGAGAGGGAGAGAAACATCCATGATGAGAGAGAATCACGGATCGTCCACCTCCCACACGCCCCCTACTGGTGATTGAGCCCGCAACCCGGGCATGTGCCCTAAACCGGGAATCGAACCATGACCTCCTGGTTGATACGTCTATGCTCAGCCACTGAGCCTCGCCGGCCAGGCCAGAAGTGCAATATTTTGAATATGAGAAATGAAACTTGGAAACACATCCCTCATGCTCCCCAGGCCTCAGCCTTAAAGGGCTCAATTTGCATTTGCAAACACCTTCCTGCAAGAGGAGAATTTAATCAGCATTCAGTGATCTCTTTAATACAAACATGGATGCCCTGAAATTGATTTCAGGGGATCCCCCCGGGCTCCCCTCCAGCCCCTTCTCTCTGGTGCGATGGTAGATGAATTATATGATCGCTGCGCTTTGTAAGGGGCTGTTCAGTGCTAAACACAATTAAAAACCCAAATGCACACAGAGTTAGATGTTATGTTAAAGCCACACACAGAGCATGCTGGAGACTTCAGAAGACCAGCCCTGGCATCCCTCGTAATTCCTCAAAGGAAAGAGATGATCAACGTAAAACACCCGTAATCCCCCAAACATTCATTCTTTTTTTGGAGAGGGTAGTATCAGCTGACGAATCTCAGGAGATCAAACAATGAGAAGGCTGGTCATTGAAATGAAAACTATTTCCAGTGATGTCTTCAAGCCTTGTCTACCTGGGAGGGGTAATATTTTCAGGCTTAAGGTCTTTTTCTTTTTCTTTCTCTGTTTAATATATTTTCCTAGAGGCCCGGTGCACGATTTCATGCACAAGTGGGGTGTCTCAGCCTGGCCTGCGGGATCGGGCCGAAACCAGCTCTCTGAGATCCCCCAAGGGGTCCCAGACTACAAGAGGGCACAGGCCAGGCCAAGGCACCCCACAGGTGCCCTATTAAGTCTGGGGAGTGACACGGGAGGTTGATCAGCTGGGGAGGGACCATGGGAGGGCTCCAGGGTGTGTCCAGCATGTCTCACTCAGTCCCAATCAGCCAGACCCCAGCAGCAAACTGACCTACCAGTCTGAATGTCTTGTCCCTGGTGGTCAATGCATCTCATAGTGAGCAGTTGAGAAAACTTATTATATCATTTGCATATTATGCTTAGATTGGTTGAACAGATGACCGGTCGACTGGACACTGAGCATATTGTGCTTTTATTATACAGGATTGATTTCATACAGGAAGGGGAGCGAGAAACATCAATAATGAGAGAGAATCATACATCAGGTGCCTCCTGCACGCCCCCTACTGGCGATCGAGCCCACAACCACAGCATGTGCCCTTGACCAAAATCAACCCTGGGACCTTCCATAGTCCACAGTCCAACCCTCTATCCACTGAGCCAAACACTAGGGCTCATGGGTTAATTCTTGTCTGCGCCCTGACGAGGAATAGAACCATGACCTCCGGGTTCATAGGTCGTCCCTCAACCACTGAGAAACACCAGCTTGGCCCAAAATGCTTTTATTGATTTGAGAGAGAGGGAGAGACACGGAGAGAGACAGAGAGACAAAGAAACAGAAAGAGAGAGAGAAAGGTGAAGAAGAAGAAGAAGAAGAAGAAGAAGAAGAAGAAGAAGAAGAAGAAGAAGAAGAAAAAGAACAAGAACAACAAGAAGAAGAAGAAAGAGAGAGAGAGAGAGAGAGAGAGAGAGACATCAATGTGCCCTCACACCCAGGGGATGGCAGGTAGAACAGCAGAGCTTATTAAAAAAGGTGAACAGAACTATACTCGTCCCACCAGCGGGCCAGCAGGACTGGGGCTCAGGTTGACAAGAGCCAGGGACCCCATCACATGTCCTAAGAGTCGTCCATCAGCTCAAGGATCATTTCCTCCATGTCATCCTCCTTGACGTGGTGCACGATGCGCCAGAACCGGCCCATGGAGTCCACGTACTGGTTTCCAAGGTGGAGCGTCCACATCAAAGGCATGGTGCTCGAGGTCAGCAGTCTGGTGGGGATTCCGTTATAACCACTGGGGTAGTCGCCCTGGCGCAACTGTACTTGCAGGTCACCTCCTGTGTCCATGACAACATGCAGCCATGTGCGCTGGTTCTCGTCTTCATAAACCGAGGGTCCACGGATTCTCAGGTAGATGGGGTGCGAGGTGAGGGGCACGTTCAATGGGAGCTCGGCCATGACCCCTCCGTGGTACAAGGAGCAACAACCACAGCTTTTCTGAGCCTCTCACTACTTCAGTCCTGTTATCGAAAGACAGGGGATGGGGTCTCCAAACGCATTTTACCTCGGCTTTTATCTTTATGGTTTCTACAGTTGTTTGTGGTTGCCTTTGGTTTATTTTGCAAATTTATAAATCTCAACTTTTCTTTCTCTTTAGCTATAGATCTCTCTTCTCAAACAACCTGTACAAAACGTACGTCATGTAAAATATGACTCTATGAAGGTAACATGGTCCTATAGAATTTTAAAAACATTTTTTACATGACAGTTAACATAGAACATTAGGTTCATTTCAGGGGTGCACCCCAATGATTACACATTATATAGTGGACTAAGAAATCATGCAATTAATCTCATACCCATTTGACACCATAACAGTTATAATATTACTAGAGGCTCAGTGCACAAAATTTATGCACTCAGGGCGGTCCCTCAGCCAATCCTGCAGCCTCTCCCAGTCCAGGACTCCTTGAGGGATCTCCAACTGATGGTTTAAAACCGCTTTAGTGCTGCTGTGGAGGCTCCCACCACCTCCCTGTGGTCCGCAGCTCTGAGCATGGCCTTTGGCTGAGCGGCGCTCCCCCTGTGGGAGTGCACTGACCACCGATGGACAGCTCCTGCCATGAGTATCTGCCCTTGGTGGTCAGTGGGTGTCATAGCGACCCGACGTTCTGCCGTTTTGTCGATTTGCATATTAGCCTTTTATTATATTGATTGACTCAATGCTCTACTTTACTGTGCCATGACTAGACTTTCGTTTTTTTCATATAGTTTTACTGATTTCAGAGAGGAAGGGAGAGGGAGAGAGAGAGAAAGATCAAAGATGACAGAGAATCACGGGTTGGTTGCCTACTGCATGCCCCCTACTGGGGATCAAGACTGTAACCTGGGCATGTGCCCAGACCGGGAATTGAACCGAGATCTACTGGTTCCTCGGTTTAAGCTAAACAACTAAGCAATGCCAGCCTGGCTCTTTTCTTTTTTTTCTTTAATTTTTCTTTTGTTAATTAAAACTTTGTTGTTGGATCAACTTTTCTTTTTGTCCTGAAACCACCACCTTCTTTCTGATCATCTCAATGGAACTAACAAACATAGAACAAGCCACCCCATGCAAATAATATGCAAATAATATGCTATACCTTTAACAGCTGATACAGGAACAAAGCTAATATCAGCATACAGGAGGGCTTCTTAACAGAGGTATTGCTTCTCAGTTTGCTGGTGAGAGAGGCAACCGGCAGGGGAGGGCAGTTAGGGGCGATCAGGCCGGCAGAAGAGAGCATTTAGGGGCGATCAGGCTGGCAGGGGAGAGCAGTTAGGGGTGATCAGACTCCATCCCCAATGCTTCCTCCTCCTCCTATGATCCATTTTTTCTTACCTGTTCTTCTTGCTCTGAAGGCAAAGCACCGTTCTTCGCTCCTATCCTCTGTGACCCGTCTCTGCTTCCCCCTGTCACCTGCAGAGAAAAGAACATGGCCATGATACACCTGTTCCAGGGAGTCCATGTACCAGGAATGTGTCCAGAAAAAACAAGGTTCCCCTGACTCACACCCCAGAAACGAGTCCCGTGAGACAGGTGGTGGTGAGGAAGGAAAGAGGTTTATTCAGGTGCCGGCAACCTGAGAAGATGGGGGATGCTCCTCCCAAAACCCATCTGCACATCTCTGTGGAGGCAGAGGCTTTTATACAGAGGGAGAGGCCAAACAGAGCAAAGAGGTCAGGGGGTGGGGCTTGATAAGTTCTCTACATGCCGAGAGGCACATTCCAATCTGATAAGGATCTTGCAAGTGGTCAGATGTCGGTCCAATGTGTGTCATCCTAGACTTTGTCCTCCTGGTTCTAAAGTTGAAGGTCATCAAATATCCCAGAACTGGGAAGGTCAGAGTTCATATCTTGTAAAATTAGTTCCTAGGATTCTTATTCAAACATGCTGTTTACCTACAAGCTTCATTATTAGTCAGAGTCTGCAATTACAGGAGCAATTTGGAAAGAATGTTGAGGTGAGTCATAATTCCCACTGTGACATGAATGCTGAGATGCTTCGTTCTTCTTCAAGGCATTTTCACCCTTTCAAAAAGTCAAATTGGCGCTGGCTGGTTTTGCTCAGTGGTTAGAGTGTTGGCCTGCGAACTGAAGGGTCCCGGGTTCGATTCCCGGTCAAGGGCACATGCTCAGGTTGTGGGCTTGATCCCCAGAGAGAGACTTGCAGGAGGCACACGATCCATGATTCTCTCATCATGGATGTTTCTACCTCTCTCCCTCTCCTTTCCTCTCTGAAAAAAAAATTAAATACAACTCCCAGCTCAATGACCTGGACTGAGGCAATCTCTTCCCCAGTTAGGAAGAAAAGATGAATGGGGTCCTAAGGGAATGTCAGACATCTGCCTGTTGGAATTTAGGAGAAGCAAAATAAAAAGAAAAAAGAAAAAAGGGGAGGAAAAAAACATAATTCAAATGTCACCCTCATACTACCCTCGAAGGGATCGAACCCAATGAGGTCATGAGACAGAGTGTCTGCAGTGCCACATATGACAGATCTCAAGGCGTGGGATCTTTTGTAAAAAAAAATATATTTTTTTTTGTTGATTTTAGAAAGGAAGGGATAGCGAGATAGAAACATCAGTGATGATGAGAGAGAATCATGGACCAGCAGCCTCTTGCACGCTCCCACTGGGGATCGAACCCGCAACCTGGGCATGTGCCCTTGACTGGAATCAAACCTGGGACCCTTCAGTCCACAGGCCGATGATCTATCCACTGAGCCAACCAGCAACGGCGCTAGGTCGTCTTTAAATGACCATCCACCTAAAATGTTAAACCAAAAAAATAATGAACTATTTAAAAACAATGTGAAGGCCATTTGAATGCAACAATTGCTAATATTTTTTAAATGATTTTACTGACTCAGAGAGGAACGGAAAACAAGAGGGAGAGAAACATCCATGATGAGAGAGAATTATGGATTGGCCGCCTCCCACACGCCCCCTGCTGGGGATCGAGCCCGCAACCCGGGCATGTGCCCTTGACCTGGAATCAAACTGTGACCTCCTGGTTGATAGGTCGATGCTCAGCCACTGAATTTAAAAAGCAGTCAGTGATCTCTTTAATGCAACCATGGATGTCCTGAAATTGATTTCTGGGGCTCCCTCCAGCTCCCCCTCCAGCCTCCTCTCTCTGGTGCGATGCTAGATGAATTTTATGATCGCTGGGCTTTGTTTGGGGCTGTTCAGTGCTAAACACAATTAAGAACCCAAATGCATCCAAAATAGATGCTAAAGCCACACACAGAGCCGGTTCGAGCCTTCAGGAGATGAGCCCTGGCATCCTCGAAATTCCTGAATGGAAAGAGATGATCAGCATAAAACACCCGTAATCCCCCAAACATTTGTTCTTTTTTTGGAGAGGGAGTATCGGTTGATGAAACTCAGGAGATCATACAATGAGAACTCTGGTCATTGAAATGAAAACTAAAACTATTTCTGATGTCTTCAAGCCTTGTCTACTGGGGTTGGGCTAATATTTTCAGGCTTAAGGTCTTTTTCTTTTTCTTTCTCTGTTTATTATATTTTTACTAGAGAGCCGGTGCACGAATTCGTGCACCAGTTTGGTGCCTTGGCCTGGCCTGCAGGGATTGGCCGAAAGTGGCTCTCTGACATCCCCCGAGGGATCCCAGATTACGAGTGAGCACAGGCCATGCCAAGGGACCCCACTGGTGCACCATTATGTCTGGGGAGGGACACGGGAGGTTAGCCAGCTGGGGAGGGACCAAGGGAGGGCTCAAGGGTGTGTCCAGCATGTGTCACTCAGTCGCGATCAGCCAGACCCCAGCAGCAAACTGACCTACCAGTCTGAAAGTCTTGTCCCTGGTGAGCAATGCATGTCATAGTGAGGGGTTGAGCAACCTTAGCATATCATTTGCATATTATGCTTTGATTGGTTGAACAGATGACCGGTCGACAAGACACTTAGCATATTAGGCTTTTATTATATAGGATTGATTTCATACAGGAAGGGAGCGTGAAACATCAATGATGAGAGAGAATCATACATCCGGTGCCTCCTGCACACCACCTACTGAACTTAAGGTCTTTGTATTTGGGTTTGAATGAATCCCAACCATAGGTTATGCAACATGTATGGATCTTTAAAACAAGAAAGAACAAGTAGAGCAATTACTATCTATACTAATAAATGGGTAATATGCTAATTAGACAGGATGTCTTCCAGACGACCTTCTGGATGTCCTTCCTGACAAAGGTGGCCCCAGGAGAAGCCACCCGGGGTCCCTGGTGCCTGTAACCAGGTGGGGCAAAGCTGGCCCTGGTCCCAGGTGCCTGTAGCCAGCCGGGGTAGGGAAGCCTGGGTCCTGGGTGCAGGGGCCGAGGCAGAGGCAATTAGGGGTGATCAGGCCAGCAGGAGAGCAGATAGACGCGATCGGGCCTGCAGGGGAGCAGTTAGAGGCATCAGGTCGCAGGGGAGCAGTTAGGGGCAATCAGGCAGGCAGAGGAACAGTTAGGGGTGATCAGGCCGGCAGGCAGAAGTGGTTAGGGGCAATCAGGCAGGCAGGAGAGCGGTTAGGAGCCAGCAGTCCTGGATTGCAAGAGGGATGTCCCAGAATGGAGAGGGTGCAGGCGGGCTGAGGGACCCCCCCCCCACCCGTGCACGAGTTTCATGCACCGGGCCTCTAGTACTTAAATGATTGGCTAGGGTGGATTTTCTTCTCTTCTAGACTCCGTCCTCTCAGTCTGCTTCTTAAGAAAGTATTTGCTATTTTTACAAAGCCCAAAGCGGTAGTTGGACATAATATACGACTTCCCACCTGCACTTCCACATAATAGATGTTTCTGGGGATATTCATAAATATCCAATGCCAACTAAGTGCATGGGTTTAATACTTTGGGACATTGGTCAAAAGCCAGAGAACATATATGTGTAACCCATAGACACAGTCAACAGGGTGGTGATGGCCACAGGAGAAGGCGGGGGGAGGACATTGTGGAGGTTGCATAAGAGAGGGAAAATGGGGGCATCAGTAGTAATGACAACAATAAAAATAAAGTAAAAAAATAAATATGATGCCCAGCTGGTGTGGCTCAGTGTTTGAGCGTCTACCTATGAATCAGGAGGTCACAGGCTCTATTCCCCGTCAGGCACATGCCTGAGTTGCGGGCTCGATCTCCAGTAGGGGGCGTGCAGGACACAGCCAATCCGTGGTTCTCTCTCATCATGGACGTTTCAATCTCTCTCTCCCTCTCCCTTACTATCTGAAATCAATAAAAATATTTTTTATAAAAAATGTATCATTGGCCCGGCCAGTGTGGCTCAGGGATTAGCGTACACCTATGAACCAGGTGGTATTGGTTCGATCCCCCAGTCGGGGAAAACACAAAAATGAACCAATGAATACCCCAATAAGTGGAACAACAAAACAATGTTTCTCTCTCTCTTTCTCTAAAATCAAGTGTTTTTTTTTTAATTTTTAAGAACATAAAAGCAGCTGTAACCGGTGTGGCTCAGTGGATAGAGCATCGGCCTGAGGACTGATATATATATTTTAAAAAGGACAAAAAAAAAAAAAACTATTTTTTTTTCTTCTTTTGACCTTAAACCATAGTTTGCTGGTATGAAAAATACCTACCTGCCCATTTGGGGGAACACAGCATTTCTGTTTGAATATTTGCTAACATCTTACATTCAAGACGGCTTTTCAAAATGAGCATTTTTACATGCTCAGAGCAACGTATTTTAATTTGGAGGGGAAAATAAAAAAACTAGGGAAACATCTTTAGAGATATCACTTGTTTCCTGGCTTTTGCCACGCATCGCAATTTGAACTACATGGGATAAAAGCTCCTATTTGACTCTGCTGCTCACCAGGATGAACGGACAGTCTTGGAAGTCTTCCCTATAACAAATACGTTCACTGTATTCTCTCCTCACAAAAGCGCAGCTTGAATAAACACCCCTGAATGGGCAGGCATGCATGGCGGCAAATTCCTCTTTTTAGAGTTCAGAGAACAAAAAAACAGTGGAAAAACTTATTTTCATATTGTTGTCTTTTGTTTTGATCACATTTTCATGGTTTGATTGTTTTTCCCCCCCCAACGATTTCATGCCCAGCAAGGACTGCCCTTCTTTCTTGCATTAATTCATAAGACGCTCAGTATAGCCTTACCAGTGTGACTCAGAGGTTGAACATCGACCTATGAACCAGGAGGTCCCGGGTTCGATTCCTGGTCAAGGGCACATGCCTGGGTTGCAGGCTCCATCCCCAGTGGGGGGCCTGCAGGAGGCAGTCGGTTCATGATTCTCTCTCATCATTGATGTGTCTGTCTCTCTCTCA
>NW_005365278.1:29005-30591 GCF_000412655.1 Myotis brandtii
GGATCCTGGGTTCGATTCCCGGTCAAGGGCACATGCCTGGGTTACAGGCTCCATCCCCAGTAGGGGGCGTGCAGGAGGCAGCCAATCCATGATTCTCTCTCATCCTCAATGTTTCTCTCTCCTCTCCCTTTCTCTCTGAAATCAATAAAATTAAAAAAATATTTTTTTAAACAATAAAAATACATTTTTTTAAAAAAAGTCCCTATCTGGTTTGGCTTAGTGGTTGAGGGTCGACCTATGAACCAGGAGTTCAGGGTTCGATTCCCGGTCAAGGGCACATGACCCCGGGTTTCGGGCTCGATCCCCAGTAAGGGGCGTGCAGGAAGCATCCGGTCCATGATTCGCTCTCATCATTGATGTTTCTCCCTCTCTCTCCCTTCCTCTTTGCAATCAATAAAAATATATTTTAAAAAGTAACTAGTAAATAAAAGACAAATCTCTCCCTCAGTGTGGGCTGTGCGGGAGGCAGCTGGTCCATGATTCTCTCTCATCATGGATGTTTCTATCTCTCTGTCTCCCTCCCCCTTCCTCTCTCTCTGAAATCAATAAAAACATTTTTTAAAAAATAATAAATAAAAGACACATCTCTTCCCGGAAGGCCTGGGAGGGAATCGTATGAAGGTTTCCTCCCCCTTTTCTCTCTTTCTCTCCCTGCAGCGGCAGCTCTTTTGTGCAAACCAGCAGGCGGCCTGTAGAAATGTCACTGGGACCCCAGGGAGCCCAGGGTCTTAACAGCCCGAAGAATCCTCTATTATTTAACTCCACTCAGAAGATAAGGGCTTTTCAATCACCCTTTCTCGTCGGAAGCCTCAACGCTGCAGCTGAAAAGGAGACAGGACGGCCTTTATTCACCCAGAAACACCCTCCACGAAGGAACTGACTTTTACCTCCACGTGAGACGGGGTGTCTGCGGGGCTGAGCGGGGTGTCTGTGGGGCCAAGCTGGGTGTCTGCGGGGAATCTGATTGGGAATCTCTGATGTGATTCTCTCTCTCTCTCTCTCCTTGTGGAGACAACACGCTTACATCCATCCAGATTCTCGACCTTCCTAATGTGGTTCTCAACCTTCCTAAGGCCGCGACCCTTTAATACAGTTCCTCATGTTGTGGGGACCCCCCAACCATGAAATTATTTTCGTGGCTACGTCATCACTGTGTTGCTACTGTTATGAATCGTCATGGAAATATCTGATCTGCAGGATGTATTTTCATGGTTACCAATGGAACATCATGAAAGCATAGTGATTAATCACAAAAACAATATGTAATTATAGATGTGTTTTCCGACAGTCTTAGGCGACCCCTGGGAAAGGGTTGTTCGACCGCCAAAGGGATCGCGACCCACAGGTTGAGAACCGCTGAACCAGAAGGAAAAAGAAACTCGCATAAAAATCCTTTACAGCCCATCCCTAGCCGGTTTGGCTCAGTGCATAGAGTGTTGGCCAAAATAATATCTATATAAAAATGTTGAAGTTCTTTAAAATATATATATATATATAATCTCCCTTGCAGCCCAAATCTTAGCGGTTGTAAATTGTGCTGTTATGAGCCAATCATTCTTCTTTTTCTTTTTTTAATTTGCAAAAAA
>NW_005365278.1:31748-47201 GCF_000412655.1 Myotis brandtii
CCGGCCTGGTTGCCCCCAACTGCCCCCCTGCTGGCCTGGTTGCCCCATGCAGCCAGCTGTTTGGTCATTACTGTGACGGTGTCCCGGACAATTTGCATATTCCTCTATTATTAGTATAGATTTTTTAAATGAAGCGTGAAAAGGGGTGCTCACCTTTGCGGAATATGAGGCACCCTGAAAAAAAACGGAAGGGAACCCCAAGGAAACTCAGTGGACCAGGTTGCCAGGAGCTCAGTTTCCCCGAACCCTTGGCATTTCCCTGCGCCTCACACCACGGATTGTCGGGCTAGCAGACGCCGAGTCCCTCGCTCCTGCAGTCAGAACTTTTGAGCAAAATGGCCCATCTGTCTTCATTTCCATCCTTAAAATCTGCATTCACAGTGCAGCGGCCGCGTCGCTCACCAAATGGCTCCACGGTGATGTGACTGGAAAAAACCATCGCGTCTCATTTAATTAGCAACGGAATTAAAATCCGGGGACGCCCGAGCACGAAGCCAAAGTGTTTCTCAAGTGAAGTGCTTAAGTTTCATGTTTTTTAAAAAAACAAAAACCCCACACAAATCTCTCTCTGTCACACGGAATTTTTAGGAGTCAGACGCCTCCGCTGTCTTCAGGGCCTCCTCGTCCACACACGAGCTTGTAACGCAAAATAGTGCAAAAAATCTTAAACGTGGGGCTTTGCAGAATAGTGTGGGGTGTGGGGAGGGTGGGAAAGGGAATGTGGTATTAGTCAGGATTCTCCAGAGAACAGAACCAATAGGAAATCTATATCTATATCCATATCTATATCTATATCTATGTCTATGTCTATGTCTATATCTACATCTATGCCCCCCTGGTGGTCAGTGCATGTCATAGCAAGCAGCGGTTGAGCCTTAGCATATCATTAGCATATTACCCTTTGATTGGTTGAATGGCTGACCGGACAACCAGACACTTAGCATATTAGGCTTCTGTTATATAGGATATATATTTTTAAAATGGGATAATACTGTTATTGACCTATTCCTTTCTCAGGAGGATAAAATGAGCTTCTGTGTGTGAAGGGCTCAAAGAGAATGACTGTCACTCAATGAGTGTTGGTTGCACATGTTATTGTTTTCTCACAACCTGCTGGATGTATTCCTTCAACGATGTAGAATTGGGGTGAGGGGCCGAGAAGAGCAGGGGGTCCCCACCCTTGGGCGCCCACAAAAGAAAGGTCTCCAACGAACGCCGAGTCCCCTCCAAGCCCAAGCAAGGCGTTCTATGTTACTTAATTAAGATGCAACCCTTGATTGCCATCTGGCCCTTTGATAATTGTGTTTTTGCCGTGCCATGGGTCCTTCCTTGCATTTAATTACTTTATTTTTTTTAATAGATTTTATTGATTTTTTACCGAGAGGAAGGGAGAGGGATAGAGAGTTAGAAACATCGATGGTCATCGGGTCTCCTATGATGACCGCCCCATAAGTCCTTCATTGACACGTCCAAAAATACTGAATATTGAAAACTCCCTAAGCAAATACTCTCAAGATTTTATTATTATTATTTGCATAACTAATTCACTTCATTGTACTGATGGGGTGGTCATCATAATCTGGCCACTCAGTGTATATACTAGTGGCTGCCTCCTGCACACCCCCAACTAGGGATGTGCCTGCAACCAAGGTCCATGCCCTTGACCGGACTCGAACCCGGGACCCTTCAGTCTGCAGGCCGACGCTCTATCCTCTGAGCCAAACCGGTTAGGGCTTAATTACTTTAAATTATTTTTGCGATTTGCTGTCAGACCCATCCATAACGCCTCCAGCCAGAAAAATAAAAAAAAATGCTTGGATTCCTAAATCAAGTCAACTTAGACCCAACCAACATGACAACGTTTTTCCTTCATGACCCAAACATGAAAGGAACTTGGAGGAAATGTGTTACAACCATAAAGAAGACTTCAGAAAAAATAAAACAAAAAAAACACATAGTCCTTAGCTTTTTCTGTCTGACGTATCTCACTCCCCATCATGGTCTCAAGGCCCATCCGTGCTGTTGCAAATGGCCCCACTCCATTCTTTCTCATGGCTGAGTCGTATCCCGTTGTGTATATGGACCACATCTTCTTCATCCAGCCCTCCATCGCGGGACATGTTGGCTGTTTCCATGTCTTGGTCCCCAGGAATAATGCTACAATGAACATAAGGATGCATACATCCTATATAATAAAAGCCCAATATGCTAAGTGTCTGGTCTACCAGTCGGCTGTTCAACCAATCAAAGCGTAATATGCTAATGATATGCTAAGGCCGCTCAACCGCTTGCTATGACATGCACTGACCACCAGGGGGGCAACAGTCAACCGGTCGACCAGTCGCTATTATGTGCACTGACCACCAGGGGACAGACGCTCCGACCAATAGGTTAGCTTGCTGCTGGGGTCCGGCCTGATTGCTATATTATTTCACTCATATGTGGAATATAAAGCTGAAATTGGCCCTGGCCAGATTGGCTCAGTGGATAGAGCATCGGCCTGTGGACTGAAGGGTCCCAGGTTCGAGTCCCAGTCAAGGGAACATGCCTGGGTTGTGGGCTTGATCCACAGTGTGCGGCGTGCAGGAGGTGGCCAATCCATGATTCCCTCTCATCATGGATGCTTCTCTCTCTCTCTCTCTCTCTCTCTCTCTCTCTCTCTCTCCCTTTTCTTTCTTCTCTGAAATCAATAAAAACCTATTAAAAACATAGCTGAGCAGAAATGATTCTATCGCATTTAAAATTATAGAGATCCCTTTAAAAAAACAGTACAGGAAAATCACAGGTTTTCGGCGACTTCTATTAGCTGGAAAACTACTAATTGAGAATAATGTATACTTGCTCTTCTAGGAAAAGCCGCTGAAGATAATGGGTACTTTGAGCCTGAAAACCTTTAAAATTTCAATGAAGACTAAGCACATTCATTCATCGAAATTTATACTAATAGTTATTTACGATGTACTCATGGCCCAGCCGTCTTTGGGGAATAAAGCCGGAATTTATCAAGCTTGCGGCTTCGTGGAAGGTAACGGTTCTACTGTGAGGTTCAGTGTGTGAGAGGGAAGGGGTGGCATAAGCTAGTAAACATGTAACAGGGAGAGACTAGATAAGCAAATAACGAAGGAGTGATAGGGGGACTTATAATCAGATAGATAGAGCCCCTGAATGAATCTGAAAAATAATCCTATTATTTTACATCTTAGAACACATACACTTATGTGAACAAAGGGTTACGTTTCTCCTATGGGAAGAGGGGGTTAAGTTTTTCTTAAGTTTTCTTTCCAAAGCCTGTGGGAAGTGATGGGGGAGGTGACTCAGCTGTGAATCCAGCGACCAGACCCGATACGCAGGGTCAGGCCGACCTACCAGGAGTCAAAACATCATCTCATCCACATCATCTCACCCACATCATCTCAACCACATCATCTCACTCACACCATCTCACCCACACCATCTCGTCCACATCATCTCATCACCTGAAGACAAAAACACAATAGCTGGTGTCTGTGGACTCCCAGGGCTGCCCATAGCACCCCAGCCCCTTTTCCTTTGTAATCCTGTCCCTGCACCTTGCTGGGAGACAGAATTTGAGGTTTGTAAGCATCCTGTTTTCTCAATAAACTCCTGATAATTTGCAACCCTGCCTTTGTACTGGCGGCCCGAGCCCACCTGAAAGTTTCCCAGTAACAAGAGAAAGATGAGATTCCTCCTGATGAAGAGAAACCCAAACCCAACCACACAGCCCTGCTCCGATTCCTCCTCGCTATATTTCTCTCCCAATAATCCTCTCTCCAATTTGGTTGACTTCTCCTCAACACTTCCCCCCAACCCCCAGAATTTTACATTTGGAACTAAACCCCCAAATGATGAGACCAACGTCTCCTCAATATCTCTCCATTCTCTTCAACATCTATAAACTGTCTTTCAGCAGACGAGTGGGTAAAAAAAGCTGTGGTTCATCTGCACCATGGAATACTACACGGCAATGAAAAAGGAAGGAGCTCTTACCATTTGCAGCAGCATGGAGGGACCTGGAGAGCATGATGCTGGGTGACATAAGCCAGTCAGAGAAAGACAAGTACCCCATGATCTCACTCATATATGGGATCTAATGAACCAAGTAAATTGATGACCAAAAAATAGACCCAGAGACATAAAAGCATGAATTGAACCTCAGAGGGAAGGCTGGGGAGGGTGGGTGGGTGGAAAGAGATCAACCCATGAACTTGTGTGCATAGATGTGTCACCCATGGACGCAGACAATAGGGGGTGAGGGCCTGGTGGGGGTGTTGGGGGTGTTGGAAGTGGCCTGGAAAAGGTTAAAGGGGAAAAAATAAGATCTATGTAATACTTTCAACAATAAAGATTTTAAAAATAAATAAATAGCCATAGCTGGTGTTGCTCAGTGGATAAAGTGCCGGCCTGTGGACTGAAGAGCCCCAGGTTCGATTCCCGGTCAAGGGCACATGCCCAGGTTGTGGGCTCGATCCCCAGTAGGGGGCGTGCAGGAGGCAGCCGGTCCATGATTCTCTCTCATGGATGTTTCTCTCTCTCTCTCCCTCTCCCTTCCTCTCTGAAATCCATAAAAACATCTATAAAAAAATACATTAATATACCTTTTAAGTGGCACGACGAGTCCTTAAATACTGAGCATATTAGAGACGCTTTTGATCCTTTTAAAAACCACCGTGTCTTTTTGCTTTGACATCCGACGGGTTATTAAACAACGTGCGTCTCAGCGCTGGCATTAAGAAGACCTTGACAAATTCATGAGCAAACATCAGTTCATTAAGACGGCGCCATGGCGACATAATTGATGAAGTCATTAATTGCGACTCCAACGCTGATTTAGTTGGAAAAAAAATAAAATAAAACCCTCAATTTTGAGCCTAGACTCCAAGGATCCGCTCCCTGGCAACGCATAATGAAGTGCTTATGTAATTCCTCGTTAGGCTGCAGCATGACAAATGCTTTAATTAAAATCGCTGCAACAGGGACGTCTTGATCGATCTCCCTCTCCTTTTCTTTTTTTAAAAAAATCTTTTCACTTTATTTGTGTGAGATGAACTGTAACATGGACACCCACCCCCTCCTCGAAGGCGGGGTCCCTCGGGGGAAAGATGCAAACTGGAGACAGAGACGCAAAACCCTCCTCTTTCAAATATTTCACGAAACATTTTTTTTTAGTGGATCTTTATTGGGGAACGTATTACAGATGTGCCCCCTTTCCCTCTCCCCTATGAACCCCCCCATCGCAAACCACACACTATTGTCTGTGTCCATGGGTGATTCATATCCTATATTATAAAAGGCTAATATGCAAATTGACCAAATAGTGGAACGACCAGTTGCTATGACGTCCACTGGCCACCAGGGGGCAGGCGCTCAATGCAGGAGCTGCCCCCTGGTGGTCAGAGTGCTCCCACAGGGGCAGTGCCGCTCAGCCAGAAGCTGAGCTCACAGCTGGTGAAAGCAGCGGCGGTGGTGGGAGCCTCTCCCACCTCCCGGGCAGTCAGACATCCCACGAGGGCTCCCAGAATGCATAGGGCGCAGGCTGGGCAGAGGGACACCCCAGGTGCACAAAATTCATGCACTGGACCTCTATTATGCATATAAATTCCCCAGTTGCCCTACCGGGTTTGACTCAGTGGATAGAGCATCAGCCTGTGGACTGAAGGGTCCCGGGTTCAATTCCGGTCAAGGGCATATTGCCTCGTTTTCCTTGGAAACAAGACAAAGCCTTCTAAACGGTCTTTCCCTTTAAAATCGTGCATTCAAAGCGGAGTCATTGGTACGCTGAAATGAGTGTGTGCTCTGCATAGAATGACCAAGTTAAATCCTTACAAAAACACTTGGAATATCTCATTAAAAATTAAACTTCTTTTTTCTGCTTAAAAAAAAATAGATGGGGTCTTCATATTCTAGAGGGAACAAGGCCTCACATCAGAAAGGGAGATGGGGAAGGACTCTTGTAGATAATGGCCATCATGCCTGGCCGACGTGGCCCAGGGATTGGGCATCGACCTATGAGCCAGGAGGTCAGGGTTCGATTCCCGGTCAAGGGCACATGCCCGGGTTGCGGGCTCCATCCCCAGTACGGGGTGTGCAGGAGGCAGCCAATCCATGATTCTCTCTCATCATTCTCTCTCTCTCTCCTTCTCCCTTTCTGTCTCTAAAATCAATAATAATAATAATAATAATAATAATGGACATCACTAGGCTCTTTCCAAGTAAAAATAAATCTGCATAGACATACGGGCCCAGTGCAACTATGAAGTAAAGAAACACAGATTTGCTATTTTTGTTTTTCTTATTAACTAGAGGCCCGGTGCACGAAATTCATGCACAGGTAGGGTCCCTAGGCCTGGCTGGCAATCAGGGCCAATCAGGGCCTTCTGGCAGCCAGCTGGGCCTTCCTTCATTCTGCGCTGCCCTCTGGTAGTCAGCGCATGTCATAGTGAGTGATTGAACTCCCAGTCTCCCGGTCGAACTCCCGAGGGGACACTTTGCATATTAGCCTTTTATATAGAGAGATATTTTAAAATAATTTTTCAGTTTTTTAAGTGCTTTTACTGATTTGAGAGAGGAAGGGAGAGGGAGAGAGAGACAGAAAAACATCCATGATGAGAGAGAATCATGGATCTCCTGCCTCCTGCACGCCCCCTACTGGGGATCGAGCCCAAAACACAGGTATGTGCCCTTGACCAGGGATCGAACCGTGACCTCCTGGTTCCTAGGTGGACGCTCAACCACTGAGCTTTGCTGGAGGGGCAAAATTTTTTAATTGTCAACCGAATTGAGATGAATGGCTTGAATTCACCAGATTCCCCTAAACCAGCGGTTCTCAACCTGTGGGTCGTGGCCCCTTTGGGGGTCAAACGACCCTTCCACAGGGGTAGCCTAAGACCGTCGGAAAACACATCTATAATTACATATTGTTTTTGTGATTGATCACTGTGCTTTCGTTATGTTCAATTTGTAACAATGAAATTGGGGGTCACCACAACATGAGGAACTGTATTAAAGGGTCGTGGCGTTAGGAAGGTTGAGAACCACTGTCCTAAACCCTCTTATAAATGAAGGTTTAGCAAATCCCTCCCACACACACCGGGCCAGGCTGACGAAAACAATTAAGCAAATACACAAGTTGAATTATCCTGAGACTCCGGACACTCCAACATCAAAGACACCCAGCTAATCTCCAGGCTTTTGAAAACCAGAATCAAACAACCCTTTGAAACATAAAAAAATAATAATAATTAAACCCAAAGAAAGGGAGGGAAAAATGACTGTTTTGTTTGTTCCAAAGACAAGACTTTGCGTTCCCACTGGGTGAATGGGTCCTATTTTGGCACCTGGATCACAGGGCCAAGCGATGGGTAGAGAGAAATCTGTCTCCAATAACCCAGCTCGAATCCGTTTACAGAAATCAAACGGCTGCCACCCACAAAGTGCTGGCAAGGACGTGGAGAGAAGGGAACCCTCGTTCACTGCTGGTGGGAATGCAGACAGGTGCAGCCACTGCGAAAACCAGTATGGAATTTCCCCCCAAAAAATTAGATAAGCCGGATGGTGTGGCTCAGTGGTTGAGCGTCGACCTACGAACCAGGAGGTCACAGGTTCGATTCCCAGTCAAGGGCACATGCCTGGGTTGCGGGCTCCATCCCCAGTAGGGGGCGTGCAAGTGATTGAAATCCCGGTCACCCGGTCGAACTCCCGCAGGGACATTTTGCATATTAGCCTTTTATATATGCACTAGAGGCCCTGTGCATGAAATTCGCACACAGGGGAGAGGGATGTCCCTCACCCGCCCTGCACCCTCGCCAGTCTGGGGTCCCTCGGGGGATGTCTGACTGCCGGATATCCCTCTCACCATCCGGGACCGCTGGCTCCTAACCGGTGGCCTGCTGGCCTACCTGATCGCTCCTAACCACTCCCCTGCCGGCCCGATCGCCCCCAACTGCCCTACCCTGCCGTGACCCACATCCTCAGCTGGGTCAGGCCTCCTCCACACCCCATGGAGCCGCAGGACCCCCAGGCCTCACTGCTGTGTGTTCATGGCCATCTTTGTGGTGGCCATCTTGTGATGACGTCGCATGCGAGGGCCGCCTAGGCTTTTATTAGTATACATACTAGAGGCCCAGTGCAAGGATTCGTGCACCAGTGGGGTCCCTCGGCCTGGCCCGCGAGGATCAGGCGGAAACTAGACCCCAGCAGCAAGCTAACCTACCAGTCAGAGCGTCTGCCCCCTGGTGGTCAGTGCACGTCATAGCGACTGGTCGACCGGTCGACTGTCTGCCCCCTGGTGGTCAGTGCACGTCATAGCGACTGGTCGACCGG
The DNA here is from genome assembly GCF_000412655.1 of Myotis brandtii. NCBI lineage: Eukaryota > Metazoa > Chordata > Mammalia > Chiroptera > Vespertilionidae > Myotis > Myotis brandtii. The sequence continues at coordinate 40,089 of NW_005365278.1, forward strand.
TCGACTGTCTGCCCCCTGGTGGTCAGTGCACGTCATAGCGACTGGTCGACCGGTCGACTGTCTGCCCCCTGGTGGTCAGTGCACGTCATAGCGACTGGTCGACCGGTCGACTGTCTGCCCCCTGGTGGTCAGTGCACGTCATAGCGACTGGTCGACCGGTCGACTGTCTGCCCCCTGGTGGTCAGTGCACGTCATAGCGACTGGTCGACCGGTCGACTGTCTGCCCCCTGGTGGTCAGTGCACGTCATAGCGACTGGTCGACCGGTCCATGGTGCACAGGCCTCCATGCTGAGCAGAGAAAAAAATCTCATTTTGTAAAAAAAAAAAACAAAAAAATTTAGAAAGTGACTTACTGACCTTTTCAAACGGCTCTGTGGTGACGGCACCCACACATCTCAAAGAGGCCGCGTGGGGCCAGCAGCCGGCCTGTGGGCAGTCTGTGGACCGCGTTGATCTCAGGCTGGGAATTAGCAAAATTCCTGGTACGATAGCCAAAAGGTCAGCGAAACACATCACCTTGTTCCAGCTCAGTTGACAACTCAACTTCGTATGTATGTGTGCAAATGGCCCGTCTTGCTGTAGAGAATATGGAAATACCAACCTAGCCCGGCCCGTGTGGCTCAGTGGTTGAGTGTCGACCTAGGAACCAGGAGGTCACAGGTTCGATTCCCGGTCAGGGGCACAGGCCCGGGTTGCGGGTTCGATCCCCAGTAGGGGGCATGCAGGAGGCAGCCAATCCATGATTCTCTCCCATCATTATTGATGTCTTCTCTCTCCCTTCCTCTCTGAAATCAATAAAAATGTATTTTTTTAAAAAAGATTTAAATTAGCATTTGATAATGGCTCAAGAATGGTAGGGGGTGTGCAGGAGGCAGCTGATCGATGTTTCCATCTCATCGATGTTTCTAAAGCTCTATCCCTCTGTAAAAAATCAATAAAACATATTTAAAATAATAATATTCTTTTTTTAAGAAAAAAAAGAAAAAATATATCCTCTTGAACTAGCCAGTGTGGCTCAGTGGATAGAGCATCAGCCTGCAGACTGAAGGGTCCCGGGTTCGATTCCCGGTCAAGGGCATGTACCTGGGTTGCGGGCACATCCCCAGTAGGGGGCGTGCAGGAGGCAGCTGATCGATGTTTCTCTCTCATCATGAATGTTTCTAACTCTCTATCCCTCTCCCTTCCTCTCTGTAAAAAAACCAATAAAATATATTTTAAAAAAATATTTGGAAAGAATATGAGAACTATTAAACCGTCCTTTTTACATAAATTCCGCTTTCCTAGAGAGAGAAGTTGCATTGCTTCTCAACGCAGCCATTTAAACAAAATCTTATTAACAATAAAGTTCTAACCCTCATGCCCCTCACCTCTTCCTTTCAATACTGTGAGCGCATAAGGAGCTTTTAGCTTTTACCTTCTACCAACTCACACAGCCGATGGCTAATTTTGTTGTTGTTTTTTTTCTCCCCAAATGCAGTTAACCTTTTAAAAGCATTCCGAGAAGAATTTATGGGGGGAAAGTGTCAGAGAAACACGTTAGAGCATTAAAAAAAAAAAAAATCCAAAACCCTCTGTTGCATTCCGAAAAGTGCAGGCATTTCTAGTCCATAAAATCACGCTGTCTTATTTTCTACAATGTCCAGGTGGCCTTTTAATAAAAAAAGAAAGAAATGAAAAATGCTTTTTATATTAAACTGCCTCAATTTGAGCAAATGAGGAGAACATTTCCTCTTCTTTCTTTTTTTTTTTTATTTTTGCTGTTTAGAGACTATCTTTTCGTACAAGGTTTCAACCTCTTGAGAATGTTTTGTGCCTTTTTCTCACATAGAAAAAAATTAGGAATTAGGCTTTCTGGTCATGGTCCAATGCATCTATCCACGTTTTTATTTTTATTATATTATTTTATTTTATTTTATTATTTTATTTTGCTTTGTTTTATTTTATTTTACCAGTGCATATCTTTTATGTCGAAACAAGAAAAGTGGACTTCAAATTTTGCTACAACTGTGCTAAGCGCAATATGTGTCAACATTACCAGATTAAGCACTAATCACAATATTCCAAACTCATAGGAAAGTGACAGTTAAAAAAATTAGGACAGCTAGAATTTCTTCACAAGAATTAAAAACGTAAATGAAGCTGCAACCAAAGCAAGTCTCCAAGTGGCTTATTAGCAAGCAAAGAAAGTGGTTTACCAATATTAAGTTAATAAGATTGTATTTGTTTGCAAAAGTTGAAGAAATGTGTCCAGAGAAAATATCAGACCCCCAAAACCCAACAAGGATGTGAAATCCACTTCAAATGCATAAAAAATTATCAGTAAAAACAAACACAAAAAAAATATGTAAACTTTTGGGGGAAGGTGAGAAAAGGAAATTTCTAGGGTTTGTGGGGCAAGAAACTGCACACACAATGAGAACAAATCGGTTCTACGAGCGGAAAAGTTATGGGAAACAAATTATAGACACAATTAACACGACTTCCCCTTAATTTGACGGCGGAGACTGCCAGGCGATTATTTCCTTGAAATCACGGGCTTTTTTCTAATGGAAATGGAAGCTCCCTCGGAGGTAACTAATCGCCAATACGATGAAATATATACACTGTGGGCAGTCTCTGTATTTGAAGAATCTGAGCTTAAATTCCTGTTCATATTCCTGGAAGACGAACGAGAGGTCTTAGGATCTGGTTCCCAATTTCATCGACCATGGTCATTGATGTTTCTCTCTCTCTCCCTCTCCCTCCCTCTCTGAAATCCATAAAAACATATTTATTAAAAACACACACACATACACACACATAAAACCAGAACTTATTCTGAAGGGCAGTAGAGAAAACAATGCCTTCATTTCTTTGAAGATATCAGGGTGTGGGGGGCGGAGTTCATAATCTGAAATTATCCATAACCCTCCTTAAAAAAGGCCGGTCCTTGGTCAAACCCCCCAAAACCCAACAAGGATGTGAAATCCACTTCAAATGCATAAAAGTTACCAGTAAAAACAAAAAACAAAAATGTAAACTTTGGGGGGAAGGTGAGAAAAGGAAATTACTAGGGTTTTTGGGGCAAGGAACTCCACACCAATGAGAACAAATCGGTTCTACGAGCGGAAAAGTTATGGGAAACAAATTATAGACACAATTAATACGACTTCTTCTTAATTTGACGGTGGAGACTGCCAGGCGGCGATTATTTTGAAATCACGGGCTTTTTTCTAATGGAAAGGGAAGCTCCCTCGGAAGTAACTAATCGCCAATACGATGAAATATATATAATGTGGGCAGTCTCTGTATTTGCAGAATCTGAGCTTAAATTCCTGTTCATATTCCTGGAAGATGAACGAGAGGTCTTAGGAATTGGTTCCCAATTTCATCGCCCATGGAAATCGAAGACTTGGTGTGTTCCTTAAATATATTTTTACGAGAGGCCCGGTGCACGAATTCGTGCACCAGTGGGGTCCCTCGGCCTGGCCTGTGGGATCGGGGTGAAACTGGCTCCCCGACATCCCCCGAGGGGTCCCGGATTGCGAGAGGGCCCAGGGCAGGCCCAGGGAACCCACTGGTGTACGATCGGGGCCGGGGAGGGACCACGGGAGGTTGGCCAGCTGGGGAGGGACCGCGGGAGGGCTCCAGGGTCCCTCTTGCTCCATCCTGATTGGCCGGTTACCAGTAAAAACAAAAAACAAAAATGTAAACTTTGGGGGGAAGGTGAGAAAAGGAAATTACTAGGGTTTTTGGGGCAAGGAACTCCACACACAATGAGAACAAATCAGTTCTACGAGCGGAAAAGTTATGGGAGACAAATTATAGACACAATTAATACGACTTCCCCTTAATTTGATGGCGGAGACTGCCAGGCGATTATTTCCTTGAAATCACGGGCTTTTTTCTAATGGAAAGGGAAGCTCCCTCGGAAGTAACTAATCGCCAATACGATGAAATATATATAATGTGGGCAGTCTCTGTATTTGCAGAATCTGAGCTTAAATTCCTGTTCATATTCCTGGAAGATGAACGAGAGGTCTTAGGAATTGGTTCCCAATTTCATCGCCCATGGAAATCGAAGACTTGGTGTGTTCTTTAAATATATTTTTACGAGAGGCCCGGTGCACGAATTCGTGCACCAGTGGGGTCCCTCGGCCTGGCCTGTGGGATCGGGGTGAAACTGGCTCCCCGACATCCCCCGAGGGGTCCCGGATTGCGAGAGGGCCCAGGGCAGGCCCAGGGAACCCACTGGTGTACGATCGGGGCCGGGGAGGGACCACGGGAGGTTGGCCAGCTGGGGAGGGACCGCGGGAGGGCTCCAGGGTCCCTCTTGCTCCATCCTGATTGGCCGGAGCCCAGCAGCAAGCTCACCTACTGGTCGGAGCGTCTGCCCCCTGGTGGTCAGTGCACATCATAGCGACTGGTGGACCGGTCGACTGTCTGCCCCCTGGAGGTCAGTGCACATCATAGCGACTGGTCGACCAATCGACTGTCTGCCCCCGGAGGTCAGTGCATGTCATAGCGAGCGGTTGAGCGGCCTTACACACACAATGAGAACAAATCAGTTCTACGAGCGGAAAAGTTATGGGAGACAAATTATAGACACAATTAATACGACTTCCCCTTAATTTGATGGCGGAGACTGCCAGGCGATTATTTCCTTGAAATCACGGGCTTTTTTCTAATGGAAAGGGAAGCTCCCTCGGAAGTAACTAATCGCCAATACGATGAAATATATATAATGTGGGCAGTCTCTGTATTTGCAGAATCTGTGAGGGAGAATCCTGGACCGGCTGCCTCCTGCACGCCCCCTACTGGGGATGGAGCCCACAGTCCGGGCACGTGCCCTTGATCAGGAATCGAACCTGTGACCTCCTGGTTCATAGGTCGATGCCCAAACACTGAGCCACACTGGCTGGCCTTACCTGATAAATTTAAAGTTATGTGGATTTTACTTTGCCAAAAAAATCTTTAAACTATAATGGAGCCCTAGCTGGTGTTGCTCAGTGGATAGAGCATCAGCCTTCAGACTGAAGGGTCATGTGTTCGATTCCCGGTCAAGGGCACATGCCCGGGTTGCGGGCTCCGTCCCCAGTAGGGGGTGTGCAGCAGGCAGCCGGCCCATGATTCTCTCTCATCATCAATGTTTCTCTCTCTCTCTCTCCCTCTCCTTTCCTCTGTGAAATCAATAAAAATGTATTTTAAAAGATACAAAAAATGCCAAGATGTGTGTATGTCAGACTGTTTTTTAACATCTGAGCGGCTGTGTTTAAACTCCCGAAACCCTCGGGGGTGGTGTCTGAGGGGCACCCGCCAGCCTGGCTCTATTATCTTTAAAGCCCTTACGCCGAGCTCGCCTGTCAGTATTAAATGTGCCGCTTCCACACACCTGCTCAACGCCAACGGGTTCCCCCCAGAAAAAGCCCCTCTTGGCCGTTGGAAATTTGCCAGAAAATGGAAAAGGACTTCAAAGCCAGAATGACAAAGCGGCCTTCAAATCTGAGAGTTTTATACAAACACGCCATGGACATGGGGTACTTTTCATCTTCGACTGGAGGGCGTCTTTATAAACAAGACTTTTTAAAATATATATATTTTTTATTGATTTTTTTTACAGAGAGGAAGGGAGAGGGATAGAGAGTTAGAAACATCGATGAGAGAGAAACATCGACCAGCTGCCTCCTGCACACCCCCTACTGGGGATGTGCCCGCAACCAAGGTACATGCCCTTGACCGGAATCGAACCCCGGACCCGTTGGTCCGCAGGCCGACGCTCTAGCCACTGAGCAACACCGGTCAGGGCTATTTTTTTTTTTAACATCCCCTGGCTTCCCAAATCACACAATTTTTTTTTTTTTTTTGCTTCAACACTTTCTCTGTGGTTTTATTTATTTTACTTTTTTTTTATGGACTTCAGAGCAAAAGGAAGACAGAGAGAGAGAGAGAGAGAGAGAAACATCGATTAAGAGAGAGAATCATGGACCGGCTCCCTCCTGCACGCCCCCTACTGGGGATCGAGGGTATAACCCGGGCACGTGCCCTGAGCGGGAATCGAACCGGGACCTCCTGGTTCACAGGTCGACGCTCAGCCACTGAGTCCGGCCTGGCGGGCTTCTGGGTGATTTTTAAAGTTCACTTTTTATTTTATTTTATTTTATTTATTTTATTTTATTTTATTTTATTTTATTTTATTTTATTTTATTTTGTAAACTTCTCTAAGCGTGTAATTTATTGGGAGGAGAAAAACCTAAATCCTCGGAAAAGCCATTGGTACCACCTCTCGTCCTCACTATTGTACACAGTCAAGTGTTGGTCCTTCGCGTCCCCAGGTTACCAATCGACGTTCTTGTTTAAATTATGCAAACAGCTCACCCCGGCCGGCGTGGCTCCGTGGTTAGGTGTCGACCTAGGAGCCAGGAGGTCAGGGTTCGATTCCTGGTCGAGGGCACATGCCTGGGTTGTGAGCTCCATCCCCAGTAGGGGGCGTGGAGGAGGTAGCTGGTCCATGATTCTCTCTCCTCATGGATGTTTCTCTCTCTCTCTTTCCTTCTCCCTTCCTCACTGAAATCAATAAATACTTATTTTAAATAAATAAATAAATATAAAGGCCTTAAGCTGGTTTGGCTCAGTGGATAGAGTGTCGGCCTGCGGACTGAAAGGTCCCGGGTTCGAGTCTTGTCCAGGGCACATACCTCGGTTGCAGGCTCCATCCCCAGCCCTGGTTGGGGTGCATTCAGGAGGCAACCCATCGATGTTTCTCTCTCTCTCTCTCTCTCTCTCTCTCTCTTTCTCTCTCTCTCTCTGTCTCTTCCCCTCCTTTTCACTCTCTGTCTAAAAAAATTAATAGAAAATTCCCCTTGGCTTAGAATTAAAAAAAAAATACTTATGACAACCCAAACTGGGAGATAACTTTGTATGGTGACTGGTTGGAATTTGAGTCCTCGGACCCTCAACTTTGGAAGATAACTTTGTATTGTTAAAAAAAAAAAGGAGAGAATTATTGGCCCTGGCTGGTGTGGCTCAGTGGATAGAGCGTCGGCCTGCGGACTCAAGGGACCCGGGTTTGATTCCCGGTCAAGGGCACAGGCCCGGGTTGTGGGCTCGATCCCCAGTAGGGGGCGTGCAGGAGGC